>NC_137050.1:40883658-41103658 GCF_032717465.1 Coenobita brevimanus | reverse complement strand
AGTTTTCAATCAACCACTTCAGTACGATGACGAGTGATGTGGTTAACTGCTCAGCCCGGGGTTGTCTTGTTCATTTTGTTTTTGCCGTCTCCTGAAGATTTTTCTTCTTTTTAATCAACACAGACTTTTAAACAGTAGGGGTTTAATTCATCCTTTCTTTAAACCCAGTAATAGGAGATTTTTTCCCCTGGTTTGACAAGTTTGTATGGTGGCAGCAAAAATAAACCAAAGTAACGTCGCCCAGATTCAAGGCGTTATTTTAAATCGTCCATTTTAATGAATGACGATATTAGTGTGAGGAAAGACTAATGGAAATTAATTTTTCAGATGTAGACAGTACCCGAAAACAACTACAAGAACGAAATAAAAATGTCAGTAAAAACACGGAGAAGCAGGAATGATACGCACCCTGGCTCCTATGACTCCCAGGCGGCCGTTTTATCCATATTGATCACACCGGCTTAGAGGCTGAGTAAGCACATCAACAGTGAGTGCATTCAAGTACTTGGGTAGTGTGATGAGTAAGGATGGAACTTTGGGGGATGAAGTGCGTGAAAGGGTACAGCAAGGAAGGAAGGTCGTTGGTACACTGAAAGCAGTGATGAGAAAAAGGGAGGTGAGTATAGAAGTTAAGAAGTCACTGCATGATAGTATTGTGATCCCTACCCTGACGTATGGAAGCGAGGCATGGACCTTGCAAGAGGGGAACAAGTCAAGAGTGAGAGCAGTGGAAATGAGTTACTTGAGAGGAGCATATGGAGTGACGTGGAGGGACAGGTTGACGAATGAAGAAGTGAAGGAACGATGTGGGGTGGATGTGGATGTGGCTGAGAAGATTAGGAGAAATACAGTGAGGTGGTTTGGACATGTGAAGAGAATGGAGAATGAAAGACTGACTAAGAGGGTGTATGTAGGTGAGGTGGAGGGAGGGAGAGGGAGAGGTAGACCGAGGATGAGGTGGAGGGATGGAGTTGAGAGATATATGAGGGGGGGGGTGAGTTGGGGGGAGGGTAGTCAAATGGTGGGTGACAGAGCGACTTGGAGGCGTTTTGTCTGCGGCCACCCTTTGCGGGATTAGGGCGTCGGGCTATAGATAGATAGATAGATAGATAGATAGATCACTGGTGCAGATTTTTTATTAAATCTATCAGCGCCGTGCTTGGATAGTATATGTTTATAGGTGTAGAATGAAGGTTCTTGAGAAAGAAAGTGACTTATCAGTGTTATTTTGTAGTAAATGAAGAGAGACTTGAATCATTAAGGAAGTTTTGATACCCGGGTGCCGTAATAGAAGGGAGAGTTAAATGTACAGACTAAGTGAAAGTAGAATAGCAAAGAGAAGGAAAGTGGCTGGAACTATACGGGCTTTGGTTATAAGCAGAGATGTAAATGTGGAGGTTGCAAGAAGACTGGATGAAAGTGTTTCAGTGCCCACAGTAACGTATGGTTGTGAGACTTTGGTGTGATATAAATCAAAAACTCAGGAGCAAGAGCAGTGGAAATGGGATTTCTGAGGAATACGTATGATGTGCAAAGTGTGGATAATATACGAAATAATGTTATTTGATAAAAATGTGGAATAAAAGTCTGTTGACACCAGGTTGAACAGAATCCTTAGAAATATTAGTCTTAGACATAAAATGGGTATAAGTAGGAGAGTGAAAATGGTACGAGTGAGTAAGTCTCAAATTGGAAGAAGGCGTGGCAGACCATGAAGATAAGTGTTTAATGAAATGAGATATTGAAGTTGATGAGGCTCGGGATCTGACAGGCGTTCGAGTTGTTTTGACGAGCTATGTAAGGAGGAGAACATGATAATGATTAGCACACATTTCCTAATAAAACTTATAAAGAAAAACATTTAAAAATAAATGTGTAGCTCATAATTTCTGTGAGGTTAGCGATGATTCTGGGTGCTTGAATGGTAACTGATTGACTATGTGACCCATTTCATTGCCAATGATACTGATTAGCTATCCCACTATAACTCGTTTTCCCTTGCTTCTTGGACCCTAGCATACCTCACCTGTGGGTGGGAAATTGTAGGTGAGATTGTGAATATCACACACACACACACACACACACACACACACACACACACACACACACACACACACACACACACACACACACACACACACACACACACACACACACACACACACACACACACACACACACACACACACACACACACACACACACACACACACACACACACACACACACACACACACACACACACACACACACACACACACACACACACACACACACACACACACACACACACACACACACACACACACACACACACACACACACACACACACACACACACACACACACACACACACACACACACACACACACACACACACACACACACACACACACACACACACACACACACACACACACACACACACACACACACACACACACACACACACACACACACACACACACACACACACACACACACACACACACACACACACACACACACACACACACACACACACACACACACACACACACACACACACACACACACACACACACACACACACACACACACACACACACACACACACACACACACACACACACACACACACACACACACACACACACACACACACACACACACACACACACACACACACACACACACACACACACACACACACACACACACACACACACACACTACTTCTACACCTAAGAGACGATTCAATAACACAAATAACTCTCTGTGCAGAAACACTTCAAAAATATAAAAAAGAAACCACATACGTCAGAAGGGTTCGATCCCGAGCCTCAGTAAGCAGACCCAGTTATCCACCTGCTTTGGCTGTAGTGGCTTCTGTTCGTCAAAATATGGCGTGTCTGTCTCTCTCTACATCTACGCATCAGCCTTACTTCCTATATAGCTCTCAGTCTTTCATTCCACCTACTGTATGTGCTAATCTTTTGTCTGTTCATCTATTAATATTTCGGTGCGTATGTCTCTATTTATAATATTTGGCCAAACCTCGAATCCCCCCCCTCTCTCTCTCTCTCTCTCTCTCTCTCTCTCTCTCTCTCTCTCTTTCTCTCCTTGGAGAACGCACACACACACACACACACACACACAAAGGGGAACTCAAATACACACACAAAAAAATAGTTACTCACGAACACGTACACCCATGCACATAATTATATGCACGAACAAACGAACATTAACACGAACACACACACACACACACACACACACACACACACACACACGCACTGACTCACTTGCAATCTCTCTCTCTCTCTCTCTCTCTCTCTCTCTCTCTCTCTCTCTCTCTCTCTCTCTCTCTCACACACACACACACACACACACACACACACACACGCACTGACTCACTTGCAATCTCTCTCTCTCTCTCTCACACACACACACACACACACACACACACACACACACACACACACATGCCTACACCTCAGAGACTATTCAGTAACACAACGACCTGTACGTGCAGAAAAACGTGAAAAAATATAAAAAGAAACCAAAGACAATATAGGTTTCGATGCCGGGCCCAACAAACCAGACCCAATTATCCACCTGCTTTGGCTGTAGTGGCTTCTGTTCGTCATACGAAGGCAAGTCTGTCTATCTCTACATCTACGCATCTACCTAACTACCTGTATATCGTTCAGTCTTTCATTCCACCTATGTGCATTTCATATGTCTGTCAGTCAGTTAATGTTTCCCTGCTTTTGTCTTTATTTACAGGTTTTTATTGTTTGGCTAATCCTCGAGTCTGTCTGTCTGTCTGTCTGTCTCTCTCTCTCTCTCTGTCTCTCTGTCTCTCTCTCTCTCTCTCTCTCTCTCTCTCTCTCTCTCTCTCTCTCTCTCTCTCTCTCTCTCAGTAACGACTAGTACACGCGCGAGCAAACATATACATACACATACACAACACACGTACACACAGACACGTGCACACACACACGTACACACGCACACGTACACATACACACACATACGTACATATACACACATACACACATGAGCAATCCAACAACCAAACACAACCACAAGGAAACACACAAACACACACAAAGGCGCATACACACACTGACACAAATACATATAATCATGCACAAACATGTACACACATGCATAAACACATGCACAGAAGCACAAACATATCGACACACACACACACACACACACACACACACACACACACACACACACACACACACACACACACACACACACACACACACACACACACACACAGACACACACACACACACACACACACACACACACACACACACACACACACACAGACATGCATTTACTCATTCTGAATCACACACACACACACACACACACACACACACACACACATGCATTTACTCATTTGGAATCACACACACACACACACACACACACACACACACACACACACACACACACAAACACACACACACACACACACAGACACACACACACACACACACACACACACACACACACACACACACACACACACACACAGACATAGTACTCATTCGGAATCACACACACACACACACACACACACACACACACACACACACACACACACACATGCATTTACTCATTTGGAATCACACACACACACACACACACACACACACACACACACACACACACACACACACACACACACACACACAAACACACACACACACACACACACAGACACACACACACACACACACACACACACACACACACACACACACACACACACACACACACACACACACACAGACATGCATTTACTCATTCGGAATCACACACACACACACACACACACACACACACACACATGCATTTACTCATTTGGAATCACACACACACACACACACACACACACACACACACACACACACACACACACATCAAGAAAAAGCAAGAATGCTCCGGAAAAGAACAAAACTGGGTTGACTAGGAAGACCAGAGGAGTGAGACTTGACAAATACTTTATCTGCCCATCCATTCATCCATCCATTAGTTCACTTACTCCTCATTCGCCAATGTATCTACTCCATTCTCACAAACACACCCATTCATCCATCCATTTGACTACCGCTCATCCACTAATGCCTTATATATACTCCCTTGTCACTCATATTCATCCTTGCATCCACCTGTTACTCATCCATCAAGCAATCCAGCCCCTTTTCTCTCATACATCCGTCCATCCATGCATTGACCCCTTCATCCACCAGTGCATCCAAACAATTTTCTTTGACACATTCATCCATCCATCTTTCTGTCGCTCATCCACCAGTCTATCCAGCCCCTTCTCCCTACCACAACCATCCATCGACTCACCAACCCCTCATCCATCAATCCAACCAAACCCTTCTCACTCGCACATCCTCCATCCATCCACCTACTGCTCAACAGAAAATCCATCCATTCCCTTCTCACTCACACATCCATCCATCCATCCTTCCATTCTTCGCTATGTTTACGCCTTTTGTATTTTATTCTTCCTGCTCCAGATCACTTTATTCAGCTTGGAAATGGTCTCTTGCACTGAGAGGGTTCGAGTCAGACTACTTTAACAGTTTCAGACCAAGGACGTCCTTATTAGTTCCATTAAAATTATCTATCACCCGGCAGAATAACACACACACACACACACACACACACACACCGCTCGCTGGTGCAGTGGTAACGTTCTCGCTTGCCATCTGGTAGACGGGAGTTCGCGCCTCGCTCAGGTTGCGAAAAGTTTCACTGACGAAGTGGGTGGTTACTGTCCCCCTTGAGCAAGGGGACGGGTGTGTGCGTGTGTGAAGGTCACAGCCTTGCCCTTAGATCGGACTATATGAACTCTCAGCTCCCTTCCGGGAGGGTAAAAGCTGACGATCACGACCATCAGGTGATCCTGACCGACCCAGTGAATTACACACACTAATTCGACGTGAAGGGGCAAACCAACTATATAAAAGAATTTTGGATGTCAGGATGATTGAAAAATAAGTGGAAGTGGGGGAAACAAAGAGAAACTGGATTTATAAGCAAGTGATATTAGAAAAAATAATAATAATAATAAAAAAAAAAAAGACGGCGCCGAATGTTATATAAATCTTGGGCTCCTGTGACTCAAGACATACGATTCCACCAGTCCTGATCACACCGCCTTAAGGACCGAACTTCAGGTTACTTAATTCACCTTAGAAATGATCTCTTGTACTGAAAGAGATCGAGAGACTCCATTATCTCGTTCAGTCCATGGATCACATATTGGGTGATAAAAATAATGTCTATCAGAAACCAATATGATAAAGAAAAAAAATGGGGTCGGTTGGGAGAAGGTAAAACACACGTCCTAAAACTTTGGATATTAAGTGAAATTATAATAAGGAAATGAAACCATAGCAATAATAAAAATAAAATCAGATGCAAATACCACTGGGATACAAAATGAATATAAAAGTCAAAAGACGGCCCATACAATGGTGAACCCGGGCTCTTATGACTCACAGGCCACTATTCCACCAATCCAGATCACTCCGTCTTAAGGACCAAACTTGTTAAGAGCCATCAACACTCTCAGGCTCCTATGATTCACGGCCTGATGAGTAAGTGAGTATGCCAGCCTGAGAGTGTTAATATTGTCAGCATTAACCCTTCCATGGTAGAGATAACTTCTGTATTCTATTCCCGCAAATCAATATATGGCGCTAGGTCCCAGCCACGAAAGGGTTCATTTTTACGATATTAACACACTCAGTCTCCCATGTTCATTTTCAGATGATTCATCACAGCAACTGACCACCTCAATACAATGATGAGTAATGTGGTTAACAATGCGGGCCGGGGACCTTTTTTTCCCCTCCATCTTGTTCATGAGGTATTCTGATGATTCCCCCCCCCCCTCATTGGAATAGAGTTTTTGTTGTGGGGCGTCAGATAAAAGGTTCTTTTTACCTCTTCAGCAAGGGAGATATTTCTTAAGTTTAATAATAAATCTGTTTCGTGGCAGTAAGACGAACGATACTGGACAGACTCTCTAGATGTTATGATCTTAAGGAGAAATGGGGTATAAGTGGGGGACTGACAATAGTATAGGTGTGTGAGTCGGAAGTTGGAAGAAGGCGTGGCAGACCATCAAGAAGGCCGAGAGACAGGGTAAATGAGTGTGTAATATACTGAACTACTGACCCTGATGAGGATCGGGAACAAGACAGGCGATCGAGCTGGTCTGATGAGCTATGTAAGGAGGAGAATATGACAATGCTTAGCACCTCTTTTCTTAACTTGATAGCTGTCGACGAACAGAACGTTTCTGTTAGGAAATATGAAGCTCATGTGTGAGGTGAGCGATGGTATTATGTGCTTTAGTGGTAATTAACTGAGTCTGTGTCCCATTTCATTGGCTATGCTGCTGATTAGCTCTACAAATATTGTTTTTTCCTCTTTTTCTTGGATAGTTCCTGACCTCACAGGCGGGTGGGAAAAAGAGGCGAGACAATGGCGATGGCGATGACAAAATCATGAATCCGTAGTCAGAAAACAGACACAGACATACACACACAAAAACAAACACAAACAAGCACACAAACAAACACACAGGAACGCATAAAAACACATACAAACCAAACACAAACACACAAAACAAAAAACTAAACAAACACAAACACAAACTCACTCAACCAAATACAAACACACAAAGAAGCACACAATCGAGCACACAAACAAACAAACAAACGAACACTGACACAGAAACACACAAACACACAATCACAAAACACACAAACACAAACACAAATACAAACACACAAACAAAAACACACACACACAAAACACTCACACAAACACACACACAAACAAACGCATACAAACACACACAAGCACATATTTGGGGGAGGCGGTGGCTCAATCGGTAGAGAGTTGGCCTGCAGTCCTGACGGACCCGGGTTCAAATCCCGCTGAGGCAGGGAACAGTTTAAGGATTTGAATTTCATAAAATCAGACTTTACTGATCTACCAGAAGACCCGCCGACGTGTCGTAAAAATACCCCCGCTAATACCAATACATCAGTCCTATATGAGACAGCCCTAGCATGTATTCAGTATGGACGATGGGTGTTAGCGCCGAAGTGGTGACATGTAGAGGTGTGCGGTACGTAGGAGGACTACTGGGCCTTGAAATCAGGCTGTGAAGCCTATGCCCAGAGTTGGTCACATAAAAAAAAAATAAATAAATAAATAAAGAAACACATACACAAACACATACAAAAATACACATACAAATCCATACACAAATACAAATAAATCCACTTAAAAAACACACAGATACATGGAAACAAATACACACAAAGAAACAAACACACAACCAAACACACACAAACACATAAGCAAACAAACACAGAGAAACACACACAAACAACCAAACAGAAGTACACAAACAACCATACAAAAACAAGCAATCTAACATACACAAACACACACAAAGACACAAACACACACAAACAAACGTACAAATAAACACAAACACACAGACACAGAAATAAACTAGCAAACATTCACACACAAAAACAAAAATAAACACACAAACATAACAAACTAACAAACTAACAATCACAAACAAAAACACAAACACACAAACAAACACACTCAAAGAAACACAAACAAACACAAGCAAACAAACGCACACAAAAACACAAAATTTAATACACTCAAACAAACATACAAATACACAAACACAAACAAATAAAAACAAACACACTCACACGCACAAACACACACATAAGCAAACACAAACACACCTACACACAAAACAGAAGCAAACAAACAAAACAAACACAAACACACACACACAATCACACAGTTTAACAAATGTATTCAAGCAACACACAAACACAAACAAATACACACACACACACACACACACACACACACACACACACACACACACACACACACACACACACACACACACACACAGAAAGCAAGAACTCTCCAGAAAAGAACAAAACTGGGTCGACTATGAACATTAAAAAAACTGAAAGCAGCTAAATACTTCACCTGCCCATCCATCTATCCATCCATCCATCAGTCTATTTTCAGCCAATATATCTACCCCAACTCACCTACTCACTGATTCATCCATCCATCCATCCACCTACCCCTCATCCACCAATATATCTCCATTCTCACAAACTCATCCACTCACCAATCCATCCGCTAACCCCTCACCCACCAAATCACCCAAACCCTTCTCAATAACACATTCGTCCACGTTTCCACCTGCCGCTCATCCACCAGTCCATCCAGTCCCTTCTCACTCACACATCCAACCATCCATCCATTCATCGTTATGTTGACGCCTTTTGTATTTTATTCTTGCTGCTTCACATCATTTTCTTCAGCGTGGAAATGGTCTCTGGGACTGAAAGGGTCCCAAACAGATCTTCCATTAACCCTTTCAACCCGATGACACCATTACTAAACATATTAATGTCATATTTATTTAGGCCAAATAATAATCTCATTCTCGGTTTGAAGAGGTTAGATCACCGATGTGGGTGAATTTAGACTTTTATATCATTCGAAAAGAAAAATACCTAAAGTCTGGGAAGATACGAAAAAAAGGGGGGGATTTGGATGCAAAAAAGTACTAGAAAAGAGCGATATATATATATATATATATATATATATATATATATATATATATATATATATATATATATATATATATATATATATATATATATATATATCACACCGTCTTAAGGACCAAACGTATCGAACGATCGACACTCGAGCTCCTATGACTCACAGCCAGATGAGTAAAATTGAGCTATCGGGAGCATAATACAGAAGTTATCCCGACCATGAGAGAGTTAATGTTGACCGTATTAAGACTCCCAGTCTAGTATACTCACTTTTAGCTGTATATAAGCATCTGCATAAAATAGTATACTACATTTGCTCCGACATGAGCGGGTTAATTCTGACAGTACTTATATTGAAACATTCAGACTCCTATGTTCACTCTTATATTACTAAGCAAAGCAACAGATATTAATCAATCACTTCAGCACGATGACGAGTTGAAGTGGTTAACAGCATATCTCGGAGACGTCTTATGTACTTTTCTTTTTGTCGTCTCTTGGTGATTTTAATGCTGATATTGACAGAATTTTCGAGCTTTGTGTGTGTAGATATAATTAAACCTCTATTATCATCTTGAAAAAAAGACGTCTCTCTTATGTTCCATAGAATTTTCTGAAGCGTCTAAGAAAATAAAATTGTCACTGTAATGTAATGGATCAACTTGATGCATCCGGATAGAAGGAGGAGGATATCAGTGGAAGGTAAATACAACAGAAAATAGTTAAGGAGATGCAAGGCATTCGTAAAAGAAAAAAAACGGCGATCGTTATGGAGAATGTGAATCCTAGCTCCCATGACTCCCTGGAGGCCGTTCCATATGACGTGGGCACACTGTCTTAGAGGCTTACTAAACATATCCACAGTTATTAATTTAGCATTTCTGGTGTTTGAGTCATTGATGCTGAGTTTGTTTATGTCCTTGAGTGTCGTGACATAAAAGTAAATAATAATTGTTGAAAAGTGATTGCAACTGAATGGGAAGGCTGCTGTCAGTTTGATGCAAAGGTGAATGTACAGACAAATTGGTCAGAGAATTTAAGGATAACAACGTGCAATGGAACAATAGAGGTATATGTGCAAAGAAGGTAGACAGTAGGGAAGCACATGGAAGGGAAGTGGACAGTACTAGATGGCCTTGATACTACACAGAGGTTGGAGTGTCGAGGCTGCAAAACGATAACATGAAAGTGTTTTAATCCGAACTTTAATGTTATGGATGAAGCTGTGCGGTGTGGCATGAGAACGAGGTCAAAAACAGAATCAGTGGAAGGGAGATTTTTGAGAGCGTCCAGTGGATAGGATAATAATTAACGTGATTCGTGAATGCCGTGAAGTGAGCAAGTCTGATGACAATAGGATTTAGGTGAATGTGCTTAGATGTTATGGTCATATAGCGAAAACGGGGAAAATGTAGTAATATAAATGGTGCATGTGAGTGTTTCTGAAGGTACGAGGAGTGGTAGGCTGATGAAAAAGTGATCAAACAGTGGTAACTGAGTGTGGGAAAAGACAAGATATGGTGCTTGATGAGGCTTAGCAATTGTTTGAGGATCCAGTTGGCTTGAACGATTTCTTTTTGGCAGACATCACAAGGTTGCGGTACTTCCTTTTACCTTATGCAATATGATGCCCTTCTACAGAGAAGTTTTCCCCCTCCCCCTGTCCCCCCTGCCTCCCACCAATAATATGATACCTTTAACGACTCAAGTTGAGTCAGGACTTCCTCGGGCTTCACTGCTGTGTGAATGAGTGTGTGGCCCACTTCGTTAAGCATACTCATTAATAATTTCTCCGTCTATCGCGTTCTTTCTTTTTCTTCTTCTTCTTTCTTCATAGATCCTGCCTAACTCCAAGTTTAGGTTGGAAAACGAGGATGGAATGATGATCATGATGAGGATGATTATTTTTTTTTTTTTTTTTTTTTTTTTAACGACGCGTCTGCCATTGCCCACCAGAGTCAAGCCGTGACTATGAAATATACAGAGGGATGCCAAAGAGCTGTCATCCAAATACTATTAATTAATCAGGAAACAAAACGTAAATCACAATTTAACCTGGAACCCATCAATTACCTTGTCCCTGGTAAAGCTGCCTCCCTCACCCTCGCCATCCATCTCACCACAAACGCTATGCCAGTAATGCTGGCTTCTATCCATCCCTGTTCTCCTACTCACCATCATCATCGTTGGCAGGGTGCAACTGACATGTTGCAGCACGAGTAACATATACTGTAGTTATCGCAGTCAAAGGGAAACACACACACACACACACACACACACACACACACACACACATACTAACAGAGGGAAAAAGCAGATATAAACATCCGCACCCAAAGTAGACACACACACACACACACACACATACGTACATACACAGAAAGAAATATCGGACACAAACATTCGCATCCAAAGTAGACAGACAGACAGAAGGACAGACAGACCCCCCCCCCCACACACACAGAGAAAAATCAGACAAACATTCGCACCCAAAGTACACACACACATTAATAAAGAGAAAACTCAGTCATAAACATTCGCACTCAAAGTACACACACACACACACACACACACACTAATGGAGAGAAAAATCAGAGATAAACATTCGCACCCAAAGTACACACACACACACACACACACACACACACACACACACACACACACACACACACACACACACATACGCGCACGAGCTCGCGCGCGGGGGGGGCACAGTCAGTAATGAAGTACAATGGGAAATCACAAATTCTGGTCACTCATCAACATCAGTAGAATGTAATAAATAAATAGAAATAAATAATAAATAGATAAATATATGAATAAATAAATAAAACAGCAACAGGCAATTCCATTTTACCCCCTTGTACGCGTAGTGACCCTAGGCTAGGCAATCATAGTCTGGTACATTTCAGGGTAGTTGACCGGCCTACTTCTCCTGGTGGCTTTACATGATCGACAAACTTCCAGTCACTCTGTGGGGTAACCAACTTATGCACGGCCGTCACTTCCACTGGGGCCTTCTAACCACTACACCACCAGGTAGGGCAATGACAGCAGGTAAATACTTCATTACCATCACACCTTTTGTATTATATTCTTTCTGCCTTCAGTCCACTTTATTCACCTTAGAAATTGTCTCCTCTGCTGAAAGAGTTCCAAACAGACTCCATTAACCCGTTCAGTGCAAGGATATTACAATTAAGGCAAGTAGCAAATTATCCATCAAAAGCCAGAATGAAATAAAAAAAGAACACGGCTTCTGTTGCAGGGAGGTAAAACACGTATAAAACTTTTTAGGATAAAAAATAATAAAGAAAAGAAAAAACAGGGAAATTTTTTCGAAAACGAAATACAAAGACTTCAAGAAAACAGGATGAAAAAAATAAATAAATAAAAAGACAGATGCCGAGCAGTGAACCCAGGCTGCTATGACTCACAGGCCACGATTCCACCAGTCCTGATCACGCCATCTTAAGGACCAAACTTATTAAGAGCTATCAACACTTTAAGGCTCCCATGACTCACGGCCAGATGAGTAAACTCGGGATAGAGGGAACAGAATACAAAAGTTATCTCTGCCATAGAAGGATTAATGCTGACAGTATACTCACTGTTACCTAAAAATAAGCACTGGCGCTAGGTGACACTGTATACTACGTTTGTCCGGCCATGAAGGGGTAATTTTTACAATACTATCACTCTCAGCCTCCCATTCTCACTCTATGACTAAACATTGCAACAGCTGCTAACCAATCGCTTCAACACGATGACGAGTGATGTGGTGAACAGCGCAGGCCAGGGATGTGTTTTTCAATTTTTTTTTTTTCCGTTTCCTGATGATTTTTATTTAGATTTGGAGATAATTTTTGACCCTTGTGTGGTCAGGATAGACTTTTACATTGGACGGGGTTAAATATAGCCTTTTAACTCCGTCCATAGAAGAGGTTTTTCTTAAGCTCAGTAATAATAAGATTGTTTGGTGGCAGTAAGAATACACCAGAGACGTCACCCTGATTCAAGTAGTTCATTCAATTCAGTCGTACAGAAGAATCAGGATGGTAGTAGGAGCTGAAGCAAAAGTAAAATAATTACCCAAAAGCAGGAAGTATCCGAAGACAACGATAAAAACGTAATAAAAATAAAACTGAAATAAAAAAGACGTGCAGGTGGGCTGGATATGAACTCTTCCTCCTATGAGTCCCAGGCGGCCGTTCTATCCATCCTGATCACATCGTCTTAGAGGCTAAGTAGACCTATCAACGCTATCTAAAATAACACACACACACACACACACACACACACACACAGAAAAGAAAAAATTGATGTATGCTTTCCTTTGCTTAGTAACTCCGGATGTGAATGGATGAAAGGAGAGAATACAAAAAAAAAAAGGGGGGAGGAGAAAATATGAAAAAGGAGAGGGGACGGAATAGTTCCTTCAAAACTATTATCCTTTTTTTTTTTTTTATTCATTCATATTAACGCCAGATGATTTACTTCAACTTCCATCTAGAAGTCACTGGTTCGATTCCCCGTTTGGGGGTAAAAAACTTTCCACATATATACGTATGCACATGTAATGTGTGTTTCTCTAACATATACAGGAAGACGGTGGTATGCTGGCTGGGATAGATTAAAACTGCTCTGTCACTTGCCGAGTTGCATGGGGCTAAGCAAACATCCTCATGTGTCTGAAACATGTACAGTCAGCCCAAAGGAGTCCTGTTTCCCCTAGCCATCCCTCTCTCGTTCATGTGGTAACGGTGCACTACTTGTGTGGGTAGGAGGTAGACAGCACAAAATTTTCATATTAAACAGCTTGATACAAAAAACCGACGTATTAACATGCGGTTGAATGATCCACAGAGGATATATTATAATATGGAATGTCTGTGAGGGTAAGTGGTGTTACCTGCGTCATATACTGCCTTTGAAGAAAAAAAAAATGGTGGCGGGGTGGAAGAGGTAGGATGATGGACGGGGTGAGGTAAGTGAAAGGAGAGAATGGTGGGGGGGGGGGGAGAAGTCAGGAGAATGGGAAAGTGAAGCACCAAACCAGCGTGAGTGGGGGACGAAGGGAAGAGGGGAAAAGGAATGATGCTGTCCAACCTTTCAGATGGTGTATTATGAGTAAAAATATAAAAGGAATGATGCTGGTCAACCTTTCAGATGGTGTATTATGAGTAAAAATATAAAAGGAATGATGCTCTGCAACCTTTCAGATGGTGTATTATGAGTAAAAATATTATTCCATCTCCCGTCGGTCACTGACTTTCATGCCTCTAGGAAAAGAGTAGGACCTCAGCAGTCATAACCTATCGGGTGCACGTTTCTTTGCAGTTCAGAACTCGTTTTGTAGCTTCATTCTCACTTTGGCCTGATATCCCAGCTTGTAATTAATTTCCACTTTGACGCTGTGTGCAGAGCAATGCCTTGAATGGATAATGTAAGCTGTCTATCTATCGCCAGACGCCTTAATCTCGTAAGGGGTGGCCACAAACAAATCGCCTTCATGTCGCCCTGTCCCCTGCCATTTCATTGCCCTGCTCCCAGCACACACACCCTCTCTCATATAATGTAATAAGATAATAAGATCATGAAATATGGCTACTACATTCGGTTTAGAAGACAAGGTCAGTGTTATGAGAGGGGAGGCAGTTAATGGGAGTGGTAAAGAGAGGGAAGGGATGAGACGGAGGAGGGATGGAAGTGGAGACGTTGTGCGCCGTTGCCACAAGAGCGAGAGCGGGATGGCAAGGGTAATACGACCCATGGAACTGATTGTATCATCATATGGATTGTGATTGAAAAATATCCTCCCATAATAGATTTACCTGGTTCGTCATAGAATTCATCTAGCTTAGCTTTTATTACGCCATGGTGTAGTGGGAGTAGCAGTGTCTGACTTCTGTCCAGAGGTATCGCGTTCGATTCCCGACTAGAGCGTTAAAAACTTTAAGTGAGTGGATGGGTTTGTGAGTACTGAGATGTATTGGTGGATGAGGGGTAGGTGGATGGATGGATGGATCAGTGAGTATGGTGAGTTGGGGTAGATATATTGGTTGATAAGAGATTGATGGATGGTTGGATAGATGGATGGGTGATATCGTGTTTGTACTGATCATCGTAAGTGAACTCCCTTACCAAGACTGACACCTACCCACTTCCTAGAGTAGATGACTGTGTTGATGCCACAGGCAGGGCAAAGTTCATTACGAAGCTATATTTGATGAAGGGATATTGGCAAGTCCCACTCACAGAAAGGGCCCAAGAAATTTCCTGTGTTGTGATTGGTGGCAATACTTGTAAATGTAAAGTCATGCCCTATGCTATGAAGAATGCTCCTGCCACCTTCCAGAGACTAATGAATGATCTCACAAGGGATTTTGAGGGATGTGTCACTTATAATGATGATGCATTTGTTTTTAGTAACTCCTGGGAGGAACACTTGAAACAACTAGATGCCCTACTGCAGAGACTGTCTTCTGCTAATATAGTGTTTAATTTAACTAAGTGTGAATTTGTAAAGGCTTAAGTACAGTACCTCGGCTATATGGTAGGATTAGGCCTAGTGGGCCCACCTGATGTTAAAGCTCAGGCCATAGTCAGTTCCCCCAACCCAAAAATAAGTGAGTTGCAGAGATTCTTGGGTATGGTAGGTTACTATAGACGTTTTATCATGAACTTCTCTGATCTTGTAGCCCTCTTCACAGATTTATTAAGGAAAGGAGTCAAGTATGAGTGAAAGTCAGAATGTGAGGATGCCTTTTCTAAAGTCAAAGCTATCCTACCAAGTCACCCTGTGCTTAAAGCTCCAAATTATAATAAACCATTTAAATCAGCTGTTGATGCCAGCGGCTTAGGGGCTGGAGCAGTTTTGGTTCAAGATAATGATCAAGGTTTCGAGATGCCTGTGTGCTATTTTAGTAAAAAAATCAATAAGGCCCAGAGAAATTATCCAGCTATTGAGAAAGAACTTCCACTCATACTTGTTCTGCAATTTTCTCTGTTTATGTTGGTCCAGGGTCAGGTGATGTGGTAGTGTACACTAATCACCACCCTCTCAAACTTTTGTCCCGACTTAAAAGCAAAAATCTTAGACTGACCCACTGAGCTCTGTTTCTCCAAGAACACTTCTCAAAGGTTCAACATGTAAAAGGGATTACTGTCGTTCTAGCAGATCACCTGTCCAGGATTTATCTTTGTACAATATCCAGAAATTTCCCCTTAGTAAATTTCTTTTCCTCAGGAAGGTAGGTGTCACAGCTGTAGTTACCTCGTGCAGTATGAGACGACGAACGAGTGAAACAGGTGACCAATAAAGGTGAGAGACAAGGCAAAACGGCCAAGAACACTGAATCTTTATCTCGAGTCTGTGTTTACCAGTCAAGGCCTCCTTATCTGTTTGTTACACTTGAGCTGGAGAAAATTATTACCTCTCTATTTTCAGTATTTACACAAGCCCTGTGGAAGGCCTTTGTTTCACTCAAAGAAGCACTTAGATCATTAAATTATTTTTGGTGTTTTTCTGCCTCTGGGCAGAATAACATTAAATCTTTTTCATATACAACGAACAGAGACCATCTCCTTGACCAAAGTGAGTGTGTCAATCCGCTTGAGAAGGGCAAATGAAAATGTTCTCCAATATCTGACCAGCTCCGCCATCTTTATGACTCTTAACTGGCTAGGAATTATGATGTGTTAGCTTGTAAATGGTGGCCCATGCCTCCTGTATGTGTGTAGGCGGGAGATTATACTTAAGACAGTTTGTTAAGTCTAAGAAGGTGGAGTAACCTGCCATTTAAACGTGAGGACCTATTGAGAGAGAGACACATTTCATCACTGGACACAGTTTTCACACAGTTTTTTTTCCAGACACATTACTGCAGATACACTCGTTCACTTTGTATACAAAACACACTGTTTGTGCACCATTTCTCCTTTTGGTTTACCTCTCCATATCACACGGGTGTGTGGTTATATTACCAACGAGTTCTAATCCCTCAAGCTGTCAATACTTAGCTTCCACTTATTGTAACTTGGTTACGTATGAGAAATAACTCATTTTTATATTTGAAATGTGGGTCTATAAATGGATCCCCCTTTTGATATACGAATTTTGGTTCTGTTTTTGTGTGTATGTTACAAGGTAACGTAAAGTAAGTTTTCTTGTGGGCTTTATCTTACCCCTTTTGGTGAGTTATAAAAGACTGAGAGGCACCTTAACAATATGTGCATCTCTCCCTCTCTCCCCCTGTATACAGTGTAATATATATATATATATATATATATATATATATATATATATATATATATATATATATATATATATATATATATATATATATTGTTCCGGTACAGAGAAAGATAATGAACACTTCAAGTGAGAATACTAAAATCACTACTGTCCCGCAAAGTTCCAGGTTCAAAACAAAAGAATTAGGTAAAATTACAAGTTAAAGTTTAATGCTCAAACTAACAACTAAACATTCAAGACTCATAAGGATAATGTAATGGCAAAAAACAGGTTAAATATATGGGTAACTGCAATAGCCTCTATTAACACGAAACTAGCAATAGTAAATTTATCTAAGTCAGCCCTGATAAAATGAGAAAACCGGATAATGCTCAGTTAATGCAAGATATATTATTACAGATACAAAATATTATCAATAATGGCTGACAGTAAAACTTTACATTAATCACAAAAACCTTACCAGGCCCACGAATCAACACCCAATGCTATACAGTACAAGAAAAAAAAAATGTAATAACACTTATACTCAAATTACACGGCAGCTAGATGGTTAGAGACTTCCTGAGCACTCACAATAATAATAACAACTGTACAGGGGAGGACAGAGATGTGAACAAAATGAGGAGTAGGTCTAAGTGGCAATTAATGCAGAGACTGAGCTCATTATATAGGGACCGGCAGAGCTTGATACAACTTGTAAGAAGGACGTGCAAATGAAGCCATAGGGGACAAAGAGTTGACACTCTTGCTCTGAACAACAGAAAGAACGACTTACTCTACTATAAGGGGAGAAGGGGGGAGTGAGGTAGAACACGCACTATGGAAGCCATGAGGCGAATCGTGATCAAACATGCAGCATACTGTACGTTAGAATTATACAAAGGATGATGAAATCATAGGCTATGTAACACCTCCCCACAAAAAAAAAAGAAATTTACAAAGGAAATTTCTTATTACTCTAAAACAATCTGTATAAAGTCTAGACAAGCAATCTGAAATAACATTTTCTTTCCCCTTGACATGTTGTATGTCTAATGAATACTCCTGAAGAAGTAGACTCCATCTTGTCAATCTCTGATTTTTATTTTTAAACTTACTAAGGAATTTCAGTGGGTTATGATCGGTATAAATGACTATGGGGTCAAAACCAGAACACAAATAAAATGAAAAATGCTGTAAACCCAAAATAAAGGCCAAAAGCTCTTTCTCAATAGTCGAGTAGTTCTTTTGTGGTGGAGTGAACTTCTTACTGTAATAAGATACAGGGTGTTCAATACAGTCATCATCCTCTTGCAGCAAAACAGCCCCAGCTCCTGTATCACTTGCGTCAACAGCCATCTTAAAAGGCTTAGGAAAATTTGGAGTAGCGAGCACTGGCTGACTTAATAGGATAGCTTTAAGTTTGCTGAAAGAGGATTCACAGTTATCGGTCCAGACAAATTTAACTCTCTTTTTCAGTAGGTCTGTAAGTGGTGATACAAGAATTGAAAAGTTAAGAACAAATCTCCTGTAATAACCTACTATTCCCAAAAATCTTTGTAGCTCTTTCCTACTTTTAGGTCTGGGAAGATCACTTATAACCTGAACCTTAGCTGCTGGTGGTGCAACATGTCCATCACCAATTACGTACCCAAGGTACTGAACTTTAGCTTGACCAAACTCACACTTTGATAAATTAGCTACAAGTTTAGCCTGAACCAAACGCTCAAGAAATTTACTGACATGGCATAGGTGATTTTTCCAGTTGTCACTGAAGATTAATACATCATCAATATAAACAACACACCCTGCCAAACCCTCTGTTACACCATTCATGAGCTTCTGAAATGTGGCTGGTGCATTCTTCATACCATATGGCATTACAGAACATGCAAAAGTCTTTCCTAGTGTTACAAAATATGAGATCTCCCTAGCACGTTCAGTCATAGGTACTTGCCAGTATCCCTTTAACAAATCAAACTTACTTATGTACCTAGCCTTTCCGATCTTATCTATGCAATCTTCCACGCGAGGGAGAGGGTAAGTGTCTGTTTTGGTTATCTGATTAACACATCTGTAGTAGATGTATAGCTGCTGTGACCCACCTGGCTTAGGGACTGGAGTGACAGGAGAACTCCACTCGCTCTGACAGGGCTCAATCATCTTGTGGTCCAACAGGTAGCCAAGCTCCTGGATGAGAGGAACTTTCACTGGGTTCACACGGTAAGGAGGCAGTTTAATTGGCTTTGCGTCTCCAACATCGACATCATGCATCAACACAGTGGTTCTTCCTGGAGTGGCACGGAACACTTGCGGGTACTCCTGCAGTAATGCCGAAAACTCCTGCCTTTCCTCGGGAGCTAGATGAGAAAGCTTAGTCTGTAGATCATTCATGATATCAGGATTCTTCCCCAAACTATCACTTAGGCTCATGCTGCATGGGAGAACTCCACTTGCAGACTCGGGTGGAACAGCTACAGTGCAGACTGGGTTATTTTCGTCCCGCCTGTGATATAACTTTAGCATGTTGATGTGGCAAACTTGCTTGTTCTTTCTACGATCTGGTGTGGCGATGACATAGTTGACATCACTGACTTTCTTCTCCACGAAATAAGGATCACTAAACTTGGCTTGAAGAGGTTGCCCATGCACTGGTAGCAGAATCAAAACCTGATCTCTTGGCTGAAAGTGGAGTAACCTGGACTTCTTATCATACCAAGTCTTCATCTTCTTCTGAGCAGCTCCTAAATTCTCTCTCGCCAGCTGTAAACCAGTGGACAGCCGTTCTTTGAACTTCATCACATACTCCAGCAGGTTGACATCATCTTCCTCTGACAGCCAGCATTCCTTGAGTAGCTTAAGGGGTCCTCTTACTTCATGGCCAAACAGTAGTTCAAAGGGTGAGAAGCCCAGTGATTCATATGGAGATTCTCTTGCGGCAAATACAACGAATGGAAGACCTTTATCCCAGTCTTTCTGATGTTCCAAACAGTATTTCTTGAGCATCGATTTGAGTGTTTGATGATATCTCTCCAACGCTCCTTGGGTCTGGGGATGGTAATCTGAAGACGTGATCTGGGTGATGCCCAACTCTTTCAGAGACTGCTTGAAAAAACATTTGACATGAAATTACTTACCCGGTCTGACTGTACCTCCTTGGGCAGACCAAACTTTGTGAAGAACCCTAGCATTTCCTTAACCACGTTCTTTGCTGAGATATTTCTAAGTGGAATGGCTTCAGGATAACGAGTAGCCATATCAATCAGGGTCAACACATAAGAAAATCCTGGAGAAGTCTTAGGAAGAGGGCCCACAATATCCACCAACACACGGGTGAAAGGCGCCTCAAAAGGAGGAATGGGAACTAGAGGTGCAACCTTTTCGGTCTGATTACACTTCCCCACAACTTGACAGGTGTGACAAGACTTACAATACCAGGAAACATCTCTGAAGATACCTGGCCAGTAGAAGTGTTTCAAAATGCATGCCACAGTCTTCCTCACTCCAAGGTGTCCTGCCAAACTGGAATCATGAGCCACTCTAATGATATCCTGCCTACAAACACGAGGGATGACAACTTGATGTACAACCTCCCATTCACAGTCGGCTGATGCTGTTGGGGGTCTCCACTTCCTCATAAGTACTCCTGACTTTATATAATAACAAGTAGAAGCACCAGCTGACTCTTCCTCACTGCAGGCAGAGTTAGCTAGACCTTTCAACTCAGGGTCAGCAACCTGCAACTCAACCAACTCTTGACGAGACAAATTATCAACACTACGGGGTACTGCCTCATCTGGTGAGTGGTCCAAATTAGCAAGAAAAGTGTCAGCTAGGATAACATCATCATCATCATTATCCTCTAAGTCACCAGTAACTTTAGACTTAGCCCTAGTGACAGCACATGCAGAGAACACATCAGTGATATCACAATCCTGGGTCGCAGCCACCGGCTCACGAGACAACTGAGGAGCTGGACACACTTGACTTCCACCAATATCATTTCCAAGTAAGAAAGTTACACCTGACATTGGGAGTGTCGCAACCAACCCAACCATAACGGAACCATAAACAAAACCAGACTCTAAATTCACTCTGCACGGAGGGACAGAGAAGTAATTATTCTCTACACCTTGTAAGATTACAGTTTCATCAGAGGAATTAACATTAGAGCCTAGAACACTGGTCAGCATAAGGGATTGGCAAGCACCTGTATCACGCTATATTTTAACTGATTTCCTGTCATTACTGTCCAGAGGACTGACAAAACCATCAGACAGAAAATTAGCACATGAACTCTTGAGAGTGTCACCCACGTTACTGCTCAAAAGAGGAGCTTCATCATGAGAATTGAATATACCCCTCAAAGCAGGTTCAGTCAACTCAGTTAAAGAATTCTGGGAACTCTCAAGGGTGGACACTAGACCAATTGACTGAATATTTAAAGACTCCTTTGTGTTCACATCACGCTGTCTCCTGAAACATTTCTCCATAGTATGACCAAGCTTACTACAATAAGTACATTTACTTTTCTGAAATCTAGAGGTGAAGCTGGTATTTACTTCCTGAGAAACATCATCTTTATTCTCTTTCCTGTTACCTGTACTCTGAGTAGAGGCAACGTACTTACTCTCAGCTTTCCTTTTTTCTTTAGAATATCTCTTGTGAGTGAGAACATATTCATCAGCTAAAACTGCAGCATCAGACAAATTATCTATTCTTTTCTCATCAAGATATAGGCTTACATCTTTATTAATACACCTTTTGAAGTCCTCCAGCAAAATCATCTGCTTAAATTTACCAAAATCAGAATCCACATTCTTAGAATTCAACCACTGCTCCAACAGATCTTCTTTGATTTTTGCATACTCAACATGGGATTGCCTATCTTGCTTACAAGTTGTCCTAAAGTTTACTCTATAGGCTTCAGGAACAAGCTCATAGGCCTTAAGAATCAAGCTCTTAACTACATCATAATTATCAGATTGATCCTGAGGCAAAGATGCATAAGTTGCTTGAGCTTTGCCGGTGAGAACAGTTTGAAGGAGTACTGGCTAATACTTTTGGGGCCAATTAAAACCTGTAGCTACCCTCTCAAACAACTGAAAATACTTTGTTAAATCAGATTCATTAAAAGGAGGGACAAGTTTAACATTTTTAGCCACATCAAAATCATCAGAGCTAGATATTCCAGTTCCACTTTGTTTCATGCGATACTCATGGTCTGCCTGAATCCTAGCAAGTTCAACTCGTGCCTCAGCCTCCTTAGCACGGGCCTGAAATTCAGCCTCCTTAGCTCGAGCCTCCTGTAGGGCTACCTGTAACTTAGCTATTTCAATCTGCGTTTGCTCATCTGGAGGAGTTACATTGAACAAGCTTTTTTTAATTATGTCAACAATTTGATCTTCTTAGGCTGATGAGAGCGAACAGCAATTCCCAATTGTTGAGCAACAAGCTTAAGTTCATTCTTTGTTCTGTTTTCTACATCACACACTGTTTGCACATTTGACAAAAAATCTTTGGCTTCATCAAGCGTAGTAATAGTAGACATCATGAATAAATCACAGTCACAAAATATCAAGCAATATCCTTATGATAATATCCTGAATATCCTGATAAGAGGTCGCCAAATTTACGTTACGGAACAGGGAAAGATAATGAACACTTCAAGTGAGAATACTAAAAATCACTACTGTCCCGCAAAGTTCCAGGTTCAAAAGAAAAGAATTAGGTAAAATTACAAGTTAAAGTTTAATGCTCAAACCAACAACTAAACATTCAGGACTCATAAGGATAATGTAATGGCAAAAAATAGGTTAAATATATGGGTAACTGCAATAGCCTCTATTAACACGAAATTAGCAATAGTAAATTTATCTAAGTAAGCCCTGATAAAATGAGAAACCGGATAATGCTCAGTTAATGCAAGATATATTATTACAGATACAAAATATTATCAATAATGGCTGACAGTAAAACTTTACATTAATCACAAAAACCTCATCAGCCCCACGAATCAACATCCCAATACTATACACTACAAGAAAAAAAATGTAATAACACTTATACTCAAATTACACAGCAGCTAGATGGTTGGAGACTTCCTGAGCACTCACAAAAATAATAACAACTGTACAGGGGAGGATAGAGATGTGAACAAAATGAGGAGTAGGTCAAAGTGGCAATTAATGCAGAGACTGAGCTCATTATATAGGGGCCGGCAGAGCTTGATACAACTTGTAAGAAGGACGCGCAAATGAAGCCATAGGGGACAAAGAGTTGACACTCCTGCTCTGAACAACAGAAAGAACGGCTTACTCTACTATAAGGGGAGAAGGGGGGAGTGAGGTAGAACACGCACTGTGGAAGCCACGAGGCGAATCGTGATCAAACATGCAGCATACTTTACGTTAGAATTATACAAAGGATGATGAAATCATGGGCTATGTAACAATATATATATATATATATATATATATATATATATATATATATATATATATATATATATATATATTACACTGTATACAGGGGGAGAGAGAGAGAGAGAGAGAGAGAGAGAGAGAGAGAGAGATGCATATATTGTTAAGGTGCCTCTCAGTCTTTTATAACTCACCAAAAGGGGTAAGATAAAGCCCACAAGAAAACTTACTTTACGTTACCTTGTAACATACACACAAAAACAGAACCAAAATTCGTATATCAAAAGGGGGATCCATTTATAGACCCACATTTCAAATATAAAAATGAGTTATTTCTCATACGTAACCAAGTTACAATAAGTGGAAGCTAAGTATTGACGGCTTGAGGGATTAGAACTCGTTGGTAATATAACCACACACCCGTGTGATATGGAGAGGTAAACCAAAAGGAGAAATGGTGCACAGACAGTGTGTTTTGTATACAAAGTGAACGAGTGTACCTGCAGTAATGTGTCTGGAAAAAAAAACTGTGTGAAAACTGTGTCTAGTGATGAAATGTGTCTCTCTCTCAATAGGTCCTCAAGTTTAAATGGCAGGTTACTCCACCTTCTTAGACTTAACAAACTGTCTTAAGTATAATCTCCCGCCTACAAACAATACAGGAGGCATGGGCCGCCATTTACAAACTAACACATCATAATTCCTAGCCAGTTAAGATGTCATAAAGACTTTGTAGTTACTTGTAGAGAAGTATATTTTAGACTTGTGGTCGAGCGGCTTTTATATCTTATAGTAGCTTCCCCACCAAATGTCATGTAGTGACAGGAGAGGTAAAGAATAGTATGGGACTATTTTTATTTGTCTTGGAAATATTAAACTGGTCTCTCACACGGAACGAGTATAAGTCCGGGGTAGCTACCTCCCTGTCTCGCTATCTCTCTCTCTCTCTCTCTGTTCTAAGGCTAATCTCCTTCTCGACCTCTCTCTAGGGTCGCTTGTCTCCTTCTACTCTCTCTTTCCTAAAATCTGGTGTAGCAGGGGTGTGTCACGTGTGTTCCTCGTGGATGGAAAGCTTAAGGAGCCTGTGTGTGAGTATGTGTGTATATGTGTGTGCATGGTTAGCAGATCTTTGTTCACGAGAGGACTGCTGACAGCTAACTGCATCATCTCCTTACTGGCCGCTGTCGTCAGCTTTCCTCAGTGTTAAGAGTGTGTAAGCATGTTTAGCACTGCTCGATTCTCGCAGACACAACGCCTTCTCATCAACTGACTTCCTGCTTCTATCTATCTATTTATCTATCTATCTATTATGTAGTCCTATATCTGCTCGGTCGTGCGAAAATGGCGTACCATCGACATTTAATAGTTATAATATATTAATACATACTACATACACATTATAATGAACTTATAAGCTAATTAAGTGAAATATATAATATTGTAAAGTAACATAATTGTATGAATATTGTATACATATATTATTCATAGTAAATAGTGATTATTCAGTAATACTACATTTAAACAAGTTGTATACATATTTGAATAAGTGCAATGGTTGTTGTATAACACTTTGTTAGACGTGCATGTACAACAGACGTACGCATATAATTGTGCAATGGTAATACTGCTAAGTTATACATTACATATTTGAGTTATCACTTTAGTAATGTCTAATATTTCACCTAACTTGTATGATGATACTGGTAATATAGAATTGTGCTATAATTGTATGACTTATAGTATTGTACTAACATTTTGGTACTACATAATTGTAACATTTTATGAATTGTTACAAAATATTGTGTTAATGCATAATTGTGTTGGCCTTATAATTGTAGTTACATTTCTTAATGCAACTCTTACATAAGTGTCTTGGCCTTATAATTGTAGTTACAGTTACATAAAAGTTACATCTTGTTAATGCAACTGTTTTGTCGTTACATAATTGTTACGTATCGTTTGTAGGTACATAATTGTAGTTAAAGTTACATAAAAGTTACATCTTGTTAATGCAACTGTTACATAATTGGCAAAGTGTAACATAATGCAATCGTTTGTCGTTACATAATTGTTACATATCGTTTGTAGGTACATAATTGTAGTTAGTGTAACATAATGCAATCGTTTGTCGTTACATAATTGTTACATATCGTTTGTAAGTACATTATTGTAGTTAAAGTTATATAAAAGTTACATCTTGTTAATGCAACTGTTAATTGGCAAAGTGTAACATAATGCAATCGTTTGTCGTTACATAATTGTTACATATCGTTTATAGGTACATAATTGTAGTTTGTGTAACATAATGCAATCGTTTGTCGTTACATAATTGTTACATATCGTTTGTAAGTACATAATTGTAGTTAGTGTAACATAATGCAAACGTTTGTCGTTACATAATTGTTACATATCGTTTGTAGTTACATTATTATAGTTAAAGTTACATAAAAGTTACATCTTGTTAATGCAACTGTTACATAAATTGGTACATATTGTTTGTAGTTACATAATTATAATATGGAGTAACATAATTGTAATAACTGCAGTCCTAACATATGCTGCGGTCGATGATAGTGATGATGTGTCATGCCACTTGTTTGTGGAGACACAATTTGCTTTTTTGTTTGTAGTTTATGTGGTATTTTGGCATATATAGTAACATTTACACTTATTTTCATTTGTTTGTTATGTGATCTTACTCTGTTTCTCTTTTTTCTTTCTTACTTTTCTTTCTTTCTTTCTTTTCTTCTTTTTTTTTTTTTTTTGTATGTATTGATTTTCTATAGTTTGTTTCTCTTTGCTTGTGTACGCTTTTTCCATGTTGTTCATGGTTACATAATTGCTGGCTAATTTCCTTGGGATACTTTTTTAAAGTTTAGTTTATATTGCACAGGTATTACTGAAAATGCTATTATATAGTCCCATATTTTGTTATTTTATATAAAAAATATATACACTATATACAGTATTAACTATACACACTGACTTGTTGTTCACCTGTACCTATCGTGGGTAATATGTGTGTCAGCACTGTGTGGAAATCATTGTCTTCACGATTGTGTTGAAGATGTTCACTCTTGCTAACGGCATTTGTGTTGGCCATTTTTTTTTTTTTTTCGTAAGTTAATTTATCTGTTTCCACTAGGAAGCTTTAATTAATAAATGTTTAATAAAGTTCTTTTAATCGCTCACTGAGTAACTGTGATGGTATATTTTGTTTATTACTTTGTAGATATAATATGTATAGTTGTATATATGAAACACGTATTTTATGTAGGTATAAATAGTAACACTCGTTGGTAGCAAATAAATGTTATAATAGATGAATGAATATATACCGTGTAGAATAATTATTGTTGGTGATTATTTAGTGATTGAGTTATGCAGATAACTGAAGTAAGTATGTGTATTTAAGCTGTAACTATACAACACGTTTTATATGTTTGTGCAGAAGCTTATTGTCTATCACTGTGTATTGTATAAATGAAGTAACTATGTAACTCACTAATTTTTACCGTGGTGGAAATGGTGTGAATGGTGTTGCACGTGGTGATAGCGTTGTCCTTCGCGGGTTGATTGGCGCGCTGTCGTCTCAGCACATGGTGACGTCGGCTTCCCACACTGGTAGCTGTGGTGAGTGAATGAGTAGCGATGAGTAACTTGAGTGAAGACGGGTGAGTAAGACGAGTTGTGAATATGGACTTGGTGTTTGCTTGGTCGTCCTGACCTCTTCACACCTGCGTAAGCGGTGGGGGTTGGGTGGATGTAGCAGAGAGAGGAGGGTGAGGTCTGGTGGTTATGAGTTGTGAGTCGTCTCTCACTCTTCGTTTGTTTGTTTGTTTTCTTTCTTTCTTGATGTATTCTTGGTCCTTTTTTTCTTGTGATTTACTCGTTGTAGAATGAAGACTGCCGCTTCTTGTAGGTGCGTGTAATAGATTATACAGACGACGTAGAGTTGTTAATTGTAGTTGATTGTAGATGGTTGTAGTTCGCTGATTCGTCGTAGAAATTGCAGTATTGTATCAATATTTTGTTAAACTACTTGCAAGGCGTCGTGTGATCTCTTGACCTCTGCATCAGCATGATGATCTGGGAGACAGAGGGGGTGGATGGAGAGAAGCGTCAGGAGCTGGTTATGTTGTTGGTTAAGAGAGATATTCTTGTTTTCAATCTTGATATTTTGTAGGAATTTCATGTTGATTCGTAGACGAGGTTCGTATACGTTCGCTGCTACCAAATGTCATAAAGACTTTGTAGTTACTTGTAGAGAAGTATATTTTAGACTTGTGGTCGAGCGGCTTTTATATCTTGTAGTAGCTTCCCCACCAAATGTCATGTAGTGACAGGAGAGGTAAAGAATAGTATGGGACTATTTTTATTTGTCTTGGAAATATTAAACAGGTCTCTCACACGGAACGAGTATAAGTCCCGGGTAGCTACCTCCCTGTCTCGCTATCTCTCTCTCTCTCTCTGTTCTAAGGCTAATCTCAGTCTCGACCTCTCTCTAGGGTCGCTTGTCTCCTACTCTCTCTTTCCTAAACTCTGGTGTAGCAGGGGTGTGTCACGTGTGTTCCTCGTGGATGGAAAGCTTAAGGAGCCTGTGTGTGAGTATGTGTGTATATGTGTGTGCATGGTTAGCAGATCTTTGTTCACGAGAGGACTGCTGACAGCTAACTGCATCATCTCCTTACTGGCCGCTGTCGTCAGCTTTCCTCAGTGTTAAGAGTGTGTAAGCATGTTTAGCACTGCTCGATTCTCGCAGACACAACGCCTTCTCATCAACTGACTTCCTGCTTCTATCTATCTATTTATCTATCTATCTATTATGTAGTCCTATATCTGCTCGGTCGTGCGAAAATGGCGTACCATCGACATTTAATAGTTATAATATATTAATACATACTACATACACATTATAATGAACTTATAAGCTAATTAAGTGAAATATATAATATTGTAAAGTAACATAATTGTATGAATATTGTATACATATATTATTCATAGTAAATAGTGATTATTCAGTAATACTACATTTAAACAAGTTGTATACATATTTGAATAAGTGCAATGGTTGTTGTATAACACTTTGTTAGACGTGCATGTACAACAGACGTACGCATATAATTGTGCAATGGTAATACTGCTAAGTTATACATTACATATTTGAGTTATCACTTTAGTAATGTCTAATATTTCACCTAACTTGTATGATGATACTGGTAATATAGAATTGTGCTATAATTGTATGACTTATAGTATTGTACTAACATTTTGGTACTACATAATTGTAACATTTTATGAATTGTTACAAAATATTGTGTTAATGCATAATTGTGTTGGCCTTATAATTGTAGTTACATTTCTTAATGCAACTCTTACATAAGTGTCTTGGCCTTATAATTGTAGTTACAGTTACATAAAAGTTACATCTTGTTAATGCAACTGTTTTGTCGTTACATAATTGTTACGTATCGTTTGTAGGTACATAATTGTAGTTAAAGTTACATAAAAGTTACATCTTGTTAATGCAACTGTTACATAATTGGCAAAGTGTAACATAATGCAATCGTTTGTCGTTACATAATTGTTACATATCGTTTGTAGGTACATAATTGTAGTTAGTGTAACATAATGCAATCGTTTGTCGTTACATAATTGTTACATATCGTTTGTAAGTACATTATTGTAGTTAAAGTTATATAAAAGTTACATCTTGTTAATGCAACTGTTAATTGGCAAAGTGTAACATAATGCAATCGTTTGTCGTTACATAATTGTTACATATCGTTTATAGGTACATAATTGTAGTTTGTGTAACATAATGCAATCGTTTGTCGTTACATAATTGTTACATATCGTTTGTAAGTACATAATTGTAGTTAGTGTAACATAATGCAAACGTTTGTCGTTACATAATTGTTACATATCGTTTGTAGTTACATTATTATAGTTAAAGTTACATAAAAGTTACATCTTGTTAATGCAACTGTTACATAAATTGGTACATATTGTTTGTAGTTACATAATTATAATATGGAGTAACATAATTGTAATAACTGCAGTCCTAACATATGCTGCGGTCGATGATAGTGATGATGTGTCATGCCACTTGTTTGTGGAGACACAATTTGCTTTTGTTTGTAGTTTATGTGGTATTTTGGCATATATAGTAACATTTACACTTATTTTCATTTGTTTGTTATGTGATCTTACTCTGTTTCTCTTTTTTCTTTCTTACTTTTCTTTCTTTCTTTCTTTTCTTCTTTTTTTTTTTTTTGTATGTATTGATTTTCTATAGTTTGTTTCTCTTTGCTTGTGTACGCTTTTTCCATGTTGTTCATGGTTACATAATTGCTGGCTAATTTCCTTGGGATACTTTTTTAAAGTTTAGTTTATATTGCACAGGTATTACTGAAAATGCTATTATATAGTCCCATATTTTGTTATTTTATATAAAAAATATATACACTATATACAGTATTAACTATACACACTGACTTGTTGTTCACCTGTACCTATCGTGGGTAATATGTGTGTCAGCACTGTGTGGAAATCATTGTCTTCACGATTGTGTTGAAGATGTTCACTCTTGCTAACGGCATTTGTGTTGGCCATTTTTTTTTTTTTCGTAAGTTAATTTATCTGTTTCCACTAGGAAGCTTTAATTAATAAATGTTTAATAAAGTTCTTTTAATCGCTCACTGAGTAACTGTGATGGTATATTTTGTTTATTACTTTGTAGATATAATATGTATAGTTGTATATATGAAACACGTATTTTATGTAGGTATAAATAGTAACACTCGTTGGTAGCAAATAAATGTTATAATAGATGAATGAATATATACCGTGTAGAATAATTATTGTTGGTGATTATTTAGTGATTGAGTTATGCAGATAACTGAAGTAAGTATGTGTATTTAAGCTGTAACTATACAACACGTTTTATATGTTTGTGCAGAAGCTTATTGTCTATCACTGTGTATTGTATAAATGAAGTAACTATGTAACTCACTAATTTTTACCGTGGTGGAAATGGTGTGAATGGTGTTGCACGTGGTGATAGCGTTGTCCTTCGCGGGTTGATTGGCGCGCTGTCGTCTCAGCACATGGTGACGTCGGCTTCCCACACTGGTAGCTGTGGTGAGTGAATGAGTAGCGATGAGTAACTTGAGTGAAGACGGGTGAGTAAGACGAGTTGTGAATATGGACTTGGTGTTTGCTTGGTCGTCCTGACCTCTTCACACCTGCGTAAGCGGTGGGGGTTGGGTGGATGTAGCAGAGAGAGGAGGGTGAGGTCTGGTGGTTATGAGTTGTGAGTCGTCTCTCACTCTTCGTTTGTTTGTTTGTTTTCTTTCTTTCTTGATGTATTCTTGGTCCTTTTTTTCTTGTGATTTACTCGTTGTAGAATGAAGACTGCCGCTTCTTGTAGGTGCGTGTAATAGATTATACAGACGACGTAGAGTTGTTAATTGTAGTTGATTGTAGATGGTTGTAGTTCGCTGATTCGTCGTAGAAATTGCAGTATTGTATCAATATTTTGTTAAACTACTTGCAAGGCGTCGTGTGATCTCTTGACCTCTGCATCAGCATGATGATCTGGGAGACGGAGGGGGCTTGATGGAGAGAAGCGTCAGGAGCTGGTTATGTTGTTGGTTAAGAGAGATATTCTTGTTTTCAATCTTGATATTTTGTAGGAATTTCATGTTGATTCGTAGACGAGGTTCGTATACGTTCGCTGCTACCAAATGTCATAAAGACTTTGTAGTTACTTGTAGAGAAGTATATTTTAGACTTGTGGTCGAGCGGCTTTTATATCTTGTAGTAGCTTCCCCACCAAATGTCATGTAGTGACAGGAGAGGTAAAGAATAGTATGGGACTATTTTTATTTGTCTTGGAAATATTAAACAGGTCTCTCACACGGAACGAGTATAAGTCCCGGGTAGCTACCTCCCTGTCTCGCTATCTCTCTCTCTCTCTCTGTTCTAAGGCTAATCTCAGTCTCGACCTCTCTCTAGGGTCGCTTGTCTCCTTCTACTCTCTCTTTCCTAAACTCTGGTGTAGCAGGGATGTGTCACGTGTGTTCCTCGTGGATGGAAAGCTTAAGGAGCCTGTGTGTGAGTATGTGTGTATATGTGTGTGCATGGTTAGCAGATCTTTGTTCACGAGAGGACTGCTGACAGCTAACTGCATCATCTCCTTACTGGCCGCTGTCGTCAGCTTTCCTCAGTGTTAAGAGTGTGTAAGCATGTTTAGCACTGCTCGATTCTCGCAGACACAACACCTTCTCATCAACTGACTTCCTGCTTCTATCTATCTATTTATCTCTCTATCTATTATGTAGTCCTATAAAGAGTCATCAAGATGGCGGAGCTGGTCAGATATTGGAGAACATTTTCATTTGCTCTTCTCAAGGGGATTGACAAACCCACTTTGGTCAAGGAGATGGTCTCTATTCGTTGTATATGAAAAACATTTAATGTTATTCTGCCCAGAGGCAGAAAAACACCAAAAATAATTTAATGATCTAAGTGCTTCTTTGAGTGAAACAAAGGCCTTCCACAGGGCTTGTGTAAATATTGAAAATAGAGAGGTAATAATTTTCTCCAGCTCAAGTGTAACAAACAGATAAGGAGGCCTTGACTGGTAAACACAGACTCGAGATAAAGATTCAGTGTTCTTGGCCGTTTTGCCTTGTCTCTCACCTTTATTGGTCACCTGTTTCACTCGTTCGTCGTCTCATACTGCACGAGGTAACTACAGCTGTGACACCTACCTTCCTGAGGAAAAGAAATTTACTAAGGGGAAATTTCTGGATATTGTACAAAGATAAATCCTGGACAGGTAATCTGCTAGAACGACAGTAACCCCTTTTACATGTTGAACCTTTGAGAAGTGTTCTTGGAGAAACAGAGATCAGTGGGTCAGTCTAAGATTTTTGCTTTTAAGTCGGGACAAAAGTTTGAGAGGGTGGTGATTAGTGTACACTACCACATCACCTGACCCTGGACCAACATAAACAGAGAAAAATTGCAGAACAAGTATGAGTGGAAGTTCTTTCTCAATAGCTGAATAATATCTCCGGGCCTTATTGAATTTTTTGCTAAAATAGCACACAGGCATCTCAAAACCGTGATCATTATCTTGAAGCAAAACTGCGCCAACCCCAAGGCCACCGGCATCAACAGCTAATTTAAAGGGTTTATCATAATTTGGAGCTTGAAGCACAGGATGACTTGATAGGATGGCTTTGACTTTAGAAAAGGCATCCTCACATTCTGACTTCCACTCAAACTTGACTCCTTTCCTTAATAAATCTATGAGGGGGCCTACAAGATCAGAGAGGTTCAGAACAAAACGTCCATAGTAGCCAACCATACCCAGGAATCGCTGCAACTCACTTATTTTTGGGTTGGGAGGAACTGACTATGGCCTGAGCTTTAACATCAGGTGGGCCCACTAGGCCTAATCCTAGCACATAGCCGAGGTACTGCACTTGAGCCTTTACAAACTCGCACTTAATTAAATTAAACACTATATTAGTAGAGGACAGTCTCTGCAGCAAGGCATCTAGTTGTCTCTTTTAATGCTAGTAAAACTAAATATATACAGTTTACTAATAGACAGATATTACCAGATTCGTACATTACCTTCAGTGCTACTAATATTCCCATCTCCAAAAGTATTGAAATTCTTGGTGTCTCACTTAACAGTGCCCTCAGCTGGACCTCTCATGTCAGATCACTTGCTAAAACCGCCTCAAAGAAACTTGGATTATTGTACAGAGTCCGTAACTTCTTCGCCGATGAGCAGTTAGCTATAATTTATGAGTCATGTGCGCTCTCAGCTTGAATATTGCTCACCCTTGTGGAATGGTTGTGTAGACGTTGCATTAAGACAACTAGACAAAATTCAAAATAAAGCTGTTAGAATCATTAACAACCCTGCCATTACATATAAACTACCTCCCCTGCAAGTAAGAAGGAATGTTGCCTCCCTTGCATTATTTTACAGATATTTTTTTGGCAAATGCTCAGACGAAGTTGCGTCCATGGTGCCACCTCTCCATGCCTTCCCTCATGCTACACGGGCATCTGGTAGCGCTCATGACTGGAATGTCACTCAACCATATTGCAGAACTTCTGCCTATCAGAATTCTTTCATTCCCCGAAGTGCATCTCTCTGGAACTCGCTTCCCCAGAGTTGTTTTCCTCCAAATTTCAATCTACAACTGCTCAAGTCTAACTGTTACAGATATTTTATGAACAGAGGACACCAGTAATCTGGTGTATGGATTATTATTTTTTTTCCCCATTTGTTTTTCCTTCCTCCATTCTGTTATTTAAAAAAAAAAAAAAAAAAAAAGTGTTCCTCCCAGGAGTTACTACAAACAACTACATCATAAGTATACAGTATGTGACACATCCCTTGAGATCCCTTGCAAGCTCATTCTTCAGCCCCTGAAAGGTGGCAGGAGCATATTTCATACCATAGGGCGTGACTTTACATTTACAAGTGTTGCCACCAACCACAAAACAGGAAATTTCTTAAGCCCTTTCTATGAGTGGGACTTACCAATATTCCTTCATCAAACCTAGCTTATGAACTTTGCACAGCCTATAGCATCTACATAGTCATCTACCCTCGGAAGTGGGTGGGTGTCACTCTTGGTAAGGGAGTTGACTTTACGATAATCAGTAAAAAAAGATATGACCCACCTGGTTTTGGGACCACTACGACCAGGGAGCACCACTCGCTTTGATATGGCTCGATCAGCCCCTGCTGTGGCATGTTGGTCATTTCTTCGTGAATTATGTACTGCTAAGGACTAGCACTGTAGGATGACTGCTTTGCAGGGCTGGTGTCTCCAACATCCACGTCCTGTTGTGCCACTTCTGTCCGTCCTGAGGTGTCCCAGAAGATATCAGGGAACTTCCTGAGAAGTCAACCAGTTCGGCACACCTCTCTGCTGTCAAATGGGAGAGATTATCAGTTAATGTACCCCGTGCTTCCCAGTTTTCTCTCCAGCTGGTCGTCTGGCCCAAGATCAAAGGGCAGACCTCGTCCTCCAGTAACTCGATAGCCGACACCACGCATGCAGCACTAGGGGGTTCCATGTCTCGCTTGTCGCACTCCTTCAATATATTCACATGGCACAAACTTCGTTCCTTCCTCGGGTCTGAAGCTGAGATGACATCATTAATTTCACCCGCCCTCTTTTCTACTACATAAAGCCCTGCGAAATTTGCCTAGAGAGGCTGACCATGAATGGGGAGCAAGACAAGAACTTGATCTCCTGGGTGAACCATTCCGTTCCTGACTTTCTTGGAGTGGTCATACCAGTCTTCATCTTCTCCTGAGATGACTCCAAGTGTGCCGTGGCTACTTCCATACTATAAGCCAGGCTTTCTTTAAATTTTGACACATACTCTAGCAAGTTAATTTGGTCAACATCCCTGACCCACTGTTCTTTAAGAGGTTCTCTTACTTCATGGCCAAAAATTAACTGAAACGGAGAGTAGCCCAAGGACTCTCTCAGTGTCTCTCAGGTGCAAAATTAGGAAGGGCAGACACTTGTCCCATTCCTTTTCATCAACACACACCTTTTTAAACATGCTCTTCAAAGTTTGGTGATAACATTCTAATGCACACTGACTCTGAGGATGGTAAACTGAGGAAGTGATCTTGGACATTCCTCACACCTTAAGGCTTTGTCTGAAAAGCCTGGATCTGAAATTGCTGCCTTGATCTGGCTGAACTTCCTTTGGTAGCCTAAACCAAAACGGGTAAAGAAAGTCAGCATCTCCTTTTACAACCAATCTAGTGGAAAAGTTTCTTAAGGGAATGCCTTTGGGATATAAAGTGGCAATGTCTGATAAAGAAATATAAGCCTCTTGGGCCTATTCTTCCAAAACACTCTGCAGCAATATTGACCAAGAGTCTTTTGGCCAAGAAAGACGACCTGTCACTTTTTCAAACATTTGGAAGTACTTAGCGACATCATGCTCATTAAAGGGAGCTACTAGCTTTTTATTCCTGGTGACATCAAAAGTGTCCCTGGCGAACGAACTACTAGGTCATGGTGAACTATCAGCGTGGACTTATTTGTATTCATGATCCTGTTGACTTTGTCCCATTTGAGCTTGTATTTTTAGTTCTCTCATTTTAGCTTGCAATTCTTGTTCTCTCATTTGAGCTTACACTTCTAGTTCTCTCATTTTAGCTTAGGATTCTCTTTCTCTCATTTGAGCTCGCACTTCTACTTCTATCAGATTAATTTCGGCTAGCTCAAGGGGCACTTTGTCACCAGTATCATGAGCAGAAAAATCACCGGGGCCAGGCATCTCCGACACCAAAACTTCAGGGTCAACTCCTTGTGCAGTATCAAGTGGCTCAGTACTAACAATGGGGGACTTACTGTGCTCAGTCATGGTGCCCAGTATTAGATCAAGTAAATCAGTTTTAGTGATTTTGGCAGAGTATTTCAACTGCAGGGCCTGGGCAAGCAATATGAGGCCACCCCTTGTGAGAGCTTTCACTGTAGTTGGGAAAAGCTGAGAATCTAAAAATGTTCTGACCTCATTAGCATCCGTTAGGTACATGAACAATGATTATGGGTTAATGAGGTATGAGTAAGCACTGTGTATCTGGCCAAGGTTACCATTATTATGTCACAGAACCATCCTCGCGAGGTTGCCAAGTTTGTTATGAGTATATATTAACATGCACTCTTAACCTTTTATCAGTCACCAAAAGGGGTAAGGTAAAGCTCACACGTAAACTTACTTTACACTGTAACAGACACGCAAAAACAGAACCAGGATTCGTATATCAAAAGGGGGATTCATTTATTGACTCCCAATACAAATATAAAAATGAGTTATTTCTCTTACCTAACCAAGTTACAATAAGTGGAAAACAAGTAGTCACAGCTTGAGGAATTAGGAGAACTCACTGGTAATATTACCACACACCCGTATGATATGGAGAGGTAAACCAAAAAGAGCAATGGTGCACAAAAAGTGTGTTTTGTAAACAAAGTGAACGAGTGTATCTGCAGTGATGTGTGTGGTAATGAAATGTGTGAAAAATGTGTCTAGTGATGAAATGCGTCTCTCTCACTAGTTTCTCACGTTTAAATAGCAGTTTACTCCGTCTTCTTAGACATAACAAGCCAAGGTACTGTCTTAAGTATAGTCTTCGGCATGTGCTACCAATTACTAACTAACACATAACTCCTAGCCAATTAAGTGTCGTAAAGAAGGCGGAGCTGGCCATCTATTGGGAAACGTTCTCATTTGCTTATCCCATACGGTATGTCACACCCACTTTGGTCAAGGACTAGGTCTCTGTCCATAGTATATAAAAAACATTTAAAGTTATTCTGCCCAGAGGCAGGAAAACACCAAAAATGATTTATTTTAGTGATCTCTAGTGTTTCCTTGAGCGAAACGAAGGCCTTTCTCAGAGATTGTGTAAATAGTGAAAAAAGAGAGGTAATAATTTACTCCAGCTCAGGTGTGACATACAAATAAAGAGTCCTTGACTGGTAAACACAGACTCTCGAGAAAAAGATTTAGTGTTCTTGGTCGTTTTGCCTTGTCTCTCTGCTTTATTGGTCACCTGTTTCACTCGTTCGTCGTCTCATGCTCCATGGGGTAACTACAGTTCTACCGTATCCTGCTTTATTGTTTTTGTTTCTAGCATCATACAAGTGTTTTTCTGCATAAACTCCTCCCAAATAGTTGTTACTACATCACTATGAACAGACAGGTGAGTGAAAATATACGTGAAGATACACTTTACGCGCTCCACAGAAACTTATGAAGTGTTCCAGTAGATACCAGTGATGGAAATATCTCTTTGATTTTATTGCCATTTATTTTTTACTGGTTACAGAGGGGTTTTGCCATTGTGGTAGTTTGGCGGACCAATTAACCATGATCAAGGAAGTGTGATGCTATTAGAATAGACTGGTGTTTACACTTGACACCATCACACACGAACATCTTTCACAGAAACCATTGCTAAGATTAAACGTAAGTAAAATGAGATAAGAATCAGTCAAAATACAGAGATCACCACCAAGACATGCAGTTTAAGCCGTCCAAGTGAACACACAGTACACACAACACCGTCTGTGGCTGCAAGGTAAACTGAACTTGATGGGTGCTGGAATTTCAAGTGCCTTCTCGCTATTTTTCCGGATTAAGAGCGATGCCCGCTAGTTTCTCACTCTGCAGGGCTTCTGCTGCGAATGAGTCGTACGTCTGGCAGCCGACGGCGCATGCGCAATGAATGCAAGGAGTTAGGATTTTCAGGGAGTCAAATTTGAACGCTACACCGGTCCATTCAAAAATTGATGTTCTACCTGTACACACACACACACACACAGATACATAGACAGATATACTGATACATACATAGATAGATAGATATAGAGAGAGAGAACTTCTGATCAGTGAAATTATAACACATCTTTTACTAAAATGTTCAACAGACAGCTCCAAGCGCCATAAACTCTAAGAAACTACTACTTGACATTGAGGCTGTTGCCTGAAGTCTCCCTTCATTATTGCAGCGGTGAGCGTCTTTTAGCTTTCTATGTATGGTGAGACATTCCTCGTACAAGAGAGTTTGTAAGGAACATTCACATATGATCTACACTACACTACACTCACGGCCAGTTCATTCTCTTTCGTACCCAGTTAAAGGCCGGAGATCAGGAGAGAAAATCCTAAATGATATTTTGATTAAATTTTCGTTTCTGGGAAGCGAGCGTCGATTCTTATAGCTTGATGGAGAAGAACCGAGAGTGTACACCAGACTTTAATATTTCGTACTCAGGTGTAGAACTCTTGCTAAACAGTACAGTATACTAACTGAAATTTGTGGTTTAGCTTGATTGTGTTTAGGGCAGTCTATTCCTGGACTAATGCCCTTCATTTGTAATGCATTGCTTATCCTCTCTCTCACACAACCTACCCAAGATCTGTTGAGAGAATGCTAATTCAAGTCTTAAACAAGCACTGTTATATGTTACGAAGAAAGGTGAGGAAAATGAAGCCAAATCCATGAAAAATTCATTTTGATACATCAGGGTCATCTGTGCTTGTCAAATGACCACAAATTACTAATATTCCAGTTCAGACAGCAACGGAGATTTGTGGAAGATCGTTATGAATGCATTCACTCAGCTTATAGCCACAAGTTGCAGTACTAAAATTCTTTTCAAATAAAAGTGTCAGTGGTAATAATATTAATACGGAAGAGAGTCAGTTTATTGCTGCAGGTTGTTGAGCATCCATGCAAGATGGAAACTTCATGCATGTAGAATTGTCATCAGTACAGTCAGTTATTTTACGGACGCAACTTGCTGAGAATCCAGTCAATGTAGAAACTGACATTGGTATAGATTCCTTGGCTCCTCGCCGCTCCACAGACAATGGTCCCGGAACTGACGATGCCGAGGACGTAGCTGCGCGTGTTTTCCAGGTTGCTGACCACCAGGGGGCCGCCAGAGTCACCGCGGCAGGCGAACTTTCTCCTGTCGCCACCAGCACACACCACCTGTACCCAAAACACCATGTCTTAATGCTCGGAATTTAAGGCTTACACAAGCAAACATCATGTACTAATGCTCGGATTGCGGGTTTACATTATCAAACACCATGGAAGATCGGATTTTAAGACTTACATAATCAAACCAAGTAATAATGCTTGGATTTAGAACCATACATAATCAAACACCACGTATTTATGGTCGGACTGCAGGCTTAAATAATCAAACACATTTATAAGGGTTATATAATCAGGCACCACGTATTAATGCTCGAGTTTTAAGGCTTAAATAATCAAACATTATTGTTCGGACTTCAAGGTTTACATAATCAAACACCAGTATTCATGCTTGGAATTTAAGGCTTGCAAAATAAAACTCTACTATCAATGATCAAACACTACGTATTAATGACCGATACCCCGCGTGTTCAAATTGCAAGCATGAAAAACTACATTAACAGGAATATATTTCAAGGATAACAGTAATAATAGTAACAGCTACAACCCCACGCTCCTCGGGACGAGAACCCAGTTGACTGCAGGCTGAAGTGGGCTGTCTCTTGAGTCCTTCAATTTGGGGGACAGCGAGGGAACTGAGGGATGTTTGTATAACTGGCCAGTGAAACCGTTCAGTTATAACGGTGCCACTACATGAAGAGATCCCTTTCAAAGAATCCTCGTTTCAGTAGTTTACTGTCGATAGTAATTCTATGCTTCAAGAACAAAACAAGATTAATATGTATATGAAAACTGAAGGAACTGAACACTTCACGTCAGATATATCCTATTGTAAGTGATATGAAGTGACTGTTGAGGATAACCGTGCACTGGAATGATGTATATTTGACGGAGTAGTTTATAAGTCACTGCTGATTTTTTTTTCCTTTTGATAAAGTCATCATGGAGTATATGCCTATTCCTTATTTCTAACAATTAAAATAAAGCGAATATCCAGTCACATATTTTGAGGTACCTGTATGTGATTTTTAAAATAAATACTAATAACACAATCAAAAGAGTAAGGAACAGCACATGTAAGGCGTTGTGAATTTAATCTTCGTAAAAGTACAAATATGATAAAGATACCCCACACTTCATTTACACCAGAATTTTGACTGAGAATGTAGGATATTTACTGACTAACTAGTTGAGAAGAGTGACATGTCGTTTATATAATTTTTGCCACACCACAAGCTTTTATTCACCACAGAGAAGTCCTCGTTATGAACCTTACTAAAGGAAGAGGTCACTACAGTGGAAAGATCTCCAGCAGGAAAGTGTCTGGTATCCATCTCCCTTAACTCCCTCAGTTCGATAATGCGTATTTTACTGTAACAGATCCCCAGCGATTTTATACACCTTAACCTCTACACTGCCATGCAGTCTTTTTAAAGCATATTGTTCTATCTATCTATCTATAGCCAGACGCCTAAATCCCGTAAGGGGCGGCCACAAACAAATCACCTCCTTGTCCCTTGCCATTACTCCTCCCACAACTCAACTCCCCTCTCTCCACTCCATCCCTCCACCTCGTCTTCAGTCTCCCCCTCCCTCTCCCCCCCCCACCTCATTCACATACGCTATCCTCGTTAGCCTGTCACTCTCCTTCCTCTTCTCATGGCCAAACCACCTCAGTGTATTTCTGCTAACGCTTTCTATTACATCCACATTCACACACAACGCTCCTCCATTTCCTAGTTTGTCAGTCTGTCTCTCCATGAAACTCCGTATGCTCCTCTCAGATACCTCATTTCCACTGTTGTCACTCTTGTGTCTTTGCAACAATGCCCAAGATTCTCTTCCATACGTTAGAGTTGATATCACTATACTGTCAAGCAGCGACTTTGTAACTTCCATGTTAATAATTTTGCTGTCTGCAAATCAGTGATGGTTCTTAACTTCTTATAATGCTCGAACACCTTGAGGTCATAAATCATTTTCTCACACCCCGTATCAGAAGCGTCTATAAGATTGTAAATATTAAGTTTTAGCTTTCACAATAAATAAAAAGATAAATATATAACGAAATAAAGACATACAGACAGAGATGAAATGATTTCATGAAACAAATAGTAACGACTCTGAACTAATGCAGATTTTCAGAGATCGTCGATCATGAACCGTTTGTCGAAGGTAAGACTTCATGAAACGAACAGCAACGACACTGAACTAAAACTGACTTTTTAGAGATGGTCGATCATGAACCGTTTGTTGAAGGTGAGTCCAGAGATGACTTCATTAGTAATGCGTGACCCCCTTTTTAGTTGCTCTTCTCTTCTTTGCTTCCATCAGCAATTATCATTAAATGAGGTCCTTTGACATGACCCCATACACATCATCAGTTACCTCCAAACTGTTTCTGTGTTGTTATGTAGAAACACCGAAGCACCTGCCTAGCACAGGTGGGTGACCACATACGCATGGAGAATAGATAGCAGAAGACACCAGTCAGGTAATGTTATGTAATTTGCATAACTTTGTAAATATATCATTAAAACGTAAGCATGTTTTGGATCCCCTGCTTTGATACTCCAGTGTTCAGGAGTCTCTCTAACACCTCTTCCTTAGCTATGTATTTCTGGATATGGCTAGTTAATATCCTTTTGTACGTTATCCATGCAGAGTCTGGCGATATTACAATGACTTATGCAATACTGAGATGGGCAGTGAGATGTAATAGACAAAATAAGTTGCTTGGGAAATGGTACTAGGGAGTGTCCTTAACCGTTGGGAATACGAACCCAGGTCAAGAATCACTGCTCTAGACTATTAAAATTCAGCTTGAGAAAGATCTGCTGTACTGATGAGGTTAATGAAGTCTCTATAACTCCTTTAGTTCGAAAAAAGAAATACCGCTAAGGTGATTAAAGCCGTCGAAAGGAAATTACGACAAAATATGAGACATTATCTAGTGAAGTAATTTAGGGAATTTCCAGCAGGGAAGGGGTTGGTTCGGGTGAGCAGCGGGTCAGCTAAATAGGACTCTAGGTTTGTATTATCGTCGGAGGAAGCTCCCTGACACCTCTTACTTAACGATTTATTTCCCAAAGTATCCATTTTGTTATAGTGAAGATACTTCAGTTTCGCCCTAACTGGAAGGGTTCAATTTTGACAAATTTGAAATCTTCACGACAGCCACAAGTTCGGTACCGTACGGTGGTATATCGTCTTCTATTTGAACAGCTCATGGCAGATTGAAAATAAAAGAAGAAAGCTTCGAATTAACCCTCGTATTCTAAGTGGCTTTAAAGATTTCCTAACACATTTTTCTTAGCGGCTTATTCTGCACTTTGCACTTCAATATCGTCTTGTATTTTACTGTTGCAAACCATGTTGATATTAAAACTTTATAAAATAACATGCATGGAAAGGCAAAGCCTCAAGCTGCAAAATAAATTGCTTAAGGAAGGTGCAACGAGACCTCCTGTGCCACTTATAATATGGCGCAAAGCCTATCGACAGCACGAGGACCATTATGGGAGTCAGTCAGATTCTACTGCCTTACAGTTTTCCTCAATAACACAAAACACAACAATTGAATTAACATCCAGGTCCCAACTACTTGTATGCCTATCTAATGTCTGTCTGTCTGTCTGTCTATCTGTCTATCTATCTATAATCAAACGCCTCAATCCCTTATGGAATGGTCATAAACAAATCACCTCCATGTCATCCTGTCCTCTGCCATGCGGCTGCCCTGCCTCACACTAACACCCCTCTCGCTCAAGTATCTCTCCACCCCATCCATCCATTTCATCCTTGGTCTCCCCCTTCCCCTACCCCGCCACCTCAGTAGCACTCTTCTAGTCAGTTTCTCATTCTCCATCCTCTCCGCATGACTAAACCAACTTTGAATATTTCTTCTGACGCTTTCAATCACATTTACATCAGCACCACAACTCTCCTCCCTCATTTGTCTGTCTGTCTCTCCTCGTAGCTCCGCATTCTACTGCGACTTATTTCTAATGTTCTCGCTCTTGACTTGCGTCCTGCTGACAGGATCCAAGCTTCGTTTCCATACTTCTGAGTGGGGATTTGTGCTGTAATGCAGCTACTTTTTTTTTTTTTCCACACTCAGTTCCCTATTCCTTGTCACTCCTTCAGTGAACCAGCAACTTTTCTTCCCTATTGTATCCTTTCCTGTAGTTCATCCTCTAGACTTCCATCCTTACTCACCATACTACCTAAATGCTTGAATGTACCCACATTCTCCACTTTCTGGACATCCAACCTCACTATGCATTCTGTACCTCCCCTTCGCTAAAAGACCATGACTTTACTGTTTGCTGCATTCACTTCTGGATTTCTTTTCTAACATAATCTCCACAAATCCTTTATCAGTTAAACCTTGTAATTCCCATTTATCTTCGCTGAACAATACATTATCATCAGCAAGCAACAGTACAGGTAGCTTCCAAACCCTGCCCTTTCTAAGGACACTCCAACATCCACTGCCCCACCTAGTACGTCTTTTATAACGCCATTCATATATATCTATATCTATATCTATCTATCTATCTATCTATCTATATATCTATCTATATATCTATATCTATATATCTATCTATCTATCTATCTATCTATCTATATATATATATATATATATATATATAAACACGACCACGGGGAAACGACACATCACTGTACTGCTGGGTGTGTGAAAACAAGTCCCACTGTAGACTCTTACCATATTAGGATCTGGGTATTGGGAAATGTCACAGTACTGATAGCTGATGGGGAGATCTGCTTCTTGTAGGACATCCGCTGTCTTGTTTGAATCTGGCGAAGACTCTGGCAAAAATCAAGAAGTGAAAGCTTAAGATGTGAAAAAGTACATGGCATTTGAAGATACAATAGATCAGTAGGCTTTGTTTTAACTCAAAGTGCTGAAAAATGAATTCTGGAGCTTTGAGAGTAGGGGAACTAGGTATTTAAAGTTTCATCAGTGTAGAAGGTCCTAATACTGAAGATGTGAGAGTATATGATTTATGCGAGGCTTTGTAGACATAGAATGAGTGTTAAGATGTGAGGATTGAATAAGTGCAGAGGCAAGAGATGAAAAAACAAAGAAATAAAAGATAATTTGGGATGGGAGGAGATTCAGACGTCTATACCCAATAGTACCATATTCCACATTATACTCATAAAGGCGTTTCAAAAGAGATTAACAGATACTGGTAGACAGATAGTAAGACAGGCAGATATCAGAAGAGAGAGAGAGAGAGAGAGAGAGAGAGAGATGTAGGCAGGCAAGTAGGTAACTAGGTAAGTCTCCCTGGTTACCATTTCCATCTACCATCCCACACAGCGTTGATAATTTCCCAAGTCGGGCGAAACCAGCTGCCCGCACCAGGATCCCAACCCCGGCGTTAAAGGACTGGGAGTTTCACAGTCAGGCACGCTAACCATTCTGCCATTGTAGATAGACAGATAGGTAGGTGGAGAGACAGATAGATAGACGGATGGATAGATAGATAGATGACAGATAGATGGATTGATAGATAGATGTCACAGCTGTCTTACTGGTGATTCCCCAGCCAGCCACCCATCCGATCCTGCTGGTGTAGTTGCGGTTTACAATGCCTAGGTCCCGACACAGGTCCATGGGCAGGCAAAGAGGCCTCACGTGGACTGCGAGAGAGGGAGAAAGGAATTGGGTTAGATATTACTCGTATGATCCTCGTCATCCTCGTCCTCGTCATCATTATCACTGTCCAAGTCATCTTCATCATCGTTACTATCATCGTCCCCGTCATCGTCATAACAACTATCTTCGTCCTCGTCCTCGTTGTCATTATCACCGTCCAAGTCATCTTCATCATCATTACTATCATCGTCACCGTCATTATCACCATCATTACAACTATCTTCGTCATGGTCATCTTCATCTTCCTCCTCCTTCTCCTTATCATCGTCATCCCTATCACAGTCACCATCATTGTCTCTGTCATTATCGTCAATCATTGTAATCCTTATCATCATCCTTCCTCCTCCTCCTCCTCCTCCTCGCAATCGCCATCATCGTCATCGTCATTATCATCCGTATCATCGTTATCGTCATCCTAATCTTTTTCCCACTTAAATATGTTATTCCATCGTTTGATATAAAAACTGATAAGAAAAGAGTGACATAGTGTAGAAAAACTTTGAGTAAATAGAAAGCTTTGAGGTTGGAGAAGATACAACATGCAAGTTTTCTTTATGCAAATGTGATACTGAAATGAATGAATGACAGTGGAGATCAGTGCAGTGGTCAGAACCTCGAAGTACAACACACTGGATTAAGAAATAATATTATGGGAGGAAAATGTAAATTTATATCATTTTACTCTAACGTGGCCTAAAATTGTCATATCTCCATATGGAATGCTGAGTGGTGACAACTGATGAATACTAGACTATGATGCTAGTCACGAAAAAGTGTTGTGGCAAGGATGCAGAGCCACAGCATTGCCTTTTTGTGCTATTAGACTACGTGAAATAAGCTGCAAAAGGACGATAATCTGGGCCAAGTTAAGGTGAGGAGTATAGTGGATTAGTAGGGCAAACTTGAGAATGACACTTGCAATAGTCATAATCAGGAGACATATTGAATAACTGTGCTAATGAGAAGCTTTACTGAACAGTGCAATACGATGAGTGCACAATGGACACGGTTAGCTGTACCCCCAAATCTGTACTTACAGGGATGAAGTGTGGCTGGCTGGGAGAGTCTCAGGAGTGCTATGTCGTTGCAGAAGCGGCATTCGCTCGACCTGGGGTTAAACCCTTCGTGCAGTATTACCTGCAGCAAAGGTGAAACAAAAAGTAATGATGTAAAAATCTCTGTTCCTTTATAAAGAGTATTTATTAGCCTATCCTTTCATCTGTCTACAGCCAGCGTCTGCAATCTTGGAGGGGTGGCTACAAACAAGTCGCCTCCCTGCCACCCTCTCCTGTGCAGATAAATATCGATAATTATATTTTCAAGGAATCAAGTTTTCCACGAAATAATTTTATATTTAGGTTGTTGTTAGACTGGTATGCTGTGCCTAAAACTATAATTATTTCCCATTCTTCTCCAACTGTCAGTAGTTCAAGGAATTTATATGAGTCACATTTACTTTCTGCCCTGAACCATACGCCTCCTCTTCTTACCTTTCGCCTTTCCTGCGTGTGTACTTATGAAACTGAAAAATGTTGGGGAAAGAATCATCCTACAAAGTACCAAAACTCAATCAAAAGAAAGTATCTCATGTGATCGACAGAGTCACGGCGACCATTGCTGTTATTACCATTTTCTTCCTAAGAGAAAAGGTTCTGAATGAGTTTATTTCCCATGTTGTAATAAACTTCATGCTTTCCGAGGTGTTAGTAATAGCAGGCATATACATAAATGAAATGTGACTGAAGAACATTTTCAAAATTCACGTCCACGGTTTCAAAACGTAAAAGCAAAAAAGTGTATATTTTTTGATCGTGTGTACTTGACCTAAATAATTTGTGCTTCAACCCCACTTCCTCCAGAGCTACATTATTACCCTTACAACATCCTTCCCATACGCTCACCCTAACTCCATCTTTTTAAAACCTTATCCGAAACAACAATCTTTATTCACTCCTTTTAAAGCTCCACCCTGTTAGAATTCGCACATTTAACTACAGATTTCATATACCCCTGTCTAACCCCAGCACCTCACACTTTCATTCTTTCCTTTCTCTCATGATCATCGTTTTCCCAAGCTTCTCTAAGTCTTATTTCCAATTTTTTCTTACCAAAACTCAAATCTCGCAACATCTTGGCCTTCCCCACCTCATTGGCTACTTTCACTCCATTCCTGCCAAAACTCCAGTCTCTTAACATAATCGCCTTTTCAAAACCCTCCAAGTCTAATTTCCTTCTTATTCCTACCAAACTATAGCCTCTCAAAATCATCACCGACCCAAATTCCTTCATATATAATTTTTATCTTCTTCCTACCCAAATTCCAAAACAACATCATAGCTTTCCGAAACTCCTCCAAGTCTAATTTCCATCTTATTCCAACCAAAACCCCTATCTCTCAATATCATGGCCTTCCCAAACTCCTCACTGACCGGTTTTCTTCGTATTTATACCAAAACTCAAGTCTCTCAACATATAGCTTTTCCTAACTCTTCACTGGCTAATATCCACAGCATTCCTACCAAAACTCCAGTCTCTCAACATCGTCGCCTTTCCAAACACCTGTAAGTCTTATTTCCTTTCAAAATGTGTCCACTACACTCTCAATCTGACTTGCCTCTGCATACAGCCTCTCTCTGACCTCTCCAGCTCCTTCCCCCAGCTTCACATTAACGCTCGAGCCCCACCACACACACACACACACACACACACACACACACACACACACACACACACACACACACACACACACGATGTCCTCTGTGTCTCGATTTGCAGTAAACAGAATTTCGTTATGTGGGTATTGATCACAGGGTGCCCAAACTATTTTCACCTTAACTTGGCACTGATTCTCGTTCTTTTGAAGCTTATTTCGCGTAACTCATGACAAAATACAAGACTACGACTCTACATTCTTTTCACAGCATTTCGTCTTGACTAGCACCGTATTCTAGTCTTAACCTATTGTTACAACTCACCATTCAAGAATGAGCGATGTCAATTTTAGGCCAAGTTAAAGTATAACTAGAAGAGGTGCCAAGGCACAGCAAACCCGTCCCCGGCAGGCATTTTAGTGCTGAAGTATAAACACAACAGGATATCTAGTCAAAGATGTCACATATCAAATTTGGAGTAAATCGGGCGAAATTTGACGATTTTATGTCCATTTGAAATTTTAGGCCCGACCCACCTGACATTGACGCCCCTACAGCTAACTGGGGGGTGACCCCTTTGATGTAATGAGGCATGTTATAGAATGCAGATTTGAAGATGCATCTTTAGGTTTTGGTTTCATGTCGATGTGACGAATTTGAAAGGAGTTATGGAAAAAAAAAATAAACGATTTTTACCCTTCCCCGTTGTTTACATTTTAGGGGCTTACAGCCGAGGCCTTGGCCCAATTTGGCCCAATATTTAAGCAGGTGATCAGATTGTCATAGTCCATCAACCCTGTAATTTTAGTCATAATCGCACCAGTAGTTTTCGCGTAAAGTTGTTAATAGAGAGACCGACAGGCAGACAAACAAACAGACAAACCGAGTGACAACAATACCTGTCCCCGAGCCCTTCCGGGGCGAGGACAGGTAAAAAGTGACCTATTGTAATGGGTGGCTGGTAGTTCAGTGGTTAGGACGCCCCAGTCAGCGTTTCGGTCTTCCATAGGTTTGATCCCTAGTTAGAGAGTTTCTATAATGTTATTCAACCAGTGGAATTAAAATTATGTATTCTCAACTGTTTTGGACGACGATAGCCTAACCTCGGGTACCTACGCATGGAGGAAAGTAAATCGAGAATGGTTGTTACTGTTTCCTTATAATTCTTCCACGAAAACCTCTTATTGTTAACTCTTATCTTCATGAAAACTGCACAATATTATCTTGGCCATCTTGAATGAGTTGTAATATTAGATTAATACCTGAATAAGATGCCAGTCACGAAGGTGTGCTATGGAAAGGATGGAGGAGCATAGCCTTGCCTTTTTGTGCCACTGAGCTGGATGAAACACCCTACAAAAAGAACGAAAGTTTATGGAAAACGAAGGTGAAAGAAGCATAAATTTTTCCCTCCCCCATCACCACTGCTCATTCACCTCCTCCACTGTTATGTCCTGCGGGGTGGGGGCACAGACGTTGTGTCTGCAATCAGGGTTTGTGCTCAGTGTATGTTCTCCAATCCTCACGAATTCGCTGTAAGAAAGAAATGAAAAATGTTAAATTACTTTCATTGTAATGGAATGTCTCATAATCCTCCCTGATCCGGACACATGATCCTGCCGCACACCCCAGTGGGTAGGAGGGAAAGGGAACAAATAGCAACTATAATAAATAATACATATATATATTAAAATCTGTGTATGTTGGCAGTAAGAAATTCTGGAAAGTTTTTCTACAGAAAGTGAGATATTGACAGTAGGATGGTAACTCAACACTTACATCTCAACCTGTGTATTGGTGATGCGGATGCAGTGTGCGGCCGTCAAAACAAAAGCTGTGCAACGTGATTAAGCGATAAGAAATAGTGAAACTAGTTACACAGAACGACAGAGGCCCGTATTGTCGACGGGTAACGAAACTTCATAACACTTAATCCTAAGCGATTTATTTTGCATATTACTCCATACTATCCTCTATTGTGTTCTTTAAATCATTCTAATATCACCATTCTCATTTTAAATAACGTACGGAATTATATTAACTAGCCCTATCCAAAAATAAATTGCTAAGGAAAAGGTGTCTGTAAGCTTCTAAACTGCACGAGAATACCTTCCCGAGTGCCAGGAAAAAAAAGCAACTAGGCTCTTACATCTCAAGGTCTTTATTGGAGAGGCGAATCCAGTGAGCGGTGAGTGGCGAGAGGCAAGATGTTTTAAGCTAAACAGAATGGGTATCAAAAACATAGCAACTGAGCACTTCCATCTAAAGCTGTGTATTGGAGAAGTGATGCAGTGAGCGGCCGCTAAAACAGAAGCTGGGCAATGTGAGATAAGAAGCACGTTGAACTTAAGTAGAACGGGTCAGCTATCAGTTTGTAAAAAGCTCTTGATCAGGTAAATAGAAAAGGATTATGGATGCCGTTTCGTATGTATGGTGTAGATGTTGAGCTGTTGAGTGTCGTCAAGCGGTTTAACGATGGTAGTGAAGCATGCGTGCGCGTAGGTAGGGATCCAAGTGACTAGTTCAAGATCAGTATTGGCGTTGGACACGGCTGTGCGATGTCGCCACGGTTGTTCAATTTATAAATGGATGGGGTTATGAGAGAGTACCAAGAACAAAGCAACGAAGTACTTACATCACAGCGTCTCCAGTGGTGTAACGAATGCAGTGGGCGGCTGTCAGAATATATCGGTCTGAAATGAGGGTCCCGCCGCAAGCGAAGAGGCTTCCAACGCTCGGATCTGTGTGGGGAAGGAGGAACCGTTGTCTAGGTGCCATAATGTACAGTAAGCGACATAGGAGGTTCAGTAGCTCCTCTTCCTTTGCTGTATTTTTCGCTTAAGGCATTTAACACTGACTTGTATGTTATCCATAGTTTTAATATCGTCATAGTTTGCACCGTTACTGGCAACAGGCCCCCTGTTCCCTGTAATTCCTATTTGCCCTGAAGAAACCACTCCCAATCTAAGGTAACCTAGCAGTGCCATCAAGGTAAACATTAAACCCAACTCTAGCCAAACCAACCTAACAACCTCCCCAACCCAACCTAATCTAACCCAACCCAACCAAATCTAGTATAATCTAACCTAGCCTTTCCTGACCCAACCTAACCTAACCTAACCAAACCTTACCAAACCAAACCTAATCTAATCTAACTTAACCAAACCAAACCAAGCCTAATCTAAGAGAACGTAACCTAACTCAACCAAATTCTGCCTGGCTTAGCCCAGCCTAACACAACACAACCAATCCAACTCTACATAGCCCAACCCTATCCAGCCTAACTTAACGCAGCCCAACCCAGCTCTAGCCAAGCCAACCTAACCCAACGCAACCTAATATACTGTAACATAACCCAGCCAAATCTAATTCAATCTAACCTAACCTAATCCATCCTAACTTAATTTAATCCAACCTGACCCAGCCTAATCTAATCTAACATAACCCAACCCAGTCTAACATAACATAACATAACCCTGCCCAGCCCAGCCCAATCCAACCCCACCCAACTAAACCCAACCCAATCCTATCTAACCCAATCTAACTTAATCCAACCCCTCCCAACCCAGCCCTACTTAACCCATCCCAACCCAACTTAACTCAGCCCAGCCCAACCTAACCCAACCCAACTCAACCCAACCCAATCCAACCCAATCGTACTTAACCCAACCCAACCCAACCCAATTTAACCTAACCCAACCCAACCCAACCCTACCCAACCCAGCTCAACCCTATCCAACCCAGCTCAACCCTATCCAACCCAACCTAGTAGGATCCTGAGCACCACCAGCCAAGGCCAGGCCGTCAGGGGTGCATCCTCCACGCCGGCGATGAAGCGGTCTCTGAGGGGCGTCACTCCACAGTCCTTGGGCAGCAGCGAGGCACCGTTGCCGGGGTTAGGTCGAGGGGTGGGGTTAGATGCTGTGCCAGGTCGAGGGTTGGGAAGCGGGATAGGTGTAGTGCCGGGGCTCTCCACTGGCTGCAGAGTTTTGACCATCATTATTCATTATGCGATGAAGAAGCCTTAGATTTTAGTGCTATCAACGGAAAAGAGATAATCGACCCCTTCTTTCCTGTGACGTATTTTCTTCCTTGCTATCTTCTGTTTTATTCAGCCCTGGAGAGACTTTTAGAACTGGAGCTGTTACGTGTAGTTTCCAATTGCCTTTTTAGTACAACAGGTCTCATAAAAGCTAAACAAAATCTCCTAAAAGTAGCAAGAACTAAGCAGTCAGATACGTCACCGAAATGAGCCCCGTGTTATAAATGGCTTTGAAGATTTCGTGACACCATATTCTGTGCGATTTATTCAGCATATTGCACTTCATTTTCCCCTTGTACGCTCGTGACGCAAACTCTGTCGATATTGAAACGAAGTAACAGGAGAGAATATTAACCTGGAATATTCAGAATAACTCGGCAAAAATTGGTGCTTCGATGCCTCCTGTGTCACTTGTCATGCGATCCCGAGAAGTTTAGGGCAGACAATTCATTTTTTCATGGACCTTTTCTTCCCCTGGAATACGGGATCGTTCGAGTGACGCCACAGTCGCTTCACCTTAACATAGCCAGATATTTTGTCCTTTTGGAGCTTAATTTCCCGTAGCTCAGTGGTAGAATAAGAGGATACTATGAATTTACATCCTTTCCATCGCACGTCTTCTTGACTGGCATCATAGTCAAGCGTTCATCTCTTGTTATAGCGCTGTATTCGTGGTGGAGAGATGGCAAGTTTAGGCCACGTTAGAGTAAGAATGAATAGTGTTTTGACCATTAATCTCTCCATATCGATCTCATTTCTTGTTATTTCCAGACGATTATATTTAACTTTGAACAGATTTCTTGTACTGAGGGGATTAGTGAGGACTGTACCTAATCCCGTCAATAATAGTAGTAGTAGCGGTAGTAGTAGTAGTAGTAGTAGTAGTAGTAGTAGTAGCGGTAGTAGTAGTAGTAGTAGTAGTAGTAGTAGTAGTTGTAGTAGAAGTAGTAGTAATAGTAGTAGCAGTAGTAGTAGTAGTAGTAGTAGCAGTAGTGGTAGTAGGAGTAGTAGTAGTAGTTGCCATCCAAGGATCATCTCAACGTGAACCAGGTGGACTGCAGGATGAAGGTGACCTCGTCTTACATGTCCACTATCCCCCTTCAGGGTGAGTGTGATGTTTATATAGCCAAGCAGGGGAGCCAGCCGGTTATATCAGTGCCACCGCTTGAAGGCGTCCATATCCTTCAGTGAAAAATGATTAATGAAGGTTTTATCTGATCCTTATATTTCCAAAAGTTTCTTCAGTTAAATAAGTTAATATATGAAAGTAAAAATCAAATTGTCTGGAGACTGAGCAGGTTAAAAATATCTTCTGGGTATAGGGGGAAGGAAGGAAATATATCACTGTGTGGAAGGGGCTTAATAAAAAATGTCAAGTGCTCCCCAGTGTTGTATTTCGTTCTTATTTGCTTTTATCAATCTACTCCTATTTATCTACCCTAAATATTACCGAGAAAAAAACTAAAGACATACAGAGGGATAACTATATAAAGTTATTGTAGATCGATAGGCAGATAGATAGATATATAGGTAGATAGGCAGGTAGATAGTCAGACAGATAGATGGACAAAGACAGAGACAAACTGACAGAATGAGTCAGGTGAATGAAAAGACTGAGCGACAGATACACAGACTGACACAGATAAAAAGACACATAGACAGACAGCTTTATCTTTTATCGAGGAGTGAGACAAGAGATAAATAGATGGATAGCAAGACACAGACACAGTAGGCAGATAGGTACATAGATAGATAGACAGAAGGCAGATAGATAGATAAATACATAGACAGACAGACAGATACACATAAAGACGCCTATATTTATTTTATCGAGGTGCATCAGCAGCCACACGTCACATGACTGGATCGCGGACAGACATCACGCATCATAACATATATTATATTTCACTGAGAGAGAGAGAGAGAGAGGGGGGGGGAGTTAGAAAGGTTGATATGAGGTTGGTGAGGAAGGGGGACTGGAGGAAGGAGAGGAAGAATGGGGAGCTCAGTGGATGAGGGGAGGCCTGGGGAGTTGGAAGGATGGGAGGAAGGGAGAGCTAGATGGAGAAGGGGAAAAAGTGAGAGCTGAAGAGACAAGGGAGGAGGAGGGAGAGCTTGAGGGGGGAGGAGAGGGAGAGATAACTGAAGGGTGAGGAGGAGAGTTGGGGTGAGGAGGGGGGTGCTTTGGAGTCAGGTAGGTCGCAGGATGTGGAAGAAAGAGTGGTTTAAGAAGGAGGGGTGGTATGAGGGAGTGAGGTAGGTCAGAGTTTTTTTTTTTTTTTCTTTAATGCATGGATGAAGGGACCAAAGGCCAGGGGCCCGCAAACTGCTTCCTCCAAGAAAAAACGAAAACAAGATAAAGAAAGCCAAATTCAAGATCCACTCATTTCGAGATGCCTGGACACATTGCGTTTGAAATACTGGGAATCATAGGCAGTAAGAAAAACAAACAGAGAGTGACAGTTCCAGAGCTGACCTGTTGCATACATGAAGAAGTGGGAGTAACGGTTAACTCTTGCATTAGAGAGTTGGACAGAAAAGGGATGAAAGTTCGTTGCTAGACGGGTGCTACGTGCCCACCGCAATGGTGGAGGGATGCAAGCAGGCAGTTCAGAGGAGCAGTGACCACTGATGTAGCGATAGACAGGATATAAAGATGCAACAGTGCGGCGAAGAGACAGAGGATGAAGGGAGCTAGTAAGAGGAGGAGAGTTAATGAGACGAAGAGCTTTTGACTCCACCCTATTGAGAAGAGCTGTGTGTGGGGAGCCACCCCACGCATAAGGAATGTACTCTAAACAGGGGCAAATAAAATCCATGTATAATGTCAACAACTATGCAGAGGGAAAGAAGGTATGCAGTCGGCTTATACCCAATCTCTTGGAAGCAGATTTAAGAAGGAGGTAATATGTTCTTTCCAAGATAAATCCCGAGAGAATGAAACCCAAAGTATGCTTAAAGATGATGCAGGATTATGCTGGATATTGTTAAAAATTAGAGGGTGCCTCTGTGGAAAATTCTGACGTGTTGATTGATGAAAGAACTGAGTTTTTGGTGCATTCAAAACAACAAGGTTATTTTTACCCCAATCAGAGGTATGAGCCAAGTAAGACATTAGGTGTGCCATAGCCTCATCCCTTGTTTGTTGAAGCAACTGCTGAGATGGACACTGCAGGAAGTGAATGGAGAGGTGAAGGATGGAGTCATCAGCGTATGAGTGGATAGGATTAGATGTACAGCTCAGGTCATTGATGAATAAAAGGAAGAGAGTTGGTGATAGGACAGAGCCCTGAGGAACACCACTACTGATAGCTCTAGGAGAAGAACAGTGGCCGTCTACAACAGCAGTTAGAGAACGACCAGAAAGGAAGCTAGAGATGAAGGCACAGATAGAAGGATAGAAACCGTAAGAGGGTAGTTTGGGATTTAAAGATTTATGCCAGACTCGATCGAAAGCCTTTGAGATGTCAAGTGCAATGGCAAAGCTTTCGCCAAAGTTCCGAATGAAGGATGACCAGGAGTCTGAAAGGTAGGTGAGAAGATCACCAGTGGAGCGTCCCTGACGGAACCCATACTGACGATCAGAAAAAAGGTTGTGATAGGAATGATGGAAAAATGCTTTAAATTTTTTTAAAGTATAGACTCGAAAACTTTTGAAATACAGGACGTTAAAGCAATTGGACGATAGTTAAAGGGTTGGAATGGTCATCTTTCTTTGGGACAGACTGAATGAAAGCAAACTTTCAGCAAGAAGGAAAGTTTTTTTTTTTTTTTAGATAATGAATGGAGGAAGGAAAAACAAAGGAAAAAAAGTAAGTCCATGTGCCTAAAGGCATCTTCCATTCATAAAATATTTATAACAACTAGATTTAAATTGAAGTGGATTAAATGTTTGTGGGAAGCAACTCCCAAGAAGTGAATTCTAGAGAGTAGTAGTTCTGGGGATAAATGAATTTTGCTAAGCAGAGGTTCTGCATTGCGGGGGAGAGAGTGTGAGTTCATGGGCGCTCCCAGCTGCCCGAGTATTTCGTGAGAAAATATGAAAGGGAGGCACAATTGAAGCCAGTTCGTTAGAGCACTTACGGTAAAAACATCGATAAAATAATGCTAAAGAAGCAACATCTCTATGTACTGATAATGGAGGAAGGTCCTGCGTAATGGCAGGATTATTGATTAATCTAATAGCTTTATTTTGAATTTTGTCCAACAGCCTCATTGCAACCGCTCCACATCCACTCCACAGTGGTGAACAGTATTCGATCTGAGAACGCACATGACTTTTGTACATTGTGGCCATCTGCCACAGAAGCACAGTTCTTGAGGACAACAGGAGGGACCCCGTCAGGTCCATATGCCTTGTTAGTTTTGAGGTCAGTGATGGCAGAAAATACATCAATTGAAGAAATTTAATATCAGCCATGAAGAAGTCAGGGGAAGAGGGGATGAGATGGAGGGACAGCACTGCAATGGTCTAAGGTGGAACTGGAGGAGAAAGTCTGAGCAAAGAGTTCTGCTTTATCAGAAGAAAAAATAGCTACAGAACCATCAAAGTGGAAATGAGGAGGGAAGGATGATGAGGTAAAATTGTCAGAAAGGCCTTTGGTGAGGTGCCAGGAGAAGAGAGAAGAATTCTAGCTGGAGAGTTGAGAGCATTTATTCCGGGTGAAATTATTTTTAGCAGAGCATAGAACAGACTTAACACGATTCCAGGCAGAAACACAAAAAGATGAGATTCAGGGGTGGGTTGGTTCCTGCACCTTTAGTAGGCCTTTAGTTGCGGACAGTATTATAATAAGCGTGATTAAACCAAGCTTCTTTTTTTTTTTTTTTTTTTTTTGCATTAGTCAAAGGATATGAGAAGGGAATGTATGCTTCCATGCCCGAGAGAATAACCTCTGTAATGCGCATGGCACACTCAGATGGCTGTCGGCCATGGAAACAGTAATCATTCCAAAGAAAATAAAAAAAGTACCACCTGAGAGCCTCCCAATAAGCAGCTCCAAAGTGCCAAACCGACGTTTCTTAGGAGGGTCCACAGGCTGTAATGGAACAATAGGACAGGTTGAGGTGATAAGGCTGTGACTGGAGGAGTCCAACGGAGAGGAAAGATTTACTGCGTAAGCAGAAGGATTAGTTGTAAGGAAGAGGCCAAGTATGTTGGAACTCTCTCTCCAAGGCTGTCAGGGAAAACGGGTAGGGTGCTGTACAAGCTGCTCTAGGTCATTAAGAATAGAAAAGATGTAGGCTTGTTCACCAGGTGGATCAGTGAAAGGAGAAGAGAGCCAAAGATGGTGGTGAACAATGAAATCTCCTAGAATGGAAACTTCAGAGAATGGAGAAATGGATAAGAAGGATTAGGTGAAGGGGAGGAGGAGGAGGCTGGAAAGAGAAAGAGAGATAAGGAAGTGCGAGAGAAGTCAGAGGTTCGGGGGGAAGGGGGAAGTGGAGAACAGACATGGGGATTGTGGCAGGTCGTAGGATAGAGAGGAAGGGAGGTGGAAGAAGGAGGAGGCATGGGGGTAGAGAGGAAGAGAGGGTGAAAGTAGAGGAAGAGGGATAAAGAGGGGGTTAAGCAGGAGGGACGAGATGAATCAAGGGTGAGGACTTGGAGAAAATAATGGAGTTGACGGGGAAATGAGGAAGTAGGAGAAAGAGAGAGAGAACAGTAGGACCAGAGCAGCTTGGCGGCTCGGTCGGTCTGGCACTGGCCTCACACTCGGAGGATGCTTTGGAATGGTAGTTCGAGCCGCAGCGACTGACACTGAATTGTGAGGTTGCCGCGCACAGGGCAACGCCAGTCCGTAGTAATCACCTAACCAAATCGATTCCATACCATTGTCTACTTCAGTTATTTTCTCTTTCACCGTCTGTGTCCTGTTTTTGTACAAGTAATCAAACTTGCACCATACCACTGTCAACTTCAGTTACTTTCTGTTTAACCATCAGTGCTTCGTGACTGTCATACCCATCTCCTATCCCACCCATGACTTTCCCCGGCGCAGTGTGATAAGGGGAGAGTGTTGGCTGCCCTTCACTGTGTCTGAGCTGGGATTCAGAGTCTTAGTCGACGTGGCTTTGTAGTTTTCGTAAGATATCTTCTTTAGTGATTCATTCTGCACATTGAACTGTATGTATCTTTAATATTTTTATGTTACTGATTAATACTGAATAGATGTTAAGAGACATAAGTACCATATAGGACAGTGCTAAGATCTGATAAGTAAAATGAAAGAAAAGCATTTGCGAGCCGAATTTTAATCGCCCGCCAAAATATGCTGCTGGCCAAGTCCAAAATTTTGGCAATATCTTGATACCCTGAAGGTTTCATACTGATAGCTCATGCCGTTAAAAACTAGTTGACCTTTGGCAGCCATTTTGATGACCTTTTCCTTGACTTCGAGTGCCCATTTTTGAACTCGAGCAAGATTTTGGCCATATCTTGATACCCTGAAGGTTTCATGTTGATTGCTCAAGCCGTTCACGAGATAAAATGGGAACACACACACACACACACACACACACACACACACACACACACACACACACACACACACACACACACACACACACACACACACACACACACACACACAGAAAGAGAGGCAGACAAAAACATCATCGCTCCGCTTTGCTAAAAGAAGGGAGATAATGAATCCCAGAGGGAGAAGTGCTACGAAACCTCCTGTGTCACTCAGCGGGAAGCCTTTAAGTCAAGAGTTGATGTGCACTCATTGTCTATCTCTACTATCACAAAAATCAAGAGTGAGATGGGTGGAAGTGAGTTAATGTGAGAGCAACATTTGGCGGTACGTGGAGAGATGGACACACTGATGAAAAAAGTTTGTGAGTATTCTGGTGTTGGAACCGTTAGGAATACCCTGAAATGACTGAGCCATGTAGAGTGAATGGAGAGTGAGAGACTAACTAGGAGAGAGAATGTGAGTAAAAAGGAGGTAGAAAAGGGAGAGAGGGAACCGACGATGAGGTGGAGAGATGGGATGGAGGGAAATACGAACGAAAGAGGTGTGAAAGGGAGGGACGGACGAATGATGGCGGATGACAGGGCTACGTGGAAGATATTTGTTCCTGGCCACTCCCTCTGGATGAATGCCTGTAACTATAGAACGATAGAGAGATGGACAGATAGATGCTTCCCTGCTGTTTCTGTGCAACTGCAGTATGACTCAAACTGCAAAAGAGTATAGAGAAAGAAAGATAGTTAGTGACGTTTGAGCAGTGATGAGAACTACTGAAGATCAGGAGACAATGCGGATAGGGTACTGTTTGCAAAATTTTGTGTTCTGTACAGTTACTAAACAAAGCTATCGACGCTCCTACTGTGCTTAACATTGCGAAATACAGGAGGCTTAGCCTTGGAATTCTGTATTGCAAGTCCTTCATCATTAACCGTGTAATCTGTTCTTCAACTCATTTAGGTTTAATAAAGTACAGTAATAATGGATATGTAAAGCAAGATAGCTCAGCGTCACCCTGAATTATTAATTATGCCGCATCATCAGAAACAATACAACAAATGGAATAAGTCACGATGCTCCTATTTCATTAAATATTGGTCTCCACACTTAAAGGTACGGTACATAAATTTGTCCAGTTACATATTTATCTATCTAGTCTCCAGTCAGGGCTTCCTTCCTGCATTTGCCTGCCTATCTTTCTGTTTAATCTTTTTTTATTCTTGTTACTATATTCTGTCTTTATACGTAGCCACTGCAGTAACTCACGCAAACAATTTTATAACCATGAAACAGAAAGCCATGCGCTGTTGGCGGGTTTTTCGTCAAAAAGGTAATCGCTTCTTAGGCTTCGATGTACTATTTACCATCCCGGAGGGGCGGTAAATATTACTTCTGAAACTGAGTGAAAACACTACCCGTCCCCCCGCACCGGAGGGGCTCGTGGATGGTTAGTGTTCTCACTCAGTTTGTCTTCTTGTTAGTCTTCGGTCTGTCTGTCTCTCTGTTAACAAATTTATGCGAAAACTACTAAAATTGCAGGGATGATGGGCTATGACCTACTGATCGCCTGATTAAATTTTGGGTCGAACTGGGACAAGGCCCAGGCTGTAGGCCCAGAAAATGTAAATAAAAGGGGGTTGGGGTAATTTTTTTTTTTTTTTTTACCATAACTCCTTTCAAATTCGTCACATCGACATGAAACCAAAAACCTAAAGGTGCATTTTTCAAATCTACATTCTATAACATGCCTCATTGCATCAGAGTTAGCGGTAGGAGGGTCAATGTCAGGTGGGTCGGGCCTAAAATTTCAAATGGGCATAAAATCGTCAATTTTCACCCGATTTACTCCAAATTTGATATGTGACATCTTTAACTAGATATCCTTTTGTGTTTATACGTCAGCACTAAAATGACTGCAGGGGACGGGTTTGCTGTGCCTTGGCACCGCTTTTTGTTTTGGTGTGATTCGATGTGATGTGGATGATTTGCTTAGGTGTGTGGTGTGGTATGGAATGGATTGGTGTGTGGTACGATGTATGACATGATATAGTGTGCTGCTGTGAGCCGTGGTGAAGTATAGTGTGGTGCTCTTGGTGTGCTGTAGAGTGGTTGGTATGGACGGTATGGTAGTGTGGTGTGGAGTGGATAGTTTGCTGGTGTGGTGTGGGGTGGATGGTATAGTGTTGTGTGGGGTAGATGGTACGGTAATGTGCTGTGTGGTGTGATGCAGATGGTGTGGTGTGTTGCGAGATGTAGATAGTGTGATGTGTGGTGAGATGTAGATAGTGTGGTGTGTGATGAGATGTAGATGGTGTGGTGTGTTGTGAGATGTAGATGGTGTGGTGTGTGATGAGATGTAGATGGTGTGGTGTGTGGTGAGAAGTAGATGGTGTGGTGTGTGGTGAGATGCAGATGGTGTGGTGTGTGGTGAGGTGTAGATGGTGTGGTGTGTGGTGAGATGTAGATGGTGTGCTGTGTTGTGAGATGTAGATGGTGTGGTGTGTATTGAGATGTCGATGGTGTGGTGTGTTGTGAGATGTAGGTGGTGTGGTGTGTGGTGAGATGTAGGTAGTGTTGTGGTGTGGTATGGTATGCTGTTCATGGTGTGGTTTACAGTGGTGTGTGGCGTGATCCTACCTTATCTTCGACGCAGCAGACGAATGGGATCCTGTTGCTGAGACGACATATGGACCTGTTGAGAAAAAAAATAGCCACTTAAAGAGAACTTGGGACATTGTGTGTATTGATTCATAAAGTGCTGTACAGTATACTGGTGTGCACAGTGACTACGTGTTGCCTCATTTATGCAAAAATCACATCCACTGTAGAGTAGTAAATCTTAGCTGTAAACCTTGAGAGGAATCCATTAATGTAATCCAAGGAAATGTGCAAATGATTGTGCAGTATCAAAATAACAAAGTCCTAGTAATGTCAATCAGATCTGAACGTACTATAATACTGAAGTGCTATACAGTTTTTGTATTGGAGAAGGACGCCTTCATGCGGTGGCACCGATATAACTGGGTGGATCCATTACCAGGTTGTTGAAACATCCCTCAGTTACCTTCCCAAGGACCACGCCCAGAGGAGGATGGGTTGGATTGCAGGAGAGCAGCTTCAGTCTGCAGTCCACTAGGTTCACATTTCAGATGAACCTGGAGCTACTACTACTACTATAATCACCTCCATCCATTGGGAAATTATATTGTGAAGATCAAAACCAACTTTCCTAATACAGTTCACCATTTGGAGTTGTAATGTGAAGGTTAACACTAACCCTCATATCACAATCCATTGGTCCCAAGCACGCCAACGGCTGTGGTTACCAACCATCTACTATTACTTTTATTACTTCATTTTATATTCATTGACATTACATTGTTAATAAAGACATTAATCTATTGGAGTCGCTGGTGTATGCGAATCTCGACCACAGCAGTTTCGTAATCCATACCCGCCAGAGAGACAGGCCTGAGGGCTGATGATCTTGTGCCCCTGAGGCTTAAGAGTGCAGACCTCACGAGGGAGAATGACAGTCGACATCTCATCCAGGCCATAACAGAACTCGGGTTGACGCTTCTTCTCAGAAAAAACCTCTGCCAGTCTCGAGCGGAATTTGGCTGCTACTACTGGTACTCCTGCCGCTGCCGCTGCTGCTGCTTTGAGATGTAGATTGTGTGGTGTGTGGTGAGATGTAGGTGGTGTAGTGGAATGATATGGTGTACTGTTTATGGTGCGGTATACAGTGGTATTTGGCATGGTCCTACCTTAGCTTGGACGCGGCAGATGAATGACATTCTGTTGCTGAGACGGCATATGGACCTATTGAGAAAAAAATAGCCACTTAAAGAGAACTTGGAGCATCGTGTGTATTGATTCATAAAATGCTGTACAGTATACTGGTGTGCAAAGTGACTACGTGTTGCCTGATTTAGGCAAAGATCACATCCACTGTAAGAATAGTAAATATTAGCTCTAAATTTTGAGAGGCATCTATTAAAGTAATCCATGAAAATGTGCAAATGATTGTGCAACAGCAGCAGCAGCCAAATTCTACTCGAGACTGGCAAAGGTTTTTTCTGAGAAGAAGCGTCAACCCGAGTTCTGTTATGGCCTGGATGAGATGTCGACTGTCATTCTCCCTCGTGAGGTCTGGACTCTTATGCCTCAGGGGCACAAGATCATCAGCTCTCAGGCCTGTCTCTCTGGAGGGTATGGATTACGAAACTGCTGTGGTCGAGATTCGCATACACCAGCGACTCCAATAGATTAATGTCTTTATTAACAATGTAATGTTAATGAATATAAAATGAAGTAATAAAAGTAATAGTAGATGGTTGGTAACCACAGCCGTTGGCGTGCTTGGGACCAATGGATTGTAATATGAGGGTTAGTGTTAACCTTCACATTACAACTCCAAATGGTGAACTGTATTAGGAAAGTTGGTTTTGATCTTCACAATATAATTTCCCAATGGATGGAGGTGATTATAGTAGTAGTAGTAGCTCCAGGTTCATCTGAAATGTGAACCTAGTGGACTGCAGACTGAAGCTGCCCTCCTGCAATCCAACCCATCCTCCTCTGGGGGGATAGGAAGGGAACTGAGGGAAGTTTCAATAACCTGGTAATGACGCCACCCAGTTATATCGGTGCCACCGCATGAAGGCGCCCCTCTCCGAAACTAAAACTGTATATTACAGTACATCAGTAATACTGTATGTTAAAAGCTAGTTGACATAATCTCATATATAAATTAATGCTTGCCTGGACAAACAAATGACAAGCAATATTTCAAAAGCATCATTAACTGAGCTGCTTTCAGTATTGTTTTTACCTGACTGGGCTTGTCATTTGTCCCCATGTACACTTCAGTAGGCTCATAGGGCTGCAGCTGCCGGGTAAAGCAGTACGTTGGAATTATGCACGCATCATTAGTTCCTTATATTTTATTTTATTTTTATTTATTTTTATTTTTTTGTGGGGACAGTACAGGAAAATGTCGTGAAAGCGATGCGTCACTGTTACCCCCACCCCAGTCCTGACAGCCGCCTACATAATGGGTCACCGGGAACTTCTGTGAGAAACATATAGATGAGAAAAGCACGAGGCCATAAATCTGTGACTGTCCCCTTTATATATCGCTGCCAGCATACCAAAGGTGAGAGGGAGGATGTTATGCCGGTACTTTGGGACTCGTTCAACAGTTGATAAAAGATGCCATTCTCGTTATTTAAGGGGCTCTGTAGCATACTTTCCTTTGCTGTTTATTTGACGTAGCGCATCTTAATACTTCTTTGTACAATATTTGTATCACTTTCATATCGGTGTAGACTGCAGAGATAACACCATCCATCCATCCATTGCCAGACGCCATGTATCCCAGACGGGGTGGCCAAGGGCTTAGAGTTAATTGTTTTACAGGGAGGGGCACTAATCCTCCACCAACCCCACTTGACACGTAGGGATGCCAACAGCATCTGGTGTTCCCAGGCGGTCACCCATCCAAGTACTAACCAGACCCAACACACACGATTGTATTAACGACTCAAATATGGAAATTAATTTGTAAGGAAGAGACACTAGTGAGTTTCCTTAGCATACAGCAATTAGGGTTAAATTTCTTTGCTTTGTGTGAATGATTCTTTTTTCTAATATTCGGGTAGACTCACTGTCAGCTAACAAAAAAATCGTCCAACAATACCGGAAATAGAATGCTAGAATCGTTTCGACCATGAGAGAGTTAATGTTCACAGCAGTAATAGTGTCTATAGTGTCTGGTTCGTATATTGACTCTCGTATGGGTAAAACCGCTTTTCGTTAGCGGTAATAAAATATTAGAGCTGTCTTCGTTTTGTGAAAAGCTATGATACACGGAAGTGCTTGTTCACGTTGGCCAGTGACCTTCAGACAAAATCAGTACAATACAAGCGTTCTTTGCCAAGGCATCTGAAGCTCCATTAAAGCGCACATCAAAGACTATCCCATGAATGTATTAAACTACTGAGGACTACTAACACACAACCCCCATATGAGCAGCAAATCATAGAAAGCACTCGTCAATGTTAATACACTATAGGATGTAACAAACATCTATGGGTACTTATTTACAGATATAAGAACAGAACAAATTGAGTGTTACAGCATAAACGTTCATCACTAGCAATCGAGTTGACCCATTACTGACTTAGGTTGATTCCTGTGGGATTTATCGAGGATGATACGCAGCATTCTTCCAATCGCCTACTCTATCACAGACACAAAGCTCATAGTTGTCATTATTGTATCTGCTTTGCCTCGTATGTGATTATAAAGCCAAATATGCAAAGCTCGTTGAGTAACAGCGAAAAGGGACAAATATAGATATGTCATTATTTAAATATGCAGATACCTCAGAATTTCAAGCAACGGATGTCTGTAGGGCGAAATGATGAAGTGGAGATGATAGCATTAAGCAAATATTAAATACTGTAAATGGCAGAGTGAATGGCAAGAGGTGTAGTGAAGAGCAAGAGGTTGAGTTACAAGTAAGAGGTTAAGTTAGATGGAAGAGGTTGAGTGAGAGGCTAGAAGGTGAGTGAGAGGCTAGAGGTTGAGTTACAGGTGGGAGGTTGAGAGAATGGCTAGAGGTTGAGTGAATGGCTAGAGGTTGAGTGAATGGCTAGAGGATGAGTGAATGGCTAGAGGTTGAGTGAGAGGCAAAAGGTTGAGTGACAGACAAGAGGTTGAGTGACAGACAAGAGGTACTGTACAATGTGGCAGGAGGCACGCTCAGATGCAGAAGGCAGGGTGAGAGGAGCGTGAGGTATGAGGCAGAGTTAAAAGGGTAGAGAGGAGACATGGCGAATAAGCCAGAAAATTGAATGAAAGGACAAGAGTAGAATCGGAAGCGAGAAGTTGAGTGAGAAGCGAGAGTTAGAATCAGAAGCTAGAGGCAAGCAAGGAACTAATTCAGAATCAATGGGCAGAGATAGAGGCTAGAACCATGGAGTGAGAAGCTAAAGTAAAGCCAGAGGCAAGAGGAACAGAGCCATGAGACTGACTGAGAGGAAGGAAGCAGAGGCACGAGAATGAGAATCAGAAAGTAGAAAGATTGTGGTAAAGTGAGAGGCAAATGGCAGAATGATATGCTAAAGGTAACTAGAGAGGATGGTCAGAGAGCATAGCAAATGTGAGCCAGTCTTTGACTTTTCAACAGCATGCACCAAAATTAAGTTACTTCTTCCCTCCTTTCCACACAATTTAGGTACGAAATTTGATCCAGATCGCATCAGACATTCATGAGCTAACGATCGATGTACCTTGAACTTTCACTTTGACCAGTGACATTTGACTTTGACCTTTGTTCAATATGCACCAAAATCGAATCATTTCCTCACATACTCACTGACAATCCATAACCCCTTTCAGTTTAATCAGACTGGGATTTATGAGACAAAGCCAGAACCTGAACATTTACCCTGATCCATGACCCTTGCTCTTTACATTCCTGTACATCAAAATCGAATAAGTTCTTCCCACATTCATCCACAATATTTGTGATGATTATCAGCCGAGCTGGATCAGACACTGATGAAAAAAGTTATCAACTGTTTATTCACACACACACACACACACACACACACACACTCTCTCTCTCTCTCTCTCTCTCTCTCTCTCTCTTCCGAGCGCAATAGCTACGTTCTCGATGTTACTGATGAAGAAGTAGCTGTATTTGTGTGTAGCGGTATCGGTAGCCAGGCAGTGATAGGTGGACGTAACTCACCTGCGCAGCAGATTGAGGTCATTGGGTCCCCTCGCTCCTGACTGTGCGCGATGTAGTGCTTCCTGCAGCTGAGGGCACTGCTGGATACTGATACACCACCCCGCCTGGCCATCGTGGGTCCGACAGCCTGCATCAGCAACACAAGGTTACGAAGGAACTGATGTATAGGCAGCAGATTCTCTGTCTTCAGTCAGCGTTCAGGCACGTTTAGTTCAACTAATATTACATTTCCTACATCTATTCATCTATTACCATTCTTCAAAAAATCGTATTTAGAGCACTTTTGAAATGCCAGAATGAATTTAACATATAGTAAGTGAGTATTAAAACAACTTGACATATTCAAATAGCAACATTTTTATGACGTAATTTAAGGATATTAGAAATACTGAACCAGTCTCAGTAACTTATTTTAATAAAGAATGAGTAAAATAAGACTTCCTTGACGTTTCCCTTACCATCACAACACTAATACTAGCCTCGTTGTTTCCTGTATGCAGAGTAATAGGTTGGGGTAAACCGCCCTCAGACCATCTGACTGAGGAATGACAAGGCATTATTATGTTTACTTTATTCTTACATATCGAAAATCTCATCGTGTAGTACTTTGGCTGAAACAGAGTGACCTCACAAAAATGGTGGGAAATTTTTTTTTTTTCTCTCTCTCTCTCTCTCTCTCTCTCACACACACACACACACACACACACACACACACACACACACACAGATAGATAAGTGTGTACCGGTATATATGCATATATATGCATATACAGGGTGTCCCGGGAGTTAAGCCCAAAACTTTGGGAATTGATAGATGAGGGAATTATAAGCAAATAATGTTATATGAACATGTGTCCGAATTTCAACAGTTACGCAGCTACAATTACTGATGACCTTATGGGCGAATTATGAAGGAGACCATTTGCACCCATAAGGTCATCAGTAATTGCAGCTCCGTAACAATTGAGATTTGGACACATGTTCATTAACATTTTTTGCTTAGAATTCCATCATCTATCAATTCCCAAAGTTTTGGGCTTAATTCCCGGGACACCCTGTATATAATTTATTTATGTTTATTTATGCATATACGTATGTGTGGATGTAGGTGGACAGCCATGCATTGACAGATGTATGATCCGTCATTTACTTACTCTTTTGGCCACAGACGACTGCCCCTAACCCGGCCATCACTAACAACCACCCGCAGGCCATCAAACTCTTCATCACCTGCAAGTAACAATATAATTATTAATACACTCAGGTCCCAGTAATTTACTTCCAGGTAACTAATATCATCTGCTTTTAGCAGAAATATATGTTACTTGAGTTTTCCGGACCCTGAGGGGGTTGGTAGTGACACTGCTGTGTATATAGCGTGTGTGGCTCTCTCAGCTGAATAAAATGGCCTGCCTTTAAGTAGAATAAAATGCACCAACCAATAAAAGCATAACCTTTTCACCACAGGGATGGTTTTTTTGTTCCAATCCTGCTATTTCCCGTCAGTTTTTTGCCTTATAGAAAAACCATACATAATCAAAGGATTAAAGAAGTTTTAGTGGAGACTCATAAATATGTAGGTATAGTTGTGGCACTCGATATCCCCGGGCATATTTGAACGTTGATTCAGAGTTAAGAAATAGTTTGGTTGTAATCAGGGTAGAAAGAAAATGCGAATATCATCAGGTATAACCAGAAATAATACCAAAGTGCTGCAAAAACTCTGAATGTATTTTGGAGAATTTTTGAAAAACTTTGGTGGCATGGTTTTTGATGAGTGAAATCGTCTGCAATTAGTAAGAACATGAAAGTGTGATAATCTATGAGTATGAAGCTTAAACGTTAACAAATTTCGGTATAATGTTTTATATATATATATATATATATATATATATATATATATATATATATATATACATAAAATTAGGGTGCAGGTGGCTAATATTAACGACGTATAGAGCCAGTTCAGCACAAATAACGGCTACATGTAAGTTGCATATTCGTCAGAAGATCGTCTTCGGCGAACCCCTCTGTTTACTTTGCGATTGGCACGTAATTTTTCGGTTCTACGTATCCTGGACTGTTTTTGGGGACAAAAACCAAGCGCCCCAAGACGCGCTTCGAATCCCAAGCTCCAGCTTGGACGACAAAAATACGCCTCAGATGAAGGCGTCTGTGTGTGTGTGTGTGTGTGTGTGTAATTCACCGGGTCGGTCAGGATCACCTGATGGTCGTGATCGTCAGCTTTTACCCTCCCGGAAGGGAGCTGAGAGCTCATATAGTCCGATCTAAGGGCAAGGCTGTGACCTTCACACACGCAAACACCCGTCCCCTTGCTCCAGGGGGACAGTAACCACCCACTTTGTCAGTGAAACTTATCGCAACCTGAGCGAGGCGCGAACTCCTGTCCACCAGTTGGCAGGCGAGAGCGTTACCACTGCACCAGCGAGCGGTGTGTGTGTGTGTGTGTGTGTGTGTGTGTGTGTGTTTCCTCTCCCCTCTCTGCCTCCTACCTCTCTACCTTTTTCCCTCTACCTCTTTCCCTCTCAGTTCCTCCCCTTCTTACTTCGTCCCTCTCTTCCCCTTTCCTCCCCACCTCTTCCCCTCATATCTTGCCCCTCGCTACCTATTCCCTCTGTCTCTAATCCTCTCCTTTCTCACTGCTTTGCTCGATCTCCAGTTTATGCCATTCTTGCTAAACTCTATCGCCAGTCTCCAACTCTTTCAAAGGCTTTTCATATTCCCTCACTTAAAAGTACGTTCCTTTCCACATTTTAATCGACCTTTTGGTGTACGTGAAAATATCTTATATAATCATTGTAAGTCTTTTCTGCCTACCTTTACAATGAGATTCTGTACAGACACCACAGTAGCCTGCAAGTTCAAACACTCTAGGGAATTATCACGCTAAATGTTACTAAAGATAAAGTAAAAATGCGACAGCAGACGTGAAGTAGCAAACACATGGTGAAAGCCTAATAGTTTTCAAGTTAACACAGCAAGGAAATGAGAGAACGGCAAACGAGTTCATACTGGACGCAAGGTTTTCATAGTTCACCCACTCCTTCACCCACTCATAATAAGAAAATAAAAGGAATGTCTGCCTAGGGTGAGATGGGTATTATAATATGCCGATTTCTCAAACACGATGGCTCTACTCATATTGCATCCCAGAATGTAATACCTTGTATCCTGCCGTTTTATGTAAATATTGGAGTAATGCGAAATATTAAAGGCACTGCAATATTTGTGTTATCATAACAAGGTACCTCATAGATCACAAAGCTTCGTCCCATGTCACAGATTTTAGGGTCCTTAATGGTGCGTTATAATTTTTTCTTGCTATATAAAAATATTATATATATAGATAGAATTTAATTCATCGGCATTGAAGAATTTGGATATCGATGTGAGAAAGGAATAAAGGAAAACAGTTCCCTAGATGCAGAAACTACAGGAAAAAATACAAAACCAAACTAAAAAATTTCAATAAAAAGAAGGAGATTCAATTCAAGGATATGAACCCTGGCTCCTATGACTCCCAGGTGGCCGTTCTGTCCATCTTGATCACACCGTCTTAGAGGCTGAGTAAGCACATCAACAGTTTTTAATTTAGCATCGCTGGTGATTCAGACTGGTGCAGAGTTCTGTTGTTATCTATGAGCACCGTGCTTTGATAGTACATGTTGATAAGTGTAGAATGAACCTTGTTGTTGAGAGGGAAAGTGACTATCAGTATTATCTGGTAGTGAATGGAGAGATCTGAATCAGTGAGGGAGTTTTGATAACCTGGTGCAGTAATAGGAAAGAGTTAAATGTGCAGACTAAATGTAACGTAGATTTATACGAAGAAGGAAAGTGGCTGAACCTTTAAGGGCCTTGGTAGTAGTAGTAGTAGTTGTTCCCTAGGCAGTCTGGCCAAACAGCCCCGAGTCCCTTAGGAAGGCCATGGCTGAGACCGGGTTTTCCCACAGAGCTCTCAACGAGTGTATGTTGCGTTGTTGGCGTAGGTGATTGTGTGCAAAGCAGTCTTCCATAATGTGCTTAATAGTATGGGGTGCTGTGTTGCATCCTGGACAGGCATCAGCGACGGAGTCATCCAGCCTCTTCTGGTAGCTTAAGAGGGCTGGATGGTGCCCACATCTCAGCCTGGCCAGGTGGACCCTGTCCTCACGAGGAAGATAGGATTCAGAAGGGTGGATGTCAGGAGGCCGTGCATGCAGCTGTGTGTTGTCTTTAAGTGATTGAATGGAGTGGCGAGTGATCTGAGTGTGGATTTGCTTCTGGAAGCTGGTCTGAGGTGGGCGAGCGGGGATAGATGACAGTATTTGTGTATGGTATCGTGTGCTGGGTGTTGTTTTGATGTTCCTTGGTGTGGGTGGATGTGCTGCCATGTACTGTAGTGGATGTTGTGGGTTTGTGGAGGCTGCAGCAAGAAACTGGGTGCCTCTCATGTCTAGGTGATCCTTGGCCTTGAGGACTTTGGTTTCTTGATGTAGGTGGTCTGTGGGTGTAGTAGCTGTGCAGCCTGTGATTATTTTTAGGGCCTTGTTCTGTATGGTCTGTAGAGTGTTGTAATGTGTTTTGGTCAGGTTAGAAGCCCAGGCAGGGTTTCCATAATTCATCACTGAACGTATGTATTGTTTGTATACTGTGGTGGTGGTTTCTTTGTTGTGTCCGAATGTTGTATGGGCAAGTGACCTCAAACCATTGAGTCTTGGTGTTATTTTATTTTTAATGTTTGTGATGTGTTGTTTGAATGACATTGATGTATTGTATGTTACACCAAGGATTTTGGGTGTGTGTGTGTGTGGTAATGGAGTGTTGTTTATGGTGAGGTTTGGGTTGTGACTGTGTTCTGCTGTCCAGTTTGTGAGAAGAGTAACTGTAGATTTGGCTGGGGCTATTTTGAGCCTTTTTGTGGTGAACCATTCGTGTAGTGTGTTGAGGTAAGGTTAAATGATGTGTGCAGCTGTGTTTGAGTTTTGGTGTGTACATGTGTTATATCATCTGCATAGGAAGCTATGTGTATCTGTGGTGTGTGGGGTGTGGGTATGTCGTGCATGTATAGATTAAAGAGTGTAGGGGACAAAACAGATCCTTGGGGGACGCAGTTTGTGAAGTTTCTGATGTTAGAAGACTGACCGGCAAATGTTACGTGTGCACATCTGCCTGCTAAGTAGTTTGCCAGCCATCTTTTTGTGTTATTGTGCATGTTTGTGTTGAGTATTTTGTTTGTGAGGTTGTGGCGGGGGATGGCATCAAAAGCTTTGCTAATGTCTAGTGTGGCTAGGAGTGTTCTGTGTGGTGGCCTAGCTGAATTCATGCCATCGAAAACTCTCTATGTAAGGTCTGTAAGAAGGGTGTTCGTGGAGTGTAGTGGCCTAAAGCCATGTTGTGACTGGACTAGGGGAATGTGAGGTGTGACTAGTCGTAGTATCAGTCGTTCAGTGACTTTAGAGGGGGTGCAGAGGAGTGTGATGGGGCGATGTGAGAAGGGTAACGTGGGGTCTTTGTTGGGTTTAGGGATAGTGATGATATTGCCATGCTTCCAGATGTTGGGTATTATGTTGTGTGAGTAGCTGTAGTTTGATATATTGATGAGTGCTTGTATGTCTTGTTGTCCTTGATGTTTAAGGTGAAAGTTGCTTATGTTGTCTGGTCCACAGGCAGATGAGTGCTTGAGGTTGTTAATGTGCTTCGTCTGGTTGTAAGTGAAAGGTGCGTAGTCTGGGTCTGTGGGGAACTGTCTTACGTCTCATGATACGTCGGTCTTCCGGATGGGGGTTAGATGGTTGACTTGTGAAAAGTGATTGATGAGAGTGTTTGCTTGTTGTTTGTTTGAGAGTATGGTGTCTGTTGTTGTGATGGCAGCGTGCGATTGTGTGGTGTTGCTGTTGGAAAGTGTGATGCTGTTTAGTGTTTTGTAGAGTTTGCTGATGTTTGTTTTGTGGTCAAATGTTTGGAGGTAATTTTTCCAGTTTAGTGTTTGCTGTTCTGATATTTTACAGTTTATTTGAGTGTTGAGTTCTTGTATTTGTTGTATGGTGTCTTGTGTATGGGGTGTTGGGGAGTGTCGCAGTGTGTCCCGTTGTCTGATGAGGCCTTGAATTTCTGGTGTGAAGTTGGGGTTGTGTCTCTTTCTGTTGCCTCTAGAGATGTGTCTTTTGTCTGTGTTTTGTATAATTGTATTGAAAGTGTGCACAGCGGTGTTGATGTTTGTGATGGGTGTACTGTTTAGTGTTTCGAAATGTTGTTCTGTTTCAGTTACAAAGGCCTCCCAGTTGGCTCACTTATAATTAGTGTATGTGTGTTTGTGGCCAGCTGGGGTGATTCTGGTTTTGGTAGTGATGATGATTGGGAGGTGATCAGAACCTAAGGTTTTGACCACTCTCCATGATGTAGTGGGAGCGAGGTTTGGGGAGCAGAAGGTGATGTCTGGAGATGATGGGAGGAAGAGGGCTTGGTGTGGGATATGGGTATGTTGGTATAGACTGTTTAGTATGAAAAGATGATCTGTCTGGGATTGTAGTACCAGCCCTCTGTCAGGGTTGTTGACATGACAGGCCGACGACTTGGCGTTGAAATCACCACCCAGGATGGTGTTGGGTATGTTAGTGATGTGGTGTATCTGTGGAGAGTAATTATGTGGTACTGAGGGGGACGATTGGGGGTTAATGTATGTGTTAGCGATTGTTATCTGTGATTTGTTACCAGTGCGTATTTTAATTGATTGTATTTCTGTTGTTGTGTCATGTGGGGGAGAAGTGACTTTGTGTGTGCACTGGTATCTGCAAAGTTGATGGATTTGTGTTCCAGGGTGATGAGTCCATCGCCACCGCCGTCGGCCCGGTCTTGTCGAATGGTGGTGAAGTTATGAAATGTCGGTGTTTTCTGTGCTCTGTGTAGTTTTGTTTCTTGTAAGATGGCAATGTATATGTTCTGTTGTTTGATGAATTGTGTGAGTTCATGTATTTTGGTGTTTATCCCATCTATGTTTAACTGAAGAATGTTTATGTTGTGTGTGCGATGTGTGTTGGCTGCTGCAGCACGGGGGGGTGGTGGTGTGGGTGGAGGGGAAGGGGTAGGAGGAGGTTGTTGATGGAGGTAAAGGTTGAGGTGGATTAGGATGGGTTGGAATGGGAGGAGTTGGGGGACTGGATGGTGTGGGAAGGGTCAATGGGTTTGGGTGTTGAGGTGTAAAGGAACTAGGAGTAGGATTGGAAGGGGGGTTGATGGGTGGGGGTAAGGAGCATAAGGAGCAGGTCCAGGTGTTTGTGTAATGTTTCCTGGATGCAAGTGTTGTGCAGGTGTAACGGGTCCAGTTCTTGCAGGAGTTGCACTGAACTGAACCTTTTGTCTGTCGGCTCGACGAGATAGGTTTTGAGCATGTTCGAGATATGTACTGTATTTGTTGGTGGGTCCTGGATTGCTTCCAATGTCCCCGGCTAGAAGAAGTCGTCGAGAAATGACAGCCGGGGAGTCATTTCTTGGTGTAGAAAAAACTTTGTTGTTGTGTGTGTTGTTTTGGGAGATGTGGTACTTGCCCGGGCGACCGAAGCCACTCCCAGGTACTCCAGCCCCGTGAGGGTCCGGGGGGGTTTCCGGTGGTTTGGCCCCCATGCTGTCCTCCTCTTCTCTTCGACAGCCTTTGGGGGATAGACCCACGGCGAAGACGCCACCGCTCCAGATCCAAGGGCTTGGTTATAAGCAAAGGTGTGCATGTAGAGGCTGCAAGAGGACTGCATGAAGGTGTTTTAGTGCCCACATTAACATATGGGTGTGAAACTTTGGTTTGATATTGGAACGAAAACTCAAGAGCAACAGTAATGGAAATGGGATCTCTGAGGTGTGTGTGTGTGTGTGTGTGTGTGTGTGTGTGTGTGTGTGTGTGTGTGTGTGTGTGTGTGTGTGTGTGTGTGTGTGTGTGTGTGTGTGTGTGTGTGTGTGTGTGTGTGTGTGTGTGTGTGTGTGTGTGTGTGTGTGTGTGTGTGTAGATTTCGAAAAATGGATTTGACAGGATATGATGTGACTGCAGCGAGATGTGGAGTAATGAAGTCTGTTGACACCAGGCTGAAGAGAATCTTTCGATGACTGAAAATGATACATGTAGGTGAATATGAAGATGGGAGAAGGCGTGACAGACCATCAAGGATGTTGAGACACAAGGAAAAGGAGTGTGTAATAAAATGGGGTACCCAAGATAATGAGACTCGGGAACTGTCAGGCGATGGAGTTGGTGTGTTGAGCTCTGTAAGGAGGAGAAAATGTGTGCTTGGCACAGCTTCTTTTTACTTGACTGCTGTCGATGAACTTGTCTTTTTTTTTAAAGGAAATATGAAATTCATCTATATGGAAGAAAAATGTATTGATCCTTTTTTAGAGTGAGATATGATTCTACTGTAGGCGCTTGAACGGTAAGTGATGGACTGTGTGACACATCTTGATGGCTATGCTGTTGATAAGCTCTGCAAGTATAAATCTATTTCCCTTGCTTCCTGGACCCGATATCATCTCATTTGTGGGTGGGAAATTATAGGCGAGATGATGAAGGTGATGGTGATGATAGAATCGTCAATCGCTTGCCAAAACAGACACACACACACACACACACACACACACACACACACACACACACACTTCAACTTGAAAGGGTTAAATCAACGATATGAAACAATTTTGGAAGTCAGTGGGAAAGGGAAATAAAGGAAAATGAGAAAAATGGGGAAAAAGTGATACCATATTAGTAAAAAGAAACAGAAAAAAAAAAGACGGCGCCGTATGTGATACAAAACTGGGCTCCTATGACTCACGGGCTATTATTCCACCAGTCCTGATCACACCGTCTTTAGGACCAAACTTCAGGTTACTCTATTAGTCTTAAAAATCATCTCTTGTACCAAAAAAGTTCTAGACAAACTCCGCTAACATTTCAGTCCGAGGATATCATTGTGAAAGTGACCAAAATAATTATCTATCACAAGCGAGAATAAAATAAAAAAGGAAAAAAAAGCACGGCATTGGTTTCAAGCAGGTGACGAGCGAGAGCGAAGCCCTCGCCAGTCTCTCAAGTAGTGGCATTTTCTTGCATATGAGCTGCTTGACCAGGCCCGGTCCAACTTGGCCGGACCGTAACGCTGTTCAGAAACATATAACTCAGCAACCACAGAGCCGATCACTGCGTGGTTTGCACCATATCATAGCCCAGTTCTTTAAGATTTGTTTTTTGACAGGTTTCAAGACACCCAGGCGGTGCACGTGTCACGTGACACGCGCCAAGTGCAGCATGTCGATAATCTTCAAAAGAGGGCCACAGGCCAGACATTTTGTCAAAGTTGGTAGGTAGATAGCCATCAGTATACTCTAGGCATCCTCAGGGTGTAAGGTGACATTTCAGTGCTTTCATGCAAGTAAAATGTCTTGTCAGCGAGGTACGAGCGAGGCCATTTAAATCTTAAAGAATTGAAATGTAGCCTTACACCCCAAGGATGGATTGAGTTTATTGATGGCTATCTACCTACTAAGTTTCATTACTTTACGACAAGCTATCTGGCATGTGGCCCTCTTTTGATGATTTTCGACATGCTGCACTTGGCGCCTGTCACGTGCCTCGTGCACCGCCGGGATGTGATGAAACCTGTCAAAAACAAATCTTAAAGATTTAGGCTATCATACGATGCAAACCATTCAGTGATCAGCCTTGTGGTTGCTGAGATATAAGCTTCTCAAAAGCGTTACGGTCGGGCCGTGTTGGGCAGGGACGGGTTGGACTGGGCTGGGTGTGGCCTCTCATTTGTGAGAAAATGCCACTACTTGACGAGAGACTTGCAAAGGACTTCGCCCTCACTCATAACAATCTAGGACATTACTCAATGGTAAAATGTTGCAGAAGGACAATCAGTGAAAATCATACGCAAAATCCTCAAGGAAGCTAAATGAAAATAAAAGTAAAAAGACGAGGTGGAGGAGACGAGAAACCGTGCTCCTGTGATGAGTATGAACCCTGGCTTCAATGACTCTCAGGGCACGATTCCACCAGTCCTGATCACGCCGTCTTAAGGACCAAACTTATTAAAGCTATCAACACTCTCAGGCTCCTATGACTCACGGCCAGATAAGTAAAATCGGGATAGCGGGAATAGAATACAGATGTTATCTGTACCATGGAAGGGTAAATGCTGACAATATTAACACTCTCAGGCTGGCATACTGAATAATAACGAAATGTTAGCATCTGGCGCTGCGTGACACTGTATGCTACATTTGTCCCGGGCATGAAAAGGTTTATTTTTACAGTATTTACCACTCCCAGTCTTTCATGCTCACTTTCAGATAACTGAGTACATATATAAATAGTTGTTAATCAGCCACTTCAACACGATGGCGGGGATATGGTTAACAGCACAGCCCTGGGAAGCCTCATTCATTTTATTTTTGCCTCCTGATGAATTTGATTTTGATGAAAGAATTTTCGAACCTGTGTGTGACCAGGATAGTCTTCTATATCTGTAGGGTTAAAGGCAACATGTTTTAACCCATTGAAAAGAAGATGAATTTTCTTAAGTTTAATAATGAGATTGTCTGGTTGCAGTATGAATAAACCAAAATGACGTCACCCAGATTGAAGGGGTTAATTTAAAATATCAGTACAGAAGAATGAAGATACAAATGAGAAGTGAAACCAAACGATTATAATTACTCAGAAACAGAAACTACCCCAAAATAACTACAAAAACGAAACAATAATATTTGTAAAATGACGGAACACCAAATAGGATATGAACGCTGGCTCCTATGACTTGTAGGCGGCCGTTCTATCCATCATGGTCACACCGTCATGGAGGATGAGTAAACACATCAACATTTTTTACAATAGCTTCACTGGCCATTACGAGATTGAAGCAGAGATCGGTTGACTATGAACTCCGTGCTTTCATAGTATATTTTGAGAAGTGTAGAAGGAACGTTGTTGTTGAGTGACTATCAGTGTTACGTGATAGTAAATGGAGAGACTTGAATTAGTAAGGGAGTTTTGGTATCCGGATGTAGTAGTAGAAAATAAACGTGCAGATGAAGTGGAAAACAGAATAGCAAAGAGAATGAAAGTGGCTGGATCTATAGGGGTCTCGGTTATACGAAAAGGTGCGAATGTGGAGGCTGCAAGAAGACTGCATGAAAGTGCTTTGGTGCCCACAGTAATATATGAGTGTGAGACTTTGGTGTGATTTTAGAACGAATACTCGAGAGCAAGAGTAGTGGAAATGGAGTTTCTAAGTAATGTGTGTGGGGTGCAAACAGTGGATAGGATAGGATAGAAAGTGATGCGACTCGAGAAAGATGTGGAGCAAAAATGTCTGTTGGCACTATGGTTGAACACTGATTGTCTGTTACGATCTTGTGGAGAAAATGGTTATAAATGTGGGAAAGAAAATGCTATATGTGACTGATTCTTAAGTTTGAAATAGGCGTGGCAGACCATCAAGACAAGAAAAATGAATGCTGTTTGTAATGAGATAGTGATGTTGATGAGGCTTGGGAACTGAGGGGCGATCGAGCTGGTGTAATTAGCAATATAAGGAGGAGAAGATGACAATGCTTAGACACCTGTTCTGACTTTGACTGTTCTCGACAGACTGCCTGTTAAACGAAATATGATCGTATACAAAGGAAACTTAAAAAAAAAAAATGTCTAGCTCATCAGTTCTCTGATGTTACAAGTGATTCTAGATGTTTGAATGATAAATGCATAAGTGTGTGGCCCATTTCGTTGGCTATGCTGTTGATTAGCTCTCCCACTGTAACTTTTCCCCCTTGCATCCTGGACCCCACCTCACCTCACCTCTGGGTGGGAAAAATAGACAAGATGATGATGGTGATGATGATGATAAAAGTATCAGTCCCTAGCTAGAACACACACACACACACACACACACACACACACACACACACACACACACACACACACACAAATGACCTCAGCTTGAAAGGTTTAAATCAGCGACATACGGGAATTAAGAATATCTAGTGGAAAGTAAAATAAAGGAAAGTGGGGAAAATAGGCAAAAAGTTGTTTCAGATAAAAAAAAGAGCTGTTAAAAAAAAAAGAAAAAAAAAAAAAGACGGGATCATCGTCGTATGAACTCGGGCTTCTATGACTCATGGACTACGATTCCACCAGTCCTGATCACACCGTCTTAAGGACCAAACTTCAGGTTACTTATTCACCTTAGAAATGATCTCTTGTACTGAAAGAGTTCGAGACAGACTCCATTATCTCCTTCAGTCCAAGGATCACATAATGGGGGATAAAATAATATTCACAAACCAAATAAATAAATAAATAAATAAATAAGTAAATACATAAATACACACATAATGGGGCCGGTAGGAAGGTCAAGCACATTTAATAGAATTTTGGATATTACTTGAAATGATGGTAAGGAAATGAAAAGATGACAAAAAAAAAAAAAAAATCACGTTCAAATGTCACAAGGATACAAAATGAATATAAAAGTAGAAAGACGGCTTGCAAAGTAATGAACCCGGGCTCCTATGACTCACTGGCCACGATTCCATCAGTCCGGATCACGCCGTCTCAAGGACCAAACATATCAAGAGCTATCAACACTCTCAGGCTCCTGTGACTCACGGCCAGATGGGTAACATCGGGATAGTGGGAATAGAATACAGAAGTTGCCTCTATTATGGAAGGGGTAATGCTGACAATATTAACACTCTCAGACTGGCATACTCACTGTTAGATCAGTATATGCCGCTTGGTGACAATGTAATGCTTCATTTGTCCCAGCCAAGAAAGGGTTAATTTCAACGATATTAACACACTCAGCCTCCCATGTTCACTTTCAGATGATTAATCACAGCAACTGACCACTTCAATACAGTGATGAGTGATGTGGTTAAAAACGAGGGTCGGGAACTTTTCTTTCTTTTCCCTTCATATTATTCATGAGATTTTTGGATGATTTATTTTCCCGATTTGTATAGAGTCTCTGTTGTATGGGGGGTCAGATGTATGGTTCTTTTTACCCCTTCAACACGGGAGATATTTTTTTAGGTTTAGTAATAAAACTGTTTGGTGGCAGTAAGACCAAACGATAATGGACAGACTCTTTAGATGTTATGATCTTAAGGAGAAATGGGGTATACGTCGGGGAGTGACAATGATATAGGTGTTTTCGTCGGAAAATGGAAGAAGGCGTGGCAGGCTTCTAATAAGTTTGGTCTTTAGACGGTGTGATCAGGACTGGTAGAATCGTGGCCTGTGAGTCATAGGAGTCCGGTGTCAAGTCTCTCCGCGCAGTCTTTTAACTTTTAATTTAATGATGTTTTCTTGTGTTTTTCCGTTTTTTTTTTTGTCAGTTTTTTTTTCATTTACTAATACCCACAATTCTGTTATGCGTGTTAGTTCTATTATCCGTCTTTTGTGTGTGTGTGTGTGTGTGTGTGTGTGTGTGTGTGTGTGTGTGTGTGTTATGTTCCTCTGTTCGTGTATATTCTTTCTGCCTTCAGTCCATTTTATTCACCTTAGAAATAGTCTCCTCTACTGAAAGAGTTCCAAACAGACTCCATTAGCCCTTCAGTCCAAGGACATCATAATCAATCCAAGTAAAACTTTATCTATCCCCGCCGGAATGAGAAAACAGGGGGGAAAATTGGTTGGATGGAAGTAAAACACGTTTCATGGAATTTAAGATTTTAGTAATCGTAAAAATATGGAAATGAAATGGCAGTAAAAATAAGTAGAAAATCAAATGCAAATATCAGAAGGAAACAAAATGAGATTTCAAGTAAAAAGACCGCGGTGCCTAAAGTGAACCCGGGCTCCTATGACTCATAGGCCACGATTCCACCAGTCCTGATCACGCCGTCTTAAGGACCAAACCTATTAACAACTATCGACACTCTCAGGCTCCTATGACTCACGGCCAGATGAGCGCAATCGGGTTAGCAGGAAGAGAATACAGAAGGTATCTCTACCATGGAAGGGTAAGTGCTGACAATATTAAAACTCTCAGACTTGCATGCTCACTATTAACAAACAATAGCATCTGGCGCTAGGTGACGCTCTGTAGCTACTGAGTTTGTCATGAAAGGGTTAATTTTTACAGTATTAACACTCTCAGCCTCCCATGGTCACTCATGTAAGTAAACAAGGGAAGTAATGAATTAACCACCTCAACACGATGACGAATTTTGTGGGTAACAACGCAGCCCGGGAAGGTCTTTTTTCATTTTTCCCTCTCCTAATTATTTGTTTTGTTTTGTTTAGAGTCGAAGGAATTGTCAAACGTTTGTGTGGTTAGGGTAGATTATTTGATTTGTAGGCGTTCAATGCAGCCTTCTTACATTCTCGTCAAAACAAGACGTCTTTCTTAAAATTCATCCCAAGTTTCTCGGGTGATAGAAAGAATAAACCAAAATGTTGACCCGCGGATTCAAGGGGTTAATTTAAAGCATCCATGTAGAAGAAAGAGTATATCAGAGAAAGAAAAAAAAACTATTTGAAAATATTTCACTAGAGGCAGAAAAAAACTATAAATGGGAATTAAAAATACCGGTAAAAAGACGGACAAGCAAGTAGGAGGGATATGAACCCAAGCTCCTATGATTCCCAGGCGGCCGTTCTATCCATCCTGATCACACCGTCTTAGAGGATGAGTACGCAAATCGGTAGTTCTTAATTTTGGATCCACAGTGATTCAGGGGTTGGCGAAGAGTTCTATTGATATCTGTTAACGCCGTAACTGGAGAGTATATGTTGATAAGTGTGCAATGAACGTTGTTGTTGACAGGGAAAGTGACTATTAGTGTTATCTGGTAGTGAATGAAGAGAGACGAACTAGTGATGGAATCTTGGTACATGGGTGAAGAAACAGAGAAACAGTTAAAGGTGCAGAGCAAGTGGAAAGTAGAACAGAAGAAGGAAAGAGGTTGAGATACAAGGGCCTTGGATATAAGCAGAGGTGTGAATGTTGAGACGGCAAGAGAATTATATGAAGGTTTTTTAGTACCCATAGTAACATATGGATGTGAGACTTTGGTGTTATATTAGAACAAAAACTCAAGAGCAAGAACAGTGGAAATGGGGCTTTCGAAATGTGTGTGTGGAGTGCAAAGCGTGGATAGGAGAGAGAATGGTCTAATTCTACAGAGACGTGGAGTAATGAAGTATGTTAACACTGGGCTGAACAAAATCTTTAGATGTTATGGTCTGATGAAGAAAATGAGTATTTGAGGAATGAAAATGATGTTAGTGAGTGAATATGATGAGGGCAGAAAGCGTAGCAAACCATTAAGAGAGTTGATAGTCAGGGAAAATGAGTGGGTAATAAAAGGAGAATATGAATTTGAGAAGGCCAGGGACCTGACAAGCAATCAAGTTGGTCTGATGAGATATTAAAGAACGGGAACATGACAATACTTAGAACTCCTTTTATTAACTTAATTGTTGTCCATGGACTGACCTGTGAGAGAAAAGTGAAGCTAATTTATAAAAAATAAAATAAATAAACAAAAAATATATACATGCAGATAATTCCTGTGAGGTGAGCGATGATTCTAGGTGTTTGAATAGTAGATGAATGCGTTTGTGTGTGTGTGTGTGTCCCATTGTATTGGCTATAGTGCTGATTTGCTTTCCCACTATAACTTTCTCTCTTGCTGCCTAGATCCTATCTCACCTCATCTTTGGGTAGCAAGAGGAGGTGGTGATGATGATAAAATTAATCACTAGCCGGCTCACACACACACACACACACACACACACACACACACACACACACACACACACACACACACACACACACACACACACACACACACACACACACACACACACACACACACACACACGCACGCACGCACGCACAGTAGAGGCAAGAATGTTCTGGAAAAAAAACAAAGCTGGGTCGACTATAAACACCAAAAAAATTAGAGCTGCTAAATACTTCACCTGCCCGCCCATCCATCCATCCATCCCATCCATCCATCCCTTATGAACCAATATATCTACCCCCATTCACCTACCCACTGATCCATCCATTCATCCATCCATCCATCCATTCTCATCTACCCTTTATTCACCACCACCAACTGATTCATCTATTACTCCACCTACCTCCCGTGCAGCAATACCTTATATATACTCCCTTCTCACACACACATCCATCCACCCTTCCACCTGTCGCTCATCCACCAATGGATGCAGCTCCTTGTCACTCCCATTTCCATCCATCCATCCACCTACCGCTCATCAGACAATCCATCCATCAATTCTCACTCACAGATTCATTCATCCATCCACCCACCCCTCATCCACCAATCCATTATGCCCATTCTCACACACACATCCATCCATCCATCCATTCTTCGCTATGTTGACGCCTTTTTTATGTTAATCTTGTTGCTTCAAATCACTTTATTCAACTTGGAAATGGTCTCCCGCACTGACAGAGTTTGAGTCAGGCTAACAGTTTCAGCCCAAGGACGTCCTTATTATTCCCATTAAAATTATTTATCACCCAGCAGGATAACACACACACACACACACACACACACACACACACACACACACACACACACACACACACGATTTAGACGTGAAAGCGTACATAGATGATATAAAAGAACTTTTGATGTCAGGTTGAGAGAAAAAGGAAATGGGGGAAATTGGTAAAAAGTGGATTGATGAGCAACTGATACTAGAAATACTACTACTAATAATAGAATATGACGGCACTGTATGTGACACAAATCTTGGGCTCCTATGACTCACGGGCTACCAGTCCACCAGTCCTGATCAAAACGACTTCAGGACCAAGCCTCAGGTTATTTTATTCACCTTAGAAATTATCTCTTGTATTGAAAATTCGAAATATACTCCATTAACCATTCTGTCCAAGGATATCATAATAGTGGTAAACAAAAAACATTTCTGTCACAAACCAAAAAGAAGAAAAAAAGGGGGAGTGGCTTCTGTTGGAAGGCAGTAAAACGTTGTTGAATTTAGGATATTATTAATAGAAAAAATAAATAAACGAAAAAGTGGTACAAGTAAAAATAAAGCCAGATACAAATACCACAACGAAAAAATTAAAAATAAAATGACAGGCAGCTAAATGATGAACCCGGGCTCCTATGACTCACAGGCCATGATTGCACCAGTCCTGATCACGCCGTCTTAAGGACCAAAGGTATTAAGAGCTATCAACACTCTCAGGCTCCTATGACTCACGGCCAGATGAATAAAATCGGGATAGTCGGAATGATACAGAAGTTACGTCTACCATGGAAGGGTTAATGTTGACATTATTAACACCCTCAGGCTGGCATACTCACTATTGGCTAAATATTAGCATTTGGCAGTAGGTGATACAGTATCTTACTTTTGTCCCGGCCATGAAAGGGCTAATTTTTACGGTACCAACACTATTAGCCTCCCATGCTCATTCTCAGATGACTAAACACAGCAACAGTTTTTACAACGACGTCAACACAATGACGATGATGTGGTTAATAGCGCACACCCTGCACGTCTTTCTCATTTTTACCGACTCATGATATATATATTTTTTTTTTTACATTTGGATAGAATTTTCGGAATGTGTGTGGTCAATCGAATAGATTTCTTTTATCCCCCTTCAACACGAGAGGCCTTTCTTAAGCTGAACACAATTGTTTGATACCAGTAATAATAAAAAAAAAAAATACATCACCAGGATTTACAGGGTTAATTTAATTCATGAATGAAAGACTGACTAAGAGGGGGTATGTTAGTGAGGTGTAGAGAGGGAGAGGGAGGGGTAGACCGAGGATGAGGTGGAGGGATGGAGTTGAGAGGTATATGAGGGAGGGGGGAGTGAGTTGTGGAGAGGGTAGTCAAATGGTTGGTGACACAGCGACTTGGAGGCGTTTTGTCTGCAGCCACCCTTTGTGGGATTAGGGCATCGGGCTATAGATAGATAGATAGAATTTAATTCATCGGCATTGAAGAATTTGGATACCGATGTGAGAAAGGAATAAAGGAAAACAGTTCCCTAGATGCAGAAACTACAGGAAAAAATACAAAACCAAACTAAAAAATTTCAATAAAAAGAAGGAGATTCAATTCCAGGATATGAACCCTGGCTCCTATGACTCCCAGGTGGCCGTTCTGTCCATCTTGATCTCACCGTCTTAGAGGCTGAGTAAGCACATCAACAGTTTTTAATTTAGCATCGCTGGTGATTCAGACTGGTGCAGAGTTCTGTTGTTATCTATGAGCACCGTGCTTTGATAGTACATGTTGATAAGTGTAGAATGAACGTTGTTGTTGAGAGGGAAAGTGACTATCAGTATTATCAGGTAGTGAATGGAGAGATCTGAATCAGTGAGGGAGTTTTGATAACCTGATGCAGTAACAGGAAAGAGTTAAATGTGCAGACTAAATGTAACGTAGATTTATACGAAGAATGAAAGTGGCTGAACCTTTAAGGGCCTTGGTAGTAGTAGTAGTAGTTGTTCCCTAGGCAGTCTGGCCGAACAGCCCCGAGTCCCTTAGGAAGGCCATGGCTGAGACCGGGTTTTCCCACAGAGCTCTCAACGAGTGTATGTTGTGTTGTTGACGTAGGTGATTGTGTGCAAAGCAGTCTTCCATAATGTGCTTAATAGTATGGGGTGCTGTGTTGCATCCTGGACAGGCATCAGCGACGGAGTCATCCAGCCTCTTCTGGTAGCTTAAGAGGGCTGGATGGTGCCCACATCTCAGCCTGGCCAGGTGGACCCTGTCCTCACGAGGAAGATAGGATTCAGAAGGGTGGATGTCAGGAGGCCGTGCATGCAGCTGTGTGTTGTCTTTAAGTGATTGAATGGAGTGGCGAGTGATCTGAGTGTGGATTTGCTTCTGGAAGCTGGTCTGAGGTGGGCGAGCGGGGATAGATGACAGTATTTGTGTATGGTATCGTGTGCTGGGTGTTGTTTTGATGTTCCTTGGTGTGGGTGGATGTGCTGCCATGTACTGTAGTGGATGTTGTGGGTTTGTGGAGGCTGCAGCAAGAAACTGGGTGCCTCTCATGTCTAGGTGATCTTTGGCCTTGAGGACTTTGGTTTCTTGATGTAGGTGGTCTGTGGGTGTAGTAGCTGTGCAGCCTGTGATTATTTTTAGGGCCTTGTTCTGTATGGTCTGTAGAGTGTTGTAATGTGTTTTGGTCAGGTTAGAAGCCCAGGCAGGGTTTCCATAATTCATCACTGAACGTATGTATTGTTTGTATACTGTGGTGGTGGTTTCTTTGTTGTGTCCGAATGTTGTATGGGCAAGTGACCTCAAACCATTGAGTCTTGGTGTTATTTTATTTTTAATGTTTGTGATGTGTTGTTTGAATGACATTGATGTATTGTATGTTACACCAAGGATTTTGGGTGTGTGTGTGTGTGGTAATGGAGTGTTGTTTATGGTGAGGTGTGGGTTGTGACTGTGTTCTGCTGTCCAGTTTGTGAGAAGAGTAACTGTAGATTTGGCTGGGGCTATTTTGAGCCTTTTTGTGGTGAACCATTCGTGTAGTGTGTTGAGGTAAGGTTGAATGATGTGTGCAGCTGTGTTTGAGTTTTGGTGTGTACATGTAAGTGTTATATCATCTGCATAGGAAGCTATGTGTATCTGTGGTGTGTGGGGTGTGGGTATGTCGTGCATGTATAGATTAAAGAGTGTAGGGGACAAAACAGATCCTTGGGGGACGCAGTTTGTGAAGTTTCTGATGTTAGAAGACTGACCGGCAAATGTTACGTGTGCACATCTGCCTGCTAAGTAGTTTGCCAGCCATCTTTTTGTGTTATTGTGCATGTTTGTGTTGAGTATTTTGTTTGTGAGGTTGTGGCGGGGGATGGCATCAAAAGCTTTGCTAATGTCTAGTGTGGCTAGGAGTGTTCTGTGTGGTGGCCTAGCTGAATTCATGCCATCAAAAACTCTCTGTGTAAGGTCTGTAAGAAGGGTGTTTGTGGAGTGTAGTGGCCTAAAGCCATGTTGTGACTGGACTAGGGGAATGTGAGGTGTGACTAGTCGTAGTATCAGTCGTTCAGTGACTTTAGAGGGGGTGCAGAGGAGTGTGATGGGGCGATGTGAGAAGGGTAACGTGGGGTCTTTGTTGGGTTTAGGGATAGTGATGATATTGCCATGCTTCCAGATGTTGGGTATTATGTTGTGTGAGTAGCTGTAGTTTGATATATTGATGAGTGCTTGTGTGTCTTGTTGTCCTTGATGTTTAAGGTGAAAGTTGCTTATGTTGTCTGGTCCACAGGCAGATGAGTGCTTGAGGTTGTTAATGATGTGCTTCGTCTGGTTGTAAGTGAAAGGTGCGTAGTCTGGGTCTGTGGGGAACTGTCTTACGTCTCATGATACGTCGGTCTTCCGGATGGGGGGTTAGATGGTTGACTTGTGAAAAGTGATTGATGAGAGTGTTTGTTTGTTGTTTGTTTGAGAGTATGGTGTCTGTTGTTGTGATGGCAGCGTGCGATTGTGTGGTGTTGCTGTTGGAAAGTGTGATGCTGTTTAGTGTTTTGTAGAGTTTGCTGATGTTTGTTTTGTGGTCAAATGTTTGGAGGTAATTTTTCCAGTTTAGTGTTTGCTGTTCTGATATTTTACAGTTTATTTGAGTGTTGAGTTCTTGTATTTGTTGTATGGTGTCTTGTGTATGGGGTGTTGGGGGAGTGTCGCAGTGTGTCCCGTTGTCTGATGAGGCCTTGAATTTCTGGTGTGAAGTTGGGGTTGTGTCTCTTTCTGTTGCCTCTAGAGATGTGTCTTTTGTCTGTGTTTTGTATAATTGTATTGAAAGTGTGCACAGCGGTGTTGATGTTTGTGATGGGTGTAATGTTTCGTGTTTTGAAATGTTGTTCTGTTTCAGTTACAAAGGCCTCCCAGTTGGCTCTCTTATAATTAGTGTATGTGTGTTTGTGGCACGCTGGGGTGATTCTGGTTTTGGTAGTGATGATGATTGGGAGGTGATCAGAACCTAAGGTTTTGACCACTCTCCATGATGTAGTGGGAGCGAAGTTTGGGGAGCAGAAGGTGATGTCTGGAGATGATGGGAGGAAGAGGGCTTGGTGTGGGATATGGGTATGTTGGTATAGACTGTTTAGTATGAAAAGATGATCTGTCTGGGATTGTAGTACCAGCCCTCTGTCTGTGTCAGGGTTGTTGACATGCCAGGCCGACGTCTTGGCGTTGAAATCACCACCCAGGATGGTGTTGGGTATGTTAGTGATGTGGTGTATCTGTGGAGAGTAATTATGTGGTACTGAGGGGGACGATTGGGGGGGAATGTATGTGTTAGCGATTGTTATGTGTGATTTGTTACCAGTGCGTATTTTAATTGATTGTATTTCTGTTGTTGTGTCATGTGGGGGGAGAAGTGACTTTGTGTGTGCACTGGTATCTGCAAAGTTGATGGATTTGTGTTCCAGGGTGATGAGTCCATCGCCACCGCCGTCGGCCCGGTCTTGTCGAATGGTGGTGAAGTTATGAAATGTCGGTGTTTTCTGTGCTCTGTGTAGTTTTGTTTCTTGTAAGATGGCAATGTATATGTTCTGTTGTTTGATGAATTGTGTGAGTTCATGTATTTTGGTGTTTATCCCATCTATGTTTAACTGAAGAATGTTTATGTTGTGTGTGCGATGTGTGTTGGCTGCTGCAGCACGGGGGAGGAGGTGGTGTGGGTGGAGGGGAAGGGGTAGGAGGAGGTTGTGATGGAGGTAAAGGTTGAGGTGGATTAGGATGGGTTGGAATGGGAGGAGTTGGGGGACTGGATGGTGTGGGAAGGGTCAATGGGTTTGGGTGTTGAGGTGTAAAGGAAGTAGGAGTAGGATTGGAAGGGGGGTTGATGGGTGGGGGTAAGGAGCATAAGGAGCAGGTCCAGGTGTTTGTGTAATGTTTCCTGGATGCAAGTGTTGTGCAGGTGTAACGGGTCCAGTTCTTGCAGGAGTTGCACTGAACTGAACCCTTTGTCTGTCGGCTCGACGAGATAGGTTTTGAGCATGTTCGAGATATGTATTTGTTGGTGGGTCCTGGATTGCTTCCAATGTCCCCGGCTAGAAGAAGTCGTCGAGAAATGACAGCCGGGGAGTCATTTCTTGGTGTAGAAAAAACTTTGTTGTTGTGTGTGTTGTGTTGGGAGATGTGGTACTTGCCCGGGCGACCGAAGCCACTCCCAGGTACTCCAGCCCCGTGAGGGTCCGGGGGGGTTTCCGGTGGTTTGGCCCCCATGCTGTCCTCCTCTTCTCTTCGACAGCCTTTGGGGGATAGACCCACGGCGAAGACGCCACCGCTCCAGATCCAAGGGCTTGGTTATAAGCAAAGGTGTGCATGTAGAGGCTGCAAGAGGACTGCATGAAGGTGTTTTAGTGCCCACATTAACATATGGGTGTGAAACTTTGGTTTGATATTGGAACGAAAACTCAAGAGCAACAGTAATGGAAATGGGATCTCTGAGGTGTGTGTGTGTGTGTGTGTGTGTGTGTGTGTGTGTGTGTGTGTGTGTGTGTGTGTGTGTGTGTGTGTGTGTGTAGATTTCGAAAAATGGATTTGACAGGATATGATGTGACTGTAGCGAGATGTGGAGTAATGAAGTCTGTTGACACCAGGCTGAAGAGAATCTTTCGATGATTGACAATGATACATGTAGGTGAATATGAAGATGGGAGAAGGCGTGACAGACCATCAAGGATGTTGATACACAGGGAAAATAAGTGTGTAATAAAATGGGGTACCCAAGATAATGAGACTCGAGAACTGTCAGGCGATGGAGTTGGTGTGTTGAGCTCTGTAAGGAGGAGAAAATGTGTGCTTGGCACAGCTTCTTTTTACTTGACTGCTGTCGATGAACTTGTCTTTTTTTTATAGGAAATATGAAATTCATCTATATGGAAGAAAAATATATTGATCATTTTTTAGAGTGAGATATGATTCTACTGTAGGCGCTTGAACGGTAAGTGATGGACTGTGTGATACATCTTAATGGCTATGCTGTTGATAAGCTCTGCAAGTATAAATCTATTTCCCTTGCTTCCTGGACCCGACATCATCTCATTTGTGGGTGGGAAATTATAGGCGAGATGATGAAGGTGATGGTGATGATAGAATCGTCAATCGCTTGCCAAAACACACACACACACACACACACACACGCACTTCAAATTGAAAGGGTTAAATCAACGATATGAAACAATTTTGGAAGTCAGTGGGAAAGGGAAATAAAGGAAAATGAGGAAAATGGGGAAAAAGTGATACCATATTAGTAAAAAGAAACTGAGAAAAAAAAAGACGGCGCCGTATGTGATACAAAACTGGGCTCCTATGACTCACGGGCTATTATTCCACCAGTCCTGATCACACCGTCTTTAGGACCAAACTTCAGGTTACTTTATTAGTCTTAAAAATCATCTCTTGTACCAAAAAAGTTCTAGACAAACTCCGCTAACTTTTCAGTCCGAGGATATCATTGTGAAAGTGACCAAAATAATTATCTATCACAAGTGAGAATGAAATAAAAAAGGAAAAAAAAGCACGGCATTGGTTTCAAGCAGGTGACGAGCGAGAGCGAAGCCCTCGCCAGTCTCTCGTCAAGTAGTGGCATTTTCTTGCATATGAGCTGCTTGACCAGGCCCGGTCCAACTTGGCCGGACCCTAACGCTGTTCAGAAACATATAACTCAGCAACCACAGAGCCGATCACTGCGTGGTTTGAACCATATCATAGCCCAGTTCTTTAAGATTTGTTTTTTGACAGGTTTCAAGACACCCAGGTGGTGCACGTGTCACGTGACACGCGCCAAGTGCAGCAGCATGTCGAAAATCTTCAAAAGAGGGCCACAGGCCAGACGTTTTGTCAAACTTGGTAGGTAGATAACCATCAGTATACTCTAGGCATCCTCAGGGTGTAAGGTGACATTTCAGTGCTTTCATGCAAGTAAAATGTCTTGTCAGCGAGGTACGAGGGAGGCCATTTAAATCTTAAAGAATTGAAATGTAGCCTTACACCCCAAGGATGGATTGAGTTTATAGATGGCTATCTACCTACTAAGTTTCATTACTTTACGACAAGCTATCTGGCATGTGGCCCTCTTTTGATGATTTTCGACATGCTGCACTTGGCGCCTGTCACGTGCCTCGTGCACCGCCGGGATGTGATGAAACCTGTCAAAAACAAATCTTAAAGATTTAGGCTATCATACGATGCAAACCATTCAGTGATCAGCCTTGTGGTTGCTGAGATATAAGCTTCTCAAAAGCGTTACGGTCGGGCCGTGTTGGGCAGGGACGGGTTGGACTGGGCTGGGTGTGGCCTCTCATTTGTGAGAAAATGCCACTACTTTACGAGAGACTTGCAAAGGACTTCGCCCTCACTCATAACAATCTAGGACATTACTCAATGGTAAAATGTTGCAGAAGGACAATCAGTGAAAATCATACGCAAAATCCTCAAGGATGCTAAATGAAAATAAAAGTAAAAAGACGACGTGGAGGAGACGAGAAACCGTGCTCCTGCGATGAGTATGAACCCTGGCTTCAATGACTCTCAGGGCACGATTCCACCAGTCCTGATCACGCTGTCTTAAGGACCAAACTTATTAAAGCTATCAACACTCTCAGGCTCCTATGACTCACGGCCAGATAAGTAAAATCGGGACAGCGGGAATAGAATACAGATGTTATCTGTACCATGGAAGGGTAAATGCTGACAATATTAACACTCTCAGGCTGGCATACTGAATAATAACGAAATGTAAGCATCTGGCGCTGCGTGACACTGTATGCTACATTTGTCCCGGGCATGAAAAGGTTTATTTTTACAGTATTTACCACTCCCAGTCTTTCATGCTCACTTTCAGATAACTGAGTACATATATAAATAGTTGTTAATCAGCCACTTCAACACGATGGCGGGGATATGGTTAACAGCACAGCCCTGGGAAGCCTCATTCATTTTATTTTTGCCTTCTCCTGATGAATTTGATTTTGATGAAAGAATTTTCGAACCTGTGTGTGACCAGGATAGTCTTCTATATCTGTAGGGTTAAAGGCAACATGTCTTAACCCATTGAAAAGAAGATGAATTTTCTTAAGTTTAATAATGAGATTGTCTGGTTGCAGTATGAATAAACCAAAATGACGTCACCCAGATTGAAGGGGTTAATTTAAAATATCAGTACAGAAGAATGAAGATACAAATGAGAAGTGAAACCAAACGATTATAATTACTCAGAAACAGAAACTACCCCAAAATAACTACAAAAACGAAACAATAATATTTGTAAAATGACGGAACACCAAATAGGATATGAACCCTGAATCCTATGACTCCCAGGCGGCCGTTCTATCCATCATGATCACACCGTCATGGAGGATGAGTAAACACATCAACACTTTTACAATAGCTTCGCTGGCCATTACGAGATTGAAGTAGAGATCGGTTGACTATGAACTCCGTGCTTTGATAGTATATTTTGAAAAGTGTAGATGGAACGTAGTTGTTGAGTGACTATCAGTGTTACGTGATAGTAAATGGAGAGACTTGAATTAGTAAGGGAGTTTTGGTATCCGGATGTAGTAGTGCAGATGAAGTGGAAAACAGAATAGCAAAGAGAATGAAAGTGGCTGGATCTATAGGGGTCTCGGTTATAAGAAAAGGTGCGAATGTGGAGGCTGCAAGAAGACTGCATGAAAGTGCTTTGGTGCCCACAGTAATATATGAGTGTGAGACTTTGGTGTGATTTTAGAACGAATACTCGAGAGCAAGAGTAGTGGAAATGGAGTTTCTAAGTAATGCGTGTGGGGTGCAAACAGTGGATAGGATAGGATAGAAAGTGATGCGACTCGAGAAAGATGTGGAGCAAAAATGTCTGTTGGCACTACGGTTGAACACTGATTGTCTGTTACGATCTTGTGGAGAAAATGGTTATAAATGTGGGAAAGAAAATGCTATATGTGACTGATTCTTAAGTTTGAAATAGGCGTGGCAGACCATCAAGACAAGAAAAATGAATGCTGTTTGTAATGAGATAGTGATGTTGATGAGGCTTGGGAACTGAGGGGCGATCGAGCTGGTGTAATTAGCAATATAAGGAGAAGATGACAATGCTTAGACACCTGTTCTGACTTTGACTGTCCTCGACAGACTGCCTGTTAAACGAAATATGATCGTATACAAAGGAAACTTAAAAAAAAAAAAAAATGTCTAGCTCATCAGTTCTCTGATGTTACAAGTGATTCTAGATGTTTGAATGATAAATGCATAAGTGTGTGGCCCATTTCGTTGGCTATGCTGTTGATTAGCTCTCCCACTGTAACTTTTCCCCCTTGCATCCTGGACCCCACCTCACCTCACCTCTGGGTGGGAAAAATAGACGAGATGATGATGGTGCTGGTGATGATAAAAGTATCAGTCCCTAGCTAGAACACACACACACACACACACACACACACACACACACACACACACACACACACACAAATGACCTCAGCTTGAAAGGTTTAAATCAGCGACATACGGGAATTAAGAATATCTAGTGGAAAGTAAAATAAAGGAAAGTGGGGAAAATAGGCAAAAAGTTGTTTCACATAAAAAAAAGAGCTGTTAAAAAAAAAGAAAAAAAAAAAAGACGGGATCATCGTCGTATGAACTCGGGCTCCTATGACTCATGGGCTACGATTCCACCAGTCCTGATCACACCGTCTTAAGGACCAAACTTCAGGTTACTTGTTCACCTTAGAAATGATCTCTTGTACTGAAAGAGTTCGAGACAGACTCCATTATCTCCTTCAGTCCAAGGATCACATAATGGGGGATAAAATAATATTCACAAACCAAATAAATAAATAAATAAATAAATAAATAAATACATAAATACACACATAATGGGGCCGGTAGGAAGGTCAAGCACATTTAATAGAATTTTGGATATTACTTGAAATGATGGTAAGGAAATGAAAAGATGACAAAAAAAAAAATCACGTTCAAATGTCACAAGGATACAAAATGAATATAAAAGTAGAAAGACGGCTTGCAAAGTAATGAACCCGGGCTCCTATGACTCACTGGCCATGATTCCACCAGTCCGGATCACGCCGTCTCAAGGACCAAACATATTAAGAGCTATCAACACTCTCAGGCTCCTGTGACTCACGGCCAGATGGGTAACATCGGGATAGTGGGAATAGAATACAGAAGTTGCCTCTATTATGGAAGGGGTAATGCTGACAATATTAACACTCTCAGACTGGCATACTCACTGTTAGATCAGTATATGCCGCTTGGTGACAATGTAATGCTTCATTTGTCCCAGCCAAGAAAGGGTTAATTTCAACGATATTAACACACTCAGCCTCCCATGTTCACTTTCAGATGATTAATCACAGCAACTGACCACTTCAATACAGTGATGAATGATGTGGTTAAAAACGAGGGTCGGGGACTTTTCTTTCTTTTCCCTCCATATTATTCATGAGATTTTTGGATGATTTATTTTCCCGATTTGTATAGAGTCTCTGTTGTATGGGGGGTCAGATGTATGGTTCTTTTTATCCCTTCAACACGGGAGATATTTTTTTAGGTTTAGTAATAAAACTGTTTGGTGGCAGTAAGACCAAACGATAATGGACAGACTCTTTAGATGTTATGATCTTAAGGAGAAATGGGGTATACGTCGGGGAGTGACAATGATATAGGTGTTTTCGTCGGAAAATGGAAGAAGGCGTGGCAGGCCATCAAGCGGGCCAAGAGACAGGTAAATAAGTGTGTAATATACTGAACTCCTGAGATTGGGGCACTGGCAGGCGATCGAGCTGTTCTGATGAGCTATGTGAGGAGAATATGACAATGCTTACCACCTCTTTCCTTACCTTGAGAGCTGTTGACGAACTGACCGTTTCTGTTAGGAAATATGAAGTTCATGTGTGAAGCGAGCGATGATTTTATGTGTTTTACTGGTAAATGGAGAAGAACAGGGAGATGTGTGACTGCTGGGAGTAAAAATGAAAAGAGTTGAGACATTCAAGTATCTGGGCTCGAATAAAAGTTGACGGCGGATAGGATACAGAAATTAACCTTAGGATACAAGCAGGATGGAGAAACTATAAGATGTCAGAAGTGTTATGTGATAGAAAAATATCAGTGCAAGAGTGAAAGGAAAAGTATATAAAACGGGGTTAAGGCCTGCAATGATATAAGGTTTGGAAACTTGGCCCATAAAGAAGTCTCAGGAGAGAAAGTTGGAGGTGACGGAGATGTGGATGCTAAGCTGGATGAACGGGGTCACGAGAATGGATAAGACCAGGATTGAGAGAATTAGAGGAACGATTAAAGTTGTGTAAATCTCAAAGAAGGTGCAGGAGAGACGAGAGACATGTAATGAGAAGGAATGAGGACTACGTGGGTGGAAGAGTGATGGACATGGAAGTGGAGGGTAGACGAAGAAGGGGTCGGCCGAGGAGACGGTGGATGGACTGTATACAGCGAGATATGAGGGAGAATAATAGAGTAGGGGATACGTTAGGACACAGAGGAGAATGGAGACGACTATAGTAGGACTCGCGTACGTTTGCGGCTGTGGTGTGGCCCGCACCTGTGTACAGTTTGCCACGTTTTCTATACCATTATCTCTCTCTCTCTCTCTCTCTCTCTCTCTCCTGGCGGGAAATGTGAGCCACCCTGAGTACTTTTGATTCTTTTATAAGTTATTTATAATTGTGCTTTCATTTGTTAATTTGGTTTTGTTATATTTAGTGATGCCGACAATGCATTCAATGCATGCCCCTCTCCTGCCCCCCCCCTCTCTCTCTCTCTCTCTCTCTTTTATTGCAAGAGACATTTTTGATATTTTCTTTTACATAAAATTGTATATATTGTAAATTTGACATCATTTCCACACCACCCTTGAGGTATTTTACTTGGCGCGCTTTTTTTTAGGAGGTGTCCCCAATAGGCCTATTCCTCTATCTCTCACAGAAGGCAGAAAAACAGAAGAAAAAGAAGGGAGAGAAACATGAGGAAGAAAAGTGCGAAAAAGAGGATAGAAGAGTCATGACAGCTATGCTGTCAAGGCCACTGACTGGGTGTGGAGGTGTTGCCGCTCGCGAGTGAATAATGTTTTTTTTTTTTTTTACTTCGGTATTGGCATATGCCAACTATTTTGTCCTATATATTAGCTTATGATTATAAATGTGATTATTCCTCGCCCTTAAAATTATGGTAAAAGCCAGTAAATGTGAGCATTTTTCCCTAGCAACAGCTGTACAAGCTATGGTTGGGTCTACGGAGGGGTACATACTTTATCTCAGGCCAGACTGGGTGTGTAAGTGTTGCCACTCACAAGAATTACATGAATTATTTCTTTTACTTTGGATATTGGCATATTTCTTCTTTTTTCAGGCTCATTATCTTATATCCATAACTGTGATATTATTACCCACCCTAAAACTACGCTAAAAACCATTAAAAGTGACTACAATTTCTTTTAGCAACACTGTACAATATGTATGCCATGTTTCTGTGTTACTGTATAAATATTTTATGCATAATAAGATTACTGTTGATTCATCCATCAAAATACACAAGTGTAAGTTTTATTCATCTGAATTTATCGAATTTGTGATGCCTTGTACATAAATAGCTTCCGTTTCACATCGCAAGTTGGGGAAACGTGGCACCATTGTACACAGGTGCGGGCCACACCACAGCGGCAAACGTACGCGAGTCCTACTATAGAGAGAAACAGCGACCCTATATAAACATGGGCAAAGCTGCGGAGGAGGAGGAGGAAGAAGAAGTGGTAAATGAATGAGTCTGTGTCCCATTTCATTGGTCATGCTGTTGATTAGCTCTACAAATATTATTTTTTCCTTTTTTTCTTGGACCCTGCCTCACCTCACAAGTGGGTGGGAAAAAAGCGAGACAACAGTGATGGTGATGACAAATCATGAATACGTAGTCAGAAAACAAACTCAAACAAACACAAGCACAAACACTCAAAATCACACAAACACACATAAACACAAAACACAAACAAAACAAACAAACACAAACACGGATAAATACACAATCACACAAACACACAAACTCACACAACCAAACACTAACACAAACACACAGGCATACAAACACACAAACAAAAAAACACACAGACACGGATAAACACACAAACACAGTCAAAAACAAGACAAACACACACATACAATAACACAAACAAACACACAAACAGAAACTGAAACAGTATCACACAAACAAACACAAACACATACAAACACACTAACACACATACAAAGAAACATATATACACACACAAATTCACAAAAAAATCTACAAACACATAAACAAACTCAAACCCACACAGGAACACACACAAATACACAATCATAGAAACAAACACAAACAATACCAAACACACAGAAACACACAGAAAACAAACACAAACAAACGCACAAGCAAACACACGAACAAACACAAAAATACACGCAAACACACAAACACAATCAAACAAAAACGCAAATGCAAACACAAACACAAACAAACAAACAAATAAACAAACAACAACAAATACAAACACATGCAAACCAAAGGGAACAAATAAACACACAATAAAACGAATACAATAAAACACAAACAAACTCACACACTCAAACACAAAAACAAACACAAACACATACATAATCACAAGCAAACAAATATACAAAACAAACAAACAAAACCAAACACAAACACAATTACAAACAATTAAAAACATACAATCAAACAAAAAAAAACAAATACACACAAACATACAATCTCACACACACACACACACACACACACACACACACACACACACACACACACACACACACACACACACACACACACACACACACACACACACACACACACACACACACACACAGAAAGCAAGAACTCTCCAGAAAAGAACAAAACTGGGTCGACTATGAACATTAAAAAAACTGAAAGCAGCTAAATACTTCACCTGACCATCCTTCAATCCATCCATCAATCAGTCTCTTTTCAGCCAATATATCTACCCCAACTCACCTACTTACTGATTCATCCATCCATCCATCCACCTACCCCTCATCCACCTATATATCTCCATTCTCACAAACCCATCCACTCACCAATCCATCCATTATCCCCTCACCCACCAAATCACCCAAACCCTTCTCAATCACACATTCATTCACCTTTCACCTGCCGCTCATCCACCAATCCATCCAGTCCCTTCTCACTCACACATCCAACCATCCATCCATTCATCGTTATGTTGACGCCTTTTGTATTTTATTCTTGCTGCTTCACATCATTTTCTTCAGCGTGGAAATGGTCTCTCGGACTGAAAGGGTCCCAAACAGATCTTCCATTAACCCTTTCAACCCGATGACACCATTATTAAACCTATTAATATCATCTTTATTTAGGCCGAATGAAAACCACTTCCTCGGCTTGAAGGTGTTAAATCAACGATGTGGGTGAATTTAGGCTGTTATGTCATTCGGAAAGAAAAATACGTAAAGTTTGAGAGATACAAATAGAGGAGGTTCCCGGTGCAAAAAAGTACTAGAAAAAAGCCACGGTTCCACCAGTCCTAATCACACCGTCTTAAGGACCAAACTAATTGAACGATTAACACTTTCGAGCTCCTACGGCTCACAGCCAGATGAGTAAAATCGAGGTAGCGAGAATATAGTACAGAAGTAATCCCGACCATGAGAGAGTTAATGGTGACAGTAGTAACACTACCAGTCTAGTATACTCACTTATAGATGTATATAAGCATCTGACTTTAGCTGGGATAGTACGGTATAATACTTTTGCTTGACGAGAACGGGTTCATTCTGGTAGTGCTAAAACACTGACTCCTATGCTCACTTTTATATGACTAAGCAAAGCAGCAGTAATAGTCAACCACTTCACCACGGTGACAGACTGAAGTGGTTAACAGCACAGCCAGGGACGTCTTATTCACTTTGGTTTTTGCCGTCTTGTGATTATTTCAATTTAGATTTTGATAGAAATTTTGAATTTTGCGTGCTTAGATATATAGCGTAGTTTTATCAAATTCAAAACAAGAGGTATTTTATTACTTTTATTTAAATTTTCTATTGCTAGTCAGAAGAAAAAAAATTCACTCTAATATAAAGGATCAACTAGATTGCATCCAGACGAAAAAATGAGGATATCAGTAGAAGAATAAATGCAATGGAAAATAGTTAACGAGATGCAAAGTGTAGGCTGAATCGATCTTATATATATATATATATATATATATATATATATATATATATATAACATCGATTCAGCCGTGTTTTTTGTTTGTTGTATGTTTGTATGTCCGTCAATCACTCCCAAACCAAAGGCCAGAATCCCAAGACCCATATATATTCTGAATCAGGGTGACCGAAGGATGGTTTTAGGCGGGTCAAAATTATTCAGATCTGGGTCATTTGAGATCACCGGCAGAGTGTTCCCCTTTTTGGCCCGGGCAACGCAGGGTACCCCTGCAGCCCAATTTTTGGCATGGAGACTCACATGACACCCAATTCGGAAATAGGCTATGTGAGGTTGACCACCAAAGTCAATTGAGGTCACTGGTCGGAGGTCATTTGAGGTCACCGGTAATGATAAGCAAGTGAGCAAAAATATTGTATGTTAGTCTGCGGAAGCTGAACTGGTAACTTCCTGGACCTCATATAATCCCTCTTCAAAAGCATAAGAGGTACATGGTCTTTCTGGAGTAGAAAGAAAGACTGAACTAGAAAAATATTATTAGAGTGTTCGCCTTTTTGGCCCGGCAACGGCGGGTACCCCTGCTAGTAAATATATATATATATATATATATATATATATATATATATATATATATATATATATATATATAAGGAAAAAGACGGATCCGGTGCAGCTGGATGTGAAACCTAGCTCCTGGGACTCCTTGGCGGCCGTTCCATCCGTCCTGATCAGACCGTCTTACAGGATGACTAAACATATCCACAGTTTTACTTTAGCATGGCTGGTGATTGAGTGATTTGTGCTGAGTTTGTCGATGTCCGTGAGTGTCATGATGTGAAGGTAAATATTAATTGTTTTAAAGTAATTTTAACTCAAGGGGAAGGAAATTGTCAGTTTGATGAAAGGATAAATGTAGAGACGAACTGGTGAGGGAGTTTAAGGATACCTACGAGCAATGGAAGAATTGAGGTAACTGTGCAAAGGAGGTGGAAAATAGGGAAGCACATGGAAAGAAGGCGGACAGTACTACAAGAATTTGATACTATGCAAAAGGTCAGAGTGTCGAGACTGAAAGTGTTTTAATCCAACCTTTGATGTTATAGGTGCAGGACTGAAGTTTGGCAATAGAACGACGCCAAGAAGAGGAGCAGTGGAAGGCAGATTATTTGGCAAATGTGTGTGGAGGGCGTTCAGTGGATAGGGTAATGATTAACGTGATTAGTGAAAGCTGTGAAGTAAACAAGTCTGATGACAAGAGGGTTTAAGAGAACGTGCTTTGATGGTATGGTCGTAGTGTGAGAATGGGGATAAATGGGGTAATGAATATGGTGTATGTGATTGTGTCTGAAGCTGGGAGGCGTGGTAGGCTGAGAAAAGCATATATACAGTAGATAATGGCAAATTAATGAGTGAAAAAAAAAAAAAAAGAGGAATAGAGGTTGACGAGGCTTGGTGGCTGACAAGGGATCGAGTAAGCTTGGTGAAGTATGTACTGTATTGTAGTGAACATCACAAGGGTTTGTCAGGCCCTTTTAACATACCAGTGGTCTGATTAACTGTGGGAAAGCCAATGTAAACAGCATCTATAGAGAAAAATACTCCTTCTCCAGCATGAAAAAAGAAATGACGGGATGACTACGCCTTTGAGGTGTAGTCAGGATTTTCTGGGGCTTGACTGTTGTTTCAGTCAGTGTGTGGCACATTTCACTGGCCATGTTGTCAATAATTTCTTCTATCGTGCTTACTCTTTCTTATCTAGATCCTGCCTCACTATATCGATAGGTTGGAAAAAGATGTTGGATTGATGATGATAATGATGATGATTATATTTAACAGATGCTATTAAATTCCCTACCAGAGTCAACTCGCCACTATGAAGTTTAAAAAGAAATGCCGGAGAATTGTGTTTTAATACAGATTAATTAAATAAATATTAAAAATATAAGTCATGCGTGAGACGAGAACCGATCACAGGAACCTGGGCGTGTTTAGAGCTGCCTCCCTCACCCTCACCATCCATCCAACCACACAAGCTTTGCCCATAATGTTTTCTTCCTTCCTCCTCCTCCTCCTCATCATCATCATCATAACAAACACGTAACAAATGTCAATGGCAGCAAGAGTAACAAATGAAGAGTTAATCTTAGTTACAGAGATAAAACTGGATACCGCCAGTATAACAAGAAATGAGAGTAGCGCTCTCTCTCACACACACACACACATACATACATACGCACACACGCCCGCCCGCGCGCGCGTGCGACTTCATCATGGTGGAGGAAAATCAAGTATTTTAAAGAATTTATGTAAATGGGAGAGGAAAATAAGGAGAAAGCGGGAAAATGGGCAAAGTGGTTTTATAAGCAAAAGGTACAAGTATTAAAAAGAAAAAAAAAGAAAAAAAAAAGACAGGAAGATGTCTGATATGAACTCGGGGTACTGTGACGCACGGGCTACGATTCCACAAGTCCTGATCACACCGTCTTAAGGACCAAACATCAGGTTACTTTATTCACCTTAGAAATGATCTCATGTTCTGAAAATGCTCGAGGCAGACTTCATTAACACGATCAGTGAATGGACAACAAAATGAAGGTTAACACCAAAGGTGTTAAAAAAAAAAAAAAAGAAAATCTTGGTTTGAAGGAGACAAAACATGCATAACAGAACTTAGGATATTAGTAAGCGAAAAAATGAAACTAAAAAAAAAAACACACAGGGAAAAAACACAAGAAAACCACATGATTTTTAAAGTAAAAAGACTGCGCTGGGACTTGAAACCAGACTCCTATGACTCACAGGCCACGATTTCACCAGTGCTGGGGCCGGATACTCAAAATGTTTAACGGTGCCTATTGTGCCAAAGGCGCCATTACACATCGCCTTTTCGTGAAAGACGCATACTCAAAACCTCGGCTGGGCGCGGCCATATTGGAAAACATGGCTCGTTAGCGCCTTATGGGACCGGCAGGGTCGGGGGATCCCTAGCGATCAAAAGGCGCCTTTCCTGGACAACAACAAGAAGTCGTGGATGATGTGTGTAGTGCTCCTCGCCCGTATTTAAATGAATTACTGCCTCATTACCTTATTTAGAGTGGAATGGCTTGCATCAAAAGTAGTTACTGGATAGCAAGATATCATATTCTAGTAATAATGACGTAACTGGGGAATATGTGTGGTATGTGGATGTAGTCAACTCGGCAGTAGAGCCACATAATGTTTAATGCTGTTTCTTCAGTACATTTAGTCATAATTCATGCTGCACCAACGTGTGTCTAATGTTACAGTTCTTTGCTCAGTGCATTTAGGTATTGATATTCAGAAATATATTAACAGTTCAGTGCGATTTCTGTTGGATCAGTCGCTCCTAGCATAAGTCTAACCCACTAGCTTTAGCTAGAGGTAATGCAGTACTTCAGTTAATAGTATTTGGATATATTCAGTTTTCATCCTAATAGTTACTGATCCAAAGTAAGTCAGGCTGCCTATTTGCAGGTAAATTTTTTTATTCTAGGGATGTGTGGAAAATGTAATATTATGAAAACCCTAGTCATTTTGTGAAATGAATTTTAACTTAGGTTGGTCTGACAATGGTTATATTAGTATAAATGAAGGTTCTACTTAGGTGAGGTTAAATTACAATATTTTTGAAGGGTTAGGTTAGGGTATATAATGTTAGAATAATGTTACGTTTGGTTAGTATAGGTATAAGTTATGACTAGGTTATGGTAAGCTGCACAAAGCATAATCTAAATTAATCTAATCTAATCCAACCTAGCCATATTTAACCAAACCTGACAAATTAACCAAAATCATTCTGGTCTAACAATCCCAGATTGACTAGTGACTTCACAAAATGACTATTTTCACAGATTTCCTGTAACATTATAGGTTATAACCTACTGTTTTTTGTTGCTGCGGTTGCTAAGTGAGTACTGTGAAGTATGTGGTTAGAAATGAAGATTATGGCAGTTTAACTTTGGTTTAGCTAGCACTTTTTTTTTTTTTTTTTTTTTGGTCAGTCACCTTTCCCCCACAATATCCCTTGAGCATTAAACCAAATCCTCATCGTCTTAATGGTCTGGCACCTAACCTGGAGGTGCAAAAGCCCAATACAGCAATATGCAGCAGCGGAAAATCCACCCACGACGGGTTTCCCCACAGTTACGCTCTGAATACGGTAGGTTAGATTTGGATAGCCAAGGTTATGATAGGCCAGTTTAGGATATTGGTAGGTTTGAAGAAGGTTTGTTGTCCAAAACTACAATTTATCCTCTCATATTTCCTCTTATGTAATACCAACTGAACTCAGCCTAAACTAACTAAACCTAATTATTCTAAATCAATTATGACAGGAAACTTATAACTTGATGGGAATGTTGTGCATGTGATGAGACATATCTGCTGTTGTAGTTGGGTCTATACGCTACAAGACAGACAAAATCAAGGAAAATTTGGCCTGAAAATGAAGTGCACTAATACTGGTGTTTCTCCCATCTTTAACCTAATTTCTCTCCCTGGGATAGCAGCTGTTGTTCCACCAGTGGGTCTAGGAAATGAAATACCAATTACTTTTCTGGCTTAGAGAAGAGGAATACTGGCCAGACAAATACCTTTTAAATATACTTGTTTCAGGGGATTTGGTTCACCAGTGATTTTATGAAATACCTAGGGAATTCATGAAATGAGTTCAAACTAGGATGGCCCATTTAGGGTTAGGATAAATTAGGCTGCGGTTAGGTTAGGCTAGGATAGTTGAGGCTAAGTTTAGGTTAGTTAGGTTACCTTGGGCTGTGGTTAGGTTAGGCTGGGATAATCGAAGTTAAAGTTAGTCAGGTAAGGTTAGGTTAAATTTAATAAAGATGCTAAATTTTTAATCGTTCATGTAAATTAACCTAACCTAACTAACCTAAACTAACCTAAACGTAACCGACTGTAGATTGTCCCAGCCTAGCTTAACCGCAGTCTAAATTAACCTAACCTTTATTAACCCATCCTAATTTAAACTAATTTCACGATTTCCTAAGGGATTTCATAAAATCACAGGTTACACAAAGTCCCTGTATATATATATATATATATATATATATATATATATATATATATATATATATATATATATATATATTGCATATAATGTAGGCACTAAATATTTAAGGAAGGTGTCACTGAAGGTACTGTACACATATGAACTGACTGTATCTTTATTTTGGGCAGTGAGTTATTGGTTCCTCATAAAACTTTGAAGTTAGTGCGACTTAATCCCAGCTTACGTTTATTCACCATTCCCACAAAATATCATTACGAAAACAGAAATATGTCGGGACTACTGCCTTGCACCCTCACTTCATGTTTTGTTTACGTCCGTCAGCTGAGAGGAAATGCTGCTTTGCGATTGGCAGACACTTCCTAAGAGTATTTTTATAACGCTCCAGTGATTGGTTGGGGTATCACACGGCGCCTTCTGAGGGAAAGTTGCCTTTCCACGGAAAGGCACACCAAAGGCGCCTGTAAAATTGTTTGAGTATGGGAGTCGGGTGTGTCCCCAACGGCGCCTTTGACCTGCCGTACGAAAAGGCGCCGTTCTTCAACTGGAGCCGTGGTAAAAGGCTCGTTTTGAGTATCCGGCCCCTGATCAAGCCGTCCAAAGGACCAAACGTAATAAGAGCTATCAACACTCTCAGGCTCCTATGAGTCACGGCCAGATGAGTAAAATCGGGGGTACAGGGAAGAATACAGAAGTTATGTCTACCATGGAAGAGTTAATGATAAATGTATTAGATACTACTCTCAGGCTGGCATCCTCACTGTTAGCTAAATATTAGCATTTGGCGGAAGGTGACACAGTATCCGCCGTTTGTCCCGGCCATGAAAGGACTAATTTTTACAACACTAACACTCTCAGCCTCCCATGCACATTCTCAGATGACTAAACACAGCAACAGTTTTTAATCAACGACGTCAACACAATGACGAGTGATATGGTTAATAGCGCAGACCCTGGACGTCTTATCTTATTTTTACCGTCTCATGATGATTTTCATTTTCATTTGGACAGAATTTTCGGAAGGTGTGTAGTTAAATGAGTATCTCTCTTTTGTCCCCCTTCAACACGAGAGGTCTTTGTTAAGATGAACACAATTGTCTGAGACCAGTAATAATAATAATAATAATAATAAAAAAAAAACTACATCACAATGATTCAAAAGCATTATATAATTCATCGGCTTAGAAATATGATGATATCGGTGTGAGAAAGAGAGAGAGAAAAATAGTTCCCCAGATAAAGAAACTACCTTAAAAAAATACCAACCCGAAAAAAAATAACGATAAAAAGACGGAACCTTTCTTCTTGGATATGAACCCTGGCTCCTATGACTCCCAGGCGGCCGTTCTGTCCATCTTGATCACACCGTCTTAGAGGCTGAGTAAGCACATCAACAGTTTTTAATTTAGCATCGCTGGTGATTCAGACTGGTGCAGAGTTCTGTTGTTATCTATGAGCACCGTGCTTTGATAGTACATGTTGATAAGTGTAGAATGAACGTTGTTGTTGAGAGGGAAAGTGACTATCAGTATTATCAGGTAGTGAATGGAGAGATCTGAATCAGTGAGGGAGTTTTGATAACCTGGTGCAGTAATAGGAAAGAGTTACATGTGCTGACTAAATGGAACCCAGAATTGTACGAAGAAGGAAGGTGGCTGAACCTTTAAGGGCCTTGGTTATAAGCAAATGTGTGAATGTGGAGGCTGCAAGAGGACTGCATGAAGGTGTTTTAGTGCCCACATTAACATATGGGTGTGAGACTTTGGTGTGATATGTAGAACGACAACTCAAGAGCAGGGAAATGGGATTTCTGATGTGTGTGTGTGTGTGTGTGTGTGTGTGTGTGTGTGTGTGTGTGTGTGTACTGCGAAGAATGGATGGGACGGGATATGATGTGACTGTAGAGAGATGTGGACTAATGAAGTCTATTGACACCAGGCTGAACAGAATCTTTCGATGTTATGGTTACAAGCTAGGGACTGAACATGATATATGTAAGTGAATGTGAAGATGGGAGAAGGCGTGACGGACCATCAAGAAGGTTGAGACACAAGGATACTGAATGTGTAATAAAATGAGGTACAGAAGCTAATGAGACTCGGGAACTGCCAGGCGATTGAGTTGGTGTGTTGAGCTGCGTAAGGAGGAGAAAATGAGTGTTTAGAACCCCATCTCTTTACTTGACTGCTGTCGATGAACTCGTCTGTTTTTTTTTTTTTTTTTTTTTTTTTAATAGGAAATATGAAATTCATCTACTGTATATGGGAAAAATATTTATATGGATCATTCTTTGAGGTGAGCGATGATTCTAGGTGCTTGAACGGTAAGTGATGGACTGTGTGACACATCTTAATGGCTATGCTGTTGATAAGCTCTGTAAGTATAAATCTTTTCCCTTGCTTCCTGGACCCGATATCATCTCATTTGTGGGTGGGAAATTATAGGCGAGATTATGAAGGTGATGGTGATGATAGAATCGTCAAACTCTTGCCAGAAAACACACACACACACACACACACACACACACAGAAAGAACTCAGACACACACAAAAAACATACATTCACGCACGAACACTTACACACAAGCACAAACGTATACACGAACAGACGAACATAAACATCAACAGAGAAACGTATGATACACACACACACACACACACACACACACACACACGACGTCGACCTGAGACGGCTAAATCAACGATATAAAAGAATTATGAATGCCAGTGGGAAACAAAAATAAGGGAAGTGGGGAAAATAGACTCGGTGTTGGAAGTGACCTCGAGCTGCTATGACTCACGGGCTACGATTCCACCAGTCCTGATCACACCGTCTTAACGACCAAACTTCAGGTTACTGTATTCACCTTAGAATAGATCTCTTGTACCGGTACTGGAAGAGTTCCAGACAGACTCCATTAACACGATCAGTGAAGCGATATCAGAATGAAGGTGAACAACAAAATCTCTATCATGAGCCAAAAGACTGAAAAAAAAAAAAAAAAAAAAAAAAAAAAGGGTTGGTTGCAAGGAGGCAAAATTCGCAAAAAGAAATGTGGTTATTGGTAAGTGCAAAAAAGAAACAAAGAAAAGGAAAAACACAAAAAAACAATAAAATAAAAGTAAAAAGTGCGCGGAGAGACTTTAAATCAGGATCTTGTGACTCACAGGCCACGATTCCACCAGTCTTGATTACAAGGTCTTAAGGACCAAACTTATTAAGAGCTATCAACACTCTCAGGCTCCTATGACTCACGGCCAAGTGTGTAAACTCGGGATAGCGGGAACAGAATACAAAAGTTATCTACCATGGGAGGGTTAATGCTGACAATATTAACACTCAGGCTGGCATCCTCAGTATTAGGTAAATATTAGCATTTTGCGGTAGGTGACATAGTATCCTACGTTTGTCCCGGCCATAAAAGTACTAAGGTTTACCGTAATAACATTCTTAGCCTCCCATGCTCATTCTCAGATGACTAAACACAGCAACAGTTTTTAATCAACGACGTCAACACAATGACGAGTGATGTGCCTAACAGCAAAGACCGTGGACGTCTTTCATATTTTTTATCGTCTAATGAATTTTGTTTAGATTTGGATTGAATTTTCGGAATGTGTTTGGATAATGAGCAGCTTTCTTTTATCCTCCTTCAACACGAGAGGCCTTTCTTAAGTTCAACACTATTGTCTGATACCAGTAATAATAATAATAATAATAATAATAATAATAATAATAATAGTAATAATAATAAAAGTACATCACACGGATTCAAAGGGGGTAATTTAATTTATCCACACAAAACAATGAGAATATCGGTGTGAGAAAGGAAGAAAGGAAATTAGTTCCCGAGATGCAGAAACTACCCGAAAAAAAAATCCAAACCGAAATAAAAATATCGATAAAAAGTCGGAAACTTTCTTCATGGATATGAACCCTGGCTCCTATGACTCCCAGGTGGCAGTTCTATCCATCTTGATCACACCGTCTTAGAGGCTGGGTAAGCACAACGACAGTTTTTAATTTAGCATCGCTGGTGATTCAGACGGTGCAGAGTTCTGTTGTTGTCTATGAGCACCGTGGTCGTGAATGGAGAGACTTGAATCAGTGAAGGAGTTTTGGTACGGGTCTGCAGCAACAGAAAATGATTCATTGTATAGACTCGGTGAAAATCAGAATTGCAGAGAGAAGGAATGTGGCTGTATCTATATGGGGCTTGCCTAAAGCAGTGGTGTGAATGTGGATGCTACAAGAGGACTCCATGAAGGTGTTTTGGTGTCCACGGCACCGTATGGGTGTGAGAGTCTGGTAAGATATTAGAACAAATACTCAAGAACAAGTAATAATGGAATTGGGGTTTCTGAGGAATGTATGTGGAGTGCAACGAATGAACTGGACATGAAATGATGTTATTCAAGAGATGCCGAGTATAGAAGTCTGTTGACACTAAGATTGAATAGACCTTTTATATGTTGCGGTAATATAAAGAGAATGGGTATAAGGATGGGAGTGAAATATATGTGAGTGAGCCTGAAGTTAGAAGAAGTAGGTGGGAGACCATAACAAATTCAAAAATGTCGAAAGACAGGGAAAATAATTGTGTAATAAAATAAGATGGTGAAGTTGATGAGGCTCGGGAGCTGACAGGGGATCAAGTTGGTCTGATGAACCATATAAGGAAAACAACATGACAATCTTTAGAACCCCTTCTCTGAATGTTATTATTCTCTACGGACAGTCTTTATTATATGAAAAATTAATATCATCGATAAAGAAATATGTATTTAAAAAAGGTCCATCTGATCATATCTGTGAGGCGAGCGATGATTCTAGGTTTGTGAATGGTAAGTGAATGAGTGTGTGGCCCATTTCTTTGGTTATGCTGTTCATTAGCTCTCCCACTATAACTCTTTTCCCTTGCTTTCTGGAAAGTATCTCATCTCACCTCTGGGTGGGAAAAATACGGCGAGATTATGACGGTACGGTGAAGATGAAATTATTAGTCGCTAAGGGCGCGTCTACACGTGTGCTCGACCAAGTATTGGAAACATGATAGCAACACAGTAACGAACACGCTGCAAACTTGCTGTGAAGAGCAGCTTCCAGATCATGGTGGCAAGATCATGATGAAGTCTCAGCTGCCTGGTATGGACACACTTATCCCATCACCTCTGCTGCCAGTGTTCGAAGTTGCACTGAAACATGTTGGCACACATCTGTCCAAAAAATGCTGCATACATGTTCCAGAACATGATGCCAGCTGTGTTGCCAACATATGATTGAGTACACGTGTGGACGAACCCTAACACACACACACACACACACACACACACACACACACACATGCCTAAACCTAACAAACTATTCAATAGCACAACGAACTGTACGTGCAGAAATACTTCAAAAATATAAAAAGAAACCAAAGACAATATAGGTTTCGATGCCGGTCCCAACAAACCAGACCCAATTATCCACCTGCTTTGGCTGTAGTGGCTTTAAGGAATTGTTGAACGTAGAGGATGGAAGTAATGCAAGTATAAGTGGCTGGGGAATGGCTGGGAGAAGGAGGGAGGTGAGAAGACAGGAAGAAATCAGTAGGATAGAAGTTGTGGAAGCAATGAAGAAAGTTAAATCGGGGAAAGCCCCAGGAATTGATGGAGTGTGTGGTGAAATGCTGAAGCATGGGGGAGAGATAGTAGTAGAATGGATGTGGAAGATGTGCAGATTGGCCTGGGAGGAAGGTAGAGTCCCGGAGGATTGGAAGTCAGGTATAATTATTCCCTTGTACAAAGGAAAAGGGGAAAAAGAAGTGTGTGGTAATCATAGGGGCATTTGTCTTCTTAGTATAATAGGAAAAGTGTATGGTAGGATACTTATAGACAGAGTTAGAGAAAGAACAGAGAAATTAGTTGGAGAAGAACAGGGAGGCTTTAGGAAGGGAAGAGGTTGTGTAGATCAGATATTCATTCTTAGATCTTTAGTGGAAAAGTTTCTAGAGAAGGGAAAGAAGTTGTATGCGGCTTTCATGGATTTGGAGAAAGCATATGACAGGGTGGATAGACAAGGATTGTGGAAAGTGTTAAGAATATATGGAGTAGATGGGAAGTTGTTGAATGCTGTGAAGAGTATGTACGATGGTGCGAAGGCTGCAGTGCATGTGGATGGTGAACTAAGTGAATTTTCTCTTTGAAAGTTGGTTTGAAACAAGGATGTGTCATGTCTCCATGGTTGTTCAATCTGTACATGGATGGGGTAATAAAAGAGGTACAAGGTAGGGTAGTGGATGTTGGAGTGGCCCTGGTGAGAGAGGATAGTGTTTGGAAACTCCCTGTACTGTTGTTTGCAGATGATACAGTGTTGTTGAGTGAAGACGAAGGGGAGCTGCAAGGCTTGGTGGATGAGTTTGAGAGAGTGTGTAAGAAACGGAACCTAAAGGTGAATGTAGGGAAGAGTAAAGTGATGGTCTTTGAGAGAGGTGAAGTTAGTGAATGTACAGCAAGGTTAGATGGTGAGGAATTGGAAAATGTGAGTACGTTTAAGTATTTGGGTAGTGTGATGAGTAAGGATGGAGGTTTGGAGTGTGAAGTGCTTGAAAGGGTACAGCAGGGAAGAAAGGTTGCTGGTTCCTTGAAAGCAGTGGTAAGAAACAGGGAAGTGAGCATGGAAGTGAAAAAGTTACTACATGACAGTATTGTGATACCAACTCTAACGTACGGAAGTGAAGCTTGGACATTGTTGGAAGGACACAAGTCAAGAGTGAGAGCAGTGGAAATGAGTTATTTAAGAGGAGCCTATGGAGTCACGTGGAGAGACAGGCTGACGAATGAGGATATAAAGGAGCGTTGTGGTGTGGATGTGGATGTGATAGGAAGCGTTATGAGGAACACACTGAGGTGGTTTGGCCATGTGGAGAGGATGGAGGGCGAAAGACTGACGAAGAGAGTGTATGTGAGTGAGGTGGAGGGGGGAAGAGGGAGGGGGAGGCCGAGGATGAGATGGAGGGATGGGGTGGAGAGGTATATGAGAGAGGGGGGTGTGAGTTGGGAGCAGGGCAGTGAAATGGCGGGGGACAGGGCGACTTGGAGGCGATTTGTTTGTGGCCACCCCAAACGGGATTGAGGCGTCTGGCAATAGATAGATAGATAGATAGGCTTCTGTTCGTCATATGAAGGCAAGTCTGTCTATCTCTACATCAACGCATCTACCTAACTACCTGTATATCGCTCAGTCTTTCATTCCACCTATGTGCATTTCATATGTCTGTCAGTCAGTTAATGTTTCCCTGCTTTTGTCTTTATTTACAGGTATTTATTGTTTGGTAAAGCCTCGAGTCTGTCTGTTATCCTCTCTCTCTCTCTCTCTCTCTCTCTCTCTCTCTCTCTCTCTCTCGCTCGCTCGCTCGCTCAGGGACGTGAGCAAGTGTGTGTGTGTGTGTGTGTGTGTGTGTGTGTGTGTGTGTGTGCACACACACACACACACACACACACACACACACACACACACACACACACACATCAACAAAAAGCAAGAATGCTCCGGAAAAGAACAAAACTGGGTTGACTAGGAAGACCAGAGGAGTGAGACTTGACAAATACTTTATCTGCCCATCCATTCATCCATCCATTAGTTCACTTACTCCTCATTCGCCAATGTATCTACTCCATTCTCACAAACACACCCATCCATCCATCCATTTAACTACCGCTCATCCACTAATTTCTTCTATATACTCCCTTCTCACCCATACTCATCCATGCATCTACCAGTCACTCATCTACCAAGCAAACCAGCTCCTACTCCATCCCACATCCATCAATCCATCCATTTAACTACCACTCAATCTTATATATACTCCCTTCTCACTCATTCATCCACGCATCCACCTGTCACTCATCCACCAATCAATCCAGCGGCTTCTCTCACACATCCATCCATCCATTCACTCCCTCATCCACCAGTGGATCCAAACCGTTTTCACTCACACGTTCATCCATCCATCCATCTGTCGCTCATCCACCAATCCAACCAGCCCCTTCTTTCTCCCACATCCATCCATCCATTCAACAATCCCTCATCCATCAATCCATCCAAACCCTTCTCACTCACACATCCATCCATCCATTCATTCTTCGCTATGTTGACGCCTTTTGTATTTTATTCTTGCTGCTTCAGATCACTTTATTCAGCTTGGAAATGGTCTTTCGCACTGAGAGGGTTCGAGTCAGACTAACAGTTTCTGACCAAGGACGTCCTTATTATTCCCATTAAAATTGTCTATCACCCGGCAGAATAACACACACACACACACACACACACACACGACTCCGACGTGAAGGGGAAAGTCAACGATAAAAAATAATTTTGGATGTCAGAATGAGAGAAAAATAAGGTGAAGTGGGGGAAATAGGGAAAAACTGGATTGATGAGCACCTGATAATAGTAATAATAATCCATCCATCCATCAGCCAATCCTAACTTGCCCCATGAGGAGCGTAGGAGCCCGGGGCTAGGCAGTTGGTCCTGATACTTAAGATGAGAGTGACAAGCCTCACTCATCCATGAGTGGCATTACGTGAGCAATAAACCCCAACCACCCCTTGGATATAAACTTTCACCGGCTCAATCCGATTGGAGTGCATTAATTACCCATTAAACCATCAGGCGCCAAATTTTGGTTATATGATTACCACCCAGCGTAGTAAATGGTTTCCTGATGTACAGGAAACCATTTGGCTTGTCACTCAGTGTAGAGTCACCCACAGGCAGAAGGAAGAGGAAAGAACGAAGGAAAGATAGAAGAGAAAGTGTAAAGTCACCCGTAGGCAGAAGGACGAGGAAAGACTGAAGGAAAGAAAGACAGAAGAGGAAGCAAGGAAAGAAGGATGGAGGAGAGTAAAGGGCAGACACCCGACAGCAGCACTTCATCGAGTGAGTGGATGGTGGGAGTCCCCATCTACCACAAAGAAATAATAATAATAATGATAAATAGACGGCGTCGTATGTGATACAAATCTTGGTCTCCTACGACTCACGGACTACGATTCCACCAGTCCGGATCACACCGTCTTGAGGTCCAAACATCAGGTTACTTTACTTGCCTTACAGACTCCACTAACCATTCTTTTCAAGGATATCATATTTAAGGTTAATAAAAAAAAATATCTATCACAAACCAGAACTAGAAAAAAAAAAAAAAAAAAAGGAGTGGAGGGAGGTTCGGTTGCAAAGCGGTAAAACATAACCAAATTTTTAAATATTTTTAAATGAAAAAATTAGGATGAGAAAATTTGGTAAAAATAAAAGTAAAACCAGATGCAAATATCACAAGGAAAAAAAGAAAGGTAAAAAGACAGAGAGCAGAATGGTGAACCAAGGCTCCTATGACTCACAGGCCACGATTCCACCAGTCCTGATCACGCCGTTTTAAAGACCAACCTTATTAAGAGCTATCAACACTCTCAGGCTCCTATGACTCACGGCAAGATGAGTAAAATCTTGATAGTGGGAAAAGAATACAGAAGTTTATATATATATATATATATATATATATATATATATATATATATATATATATATATATATATATATATATATATATATATATATATATATATTGTTACATAGCCTATGATTTCATCATCCTTTGTGTAATTTTAACGCACAGTTGCTGCATGTTTGATCACGAGCGTGTTCTGCCTCAGTCCCCCCCTTCTACCGTTATAGTAGAGTAAGTCGTTCTCTCTGTTATTCAGAGCGGGATTTTCAGCTTTTTGTCCCCACGGCTTCATTTGCGCGTCCTTCTTACAAGTTGTATCAAGCTCTGCTGGCCCCTATATAATGAGCTCAGTCTCTGCATCATGGCCACTTAGATCTGCTCCTCATTTTGTTCACATCTCTGTCCTCCCCTGTACAGTTATTATTATTGTGAGTGCTCAAGAAATCTCCAAACATCTAGCAGCTGTGTGTAATTTGAGTATAACTGTTGTTGCATTTTTTCTTGTACTGCGTAGCATAAGGTTAATTCTTAGGCCTAGCGAGGTCTTTGTGATTATTGTAGGGTTTTATATCAGTTATTTTTGATAAGAGTTTGTATCTGTAATAATATATCTGGCATTCACTGAGTATTATCTGGTATCTCATTTTATCAGGGCTGACTTAGATAAATTTACTCTTGTTAATTTCGTGTTAATAGAGGCTATTGCAGTTAACCATATATTTAACCTGTTTATTTGCCATTACATTATCCTTATGAGTTCTGAATGTTTTGTTGTTAGTTTGAGCATTAAACTTTAACTTGTAATTTTACCTAACTCTTTGTTTTGAACCTGGAACTTTACGGGACAGTAGTGATTTTTAGTATTCTCACTTAAAGTGTACATTATCTTTCTCTGTTCCGTAACATAAATTTGGCGACCTCTTATCAGGATATTCAGGATATTATCATAAGGATATTGCTCGATATTTTGTGACTGTTACTTATTAATTATGTCTACTATTACTACACTTGATGAAGCCAAAGATTTTTTGTCAAATGTGCAAACAGTGTGTGATGTAGAAAACAGAACAAAGAATGAACTTAAGCTCGTTGCTCAACAATTGGGAATTGCTGTTCGCTCTCATCATTCTAAAGATCAAATTGTTGACATGATTAATGAAAGCTTGTTTAATGTAACTCCTCCAAATGAGCAAACGCAGATTGAATTAGCTAAGTTACAGCTAGCCCTGCAGGAGGCTCAGGCTAAGGAGGCGGAGTCTTGTGCTAAGGAGGCGGAGGCCCGTTCTAAGCAGGCTCAGGCGCAAATTGAACTAGCTAGGATTCAGGCAGACCATGAGTATCGCATGAAACAAGGTGGAACTGGATCATCTAGCTCTGATGATTTTGATGTGGCTAAAAATGTTAAACTTGTCCCTCCTTTTAATGAATCTGTGTAAAGGATGCAAGAGTGTATAGAGGTTGGGGGAGTGGACTTTCTGACCACTACTTGGTCGTGGCCAGAATTAGGATGCAAGTAAGATGGAGGAATAGAAGAAGGGAAAGACGAGAGGAAGGAGTAGTTGCAAGGAGAGTGGAAAGGTTACAAGAGGATGAGAAAAAGGCAGAGTATAAGAGAGAAGTGGAGGAACGATTGGGCAAATATGAATTGGAGCAGATGGGAGACGTGGAAGGTGTGTGTAAGATATTTACAGAAGAAATATGTGCAGCATGTGATGTGGTGTGTGGAAGGAAGAGAAGACGGAGGGGGGTGCAAGGAACAGCGTGGTGGACTGAAGAGGTGAAACAGGCAGTGGCACAAAAGAAGAAAGCATACAATGAATGGATGAGAAATAGGGGCGTGGAAGAAGTTGAGAGGCGGAAGAGAGAGTTATATGTGGAAAGGAAGAGAGGTGAAAAGATTAGTAAGAGAGAGTAAGAAGAGAGTGGATGAGGAATTTGGAAGGAATTTGAGTGTAAAGTGGAGGGACTGTAAGAAAATGTTCTGGAAAGAAGTGAAAAGAGTAAGACAGTGTGGAAGTGAAGTTAGCAGGGGAGTGAAAGATAAAAATGGTAGATTACTAGTGGAGAAGGGAGAAAAAGTGAGCAGATGGAGAGAACACTTTAAGGAATTGTTGAACGTAGAGGATGGAAGTAATGCGAGTATAAGTGGCTGGGGAATGGCTGGGAGAACTAGGGAGGTGAGAAGACAGGAAGAAATCAGTAGGATAGAAGTTGTGGAAGCAATGAAGAAAGTTAAATCGGGGAAAGCCCCAGGAATTGATGGAGTGTGTGGTGAAATGCTGAAGCATGGGGGAGAGATAGTAGTAGAATGGATGTGGAAGATGTGCAGATTGGCCTGGGAGGAAGGTAGAGTCCCGGAGGATTGGAAGTCAGGTATAATTATTCCCTTGTACAAAGGAAAAGGGAAAAAGAAGTGTGTGGTAATCATAGGGGCATTTGTCTTCTTAGTATAATAGGAAAAGTGTATGGTAGGATACTTATAGACAGAGTTAGAGAAGGAACAGAGAAATTAGTTGGAGAAGAACAGGGAGGCTTTAGGAAGGGAAAAGGTTGTGTAGATCAGATATTCATTCTTAGATCTTTAGTGGAAAAGTTTCTAGAGAAGGGAAAGAAGTTGTATGCGGCTTTCATGGATTTGGAGAAAGCATATGACAGGGTGGATAGACAAGGATTGTGGAAAGTGTTAAGAATATATGGAGTAGATGGGAAGTTGTTGAATGCTGTGAAGAGTATGTACGATGGTGCGAAGGCTGCAGTGCGTGTGGATGGTGAACTAAGTGAATTTTTCTCTTTGAAAGTTGGTTTGAAACAGGGATGTGTCATGTCTCCATGGTTGTTCAATCTGTACATGGATGGGGTAATAAAAGAGGTACAAGGTAGGGTAGTGGATGTTGGAGTGGCCCTGGTGAGAGAGGATAGTGTTTGGAAACTCCCTGTACTGTTGTTTGCAGATGATACTGTGTTGTTGAGTGAAGACGAAGGGGAGCTGCAAGGCTTGGTGGATGAGTTTGGGAGAGTGTGTAAGAAACGGAACCTAAAGGTGAATGTAGGGAAGAGTAAAGTGATGGTCTTTGAGAGAGGTGAAGTCAGTGAATGTACAGCGAGGTTGGATGGTGAGGAATTGGAAAATGTGAGTACGTTTAAGTATTTGGGTAGTGTGATGAGTAAGGATGGAGGTTTGGAGGGTGAAGTGCTTGAAAGGGTACAGCAGGGAAGAAAGGTTGCTGGTTCCTTGAAAGCAGTGATAGAAACAGGGAAGTGAGCATGGAAGTAAAAAAGTTACTACATGACAGTATTGTGATACCAACTCTAACATACGGAAGTGAAGCTTGGACATTGTTGGAAGGACACAAGTCAAGAGTGAGAGCAGTGGAAATGAGTTATTTAAGAGGAGCCTGTGGAGTCACGTGGAGAGACAGGCTGATGAATGAGGATATAAAGGAGCGTTGTGGTGTGGATGTGGATGTGATAGGAAGCGTTATGAGGAACACACTGAGGTGGTTTGGCCATGTGGAGAGGATGGAGGGTGAAAGACTGACAAAGAGAGTGTATATGAGTAAGGTGGAGGGTGGAAGAGGGAGGGGGAGACCGAGGATGAGATGGAGGGATGGGGTGGAGAGGTATATGAGAGAGGGGGGTGTGAGTTGGGAACAGGGCAGTGAAATGGCGGGGGACAGGGCGACTTGGAGGCGATTTGTTTGTGGCCACCCCAAACGGGATTGAGGCGTCTGGCAATAGATAGATAGATAGATAGATTTAACAAAGTATTTTCAGTTGTTTGAGAGGGTAGCTACAGGTTTTAATTGGCCTAAGGAGTATTGGCCAATACTCCTTCAAACTGTTCTCACCGGTAAAGCTCAAGTAACTTATGCATCTTTGCCTCAAGATCAGTCTGATAATTATGATGTAGTTAAGAGCTTGATTCTTAAGGCCTATGAGCTTGTTCCTGAAGCCTATAGAGTGAAATTTAGGACAACTTACAAGCAAGATAAGCAATCCCACGTTGAGTATGCAAAAATCAAAGAAGATCTGTTAGAGCAGTGGTTAAATTCTAAGAATGTCGATTCTGATTTTGGTAAATTTAAGCAGATGATTTTGCTGGAGGACTTCAAGAGGTGTATTTATAAAGATGTAAGCCTATATCTTGATGAGAGAAGAATAGATAATTTGTCTGATGCTGCAGTTGTAGCTGGTGAATATGTTCTCACTCACAAGAGATATTTTAGAGGAAAAAGGAAAGCTGAGAGTAAGTACGTTGCCTCTACTCAGAGTACAGGTAACAGGAAAGAGAATAAGGATGATGTTTCTCAGGAAGTAAATACCAGCTTCACCTCTAGATTTCAGAAAAGTAAATGTACTTATTGTAGTAAGCTTGGTCATACTACGGAGAGATGTTTCAGGAGACAGCGTGATGTGAACAAAAAGGAGTCTTTAAATATTCAGTCAATTGGTCTAGTGTCCACTCTTGAGAGTTCCCAGAATTCTTTAACTGAGTTAACTGAACCTGCTTTGAGGGGTAACTTAAATTCTCATGATGGAGCTCCTCTTTTGAGGAGTAACGTGGGTGACACTCTCAAGAGTTCATGTGCTAATTTCCTGTCTGATGGTTTTGTCAGTCCTCTGGACAGTAATGACAGGAAATCAGTTAAAATATATCGTGATACAGGTGCTTGCCAATCCCTTATGCTGACCAGTGTTCTAGGCTCTAATGTTAATTCCTCTGATGAAACTGTAATCTTACAAGGTGTAGGGAATAATTACTTCTCTGTCCCTCTGTGCAGACTGAATTTAGAGTCTGGTTTTGTTAATGGTTCCGTTATGGTTGGGTTGGTTGAGACACTCCCAATGTCAGGTGTAACTTTCTTACTTGGAAATGATATTGGTGGAAGTCAAGTGTGTCCAGCTCCTCAGTTGTCTAGTGAGCCAGTGGCTGCATCCCAGGAGTGTGGTGTCCCTGATGTGTTCCCTGCATGTGCTGTCACTAGGGCTAAGTCTAAAGTTACTGGTGATTTAGAGGATAATGATGATGATGATGTTATCCTAGCTGACACTTTTCTTGCTAATTTGGACCACTCACCAGATGAGTCAGTACCCCGTAGTGTTGATAATTTGTCTCGTCAAGAGTTGGTTGAGTTGCAGGTTGCTGACCCTGAGTTGAAAGGTCTAGCTAACTCTGCTTACAGTGAAGAAGAGTCAGCTGGTGCTTCTACTTGTTATTATGTAAAGTCAGGAGTACTTATGAGGAAGTGGAGACCCCCAACAGCATCAGCCAACTGTGAATGGGAGGTTGTACATCAAGTTGTCATCCCTCGTGTTTGTAGGCAGGATAACATTCGAGTGGCTCATGATTCCAGTTTGGCAGGACACCTTGGAGTGAGGAAGACTGTGGCACGCATTTTGAAACACTTCTACTGGCCAGGTATCTTCAGGGATGTTTCCTGGTATTGTAAGTCTTGTCACACCTGTCAAGTTGTGGGGAAGTGTAATCAGACTGAAAAGGTTGCACCTCTAGTTCCCATTCCTCTTTTTGAGGCGCCTTTCACCCGTGTGTTGGTGGATATTGTGGGCCCTCCTCCTAAGACTTCTTCAGGATTTTCTTATGTGTTGACCATGATTGATATGGCTACTCGTTATCCTGAAGCCATTCCACTTAGAAACATCTCAGCAAAGAACGTGGTTAAGGAAATGCTAGGGTTCTTCACAAAGTTTGGTCTGCCCAAGGAGGTACAGTCCGACCGGGGAAGTAATTTCATGTCAAACGTTTTCAAGCAGTCTCTGAAAGAGTTGGGCATCACCCAGATCACGTCTTCAGCTTACCATCCCCAGACCCAAGGAGCGTTGGAGAGATATCATCAAACACTCAAATCGATGCTCAAGAAATACTGTTTGGAACATCAGAAAGACTGGGACAAAGGTCTTCCATTTGTTGTATTTGCCGCAAGAGAATCTCCAAATGAATCACTGGGCTTCTCACCTTTTGAACTACTGTTTGGCCATGAAGTAAGAGGACCCCTTAAGTTACTCAAGGAATGCTGGCTGTCGGAGGAAGATGACATCAACCTGCTGGAGTATGTGATGAAGTTCAAAGAACGGCTGTCCACTGCTTTACAGCTGGCGAGAGAGAATTTAGGAGCTGCTCAGGAGAAGATGAAGACTTGGTATGATAAGAAGTCCAGGTTACGCCACTTTCAGCCAGGAGATCAGGTTTTGATTCTGCTACCAGTTCATGGGCAACCTCTTCAAGCCAAGTTTAGTGGCCCTTATTTCGTGGAGAAGAAACTCAGTGATGTCAACTATGTCATCGCCACACCAGATCGTAGAAAGAGCAAGCAACTATGTCACATCAACATGCTAAAGTTATATCACAGGCGGGACGAAAATAATCCAGTCTGCACTGTAGCTGTTCCACCCGAGTCTGCAAGTGAAGCTCTCCCATGCAGTATGAGCCTGAGTGATAGTTTGGGGAAGAATCCTGATATCATGAATGATCTCCAGACTAAGCTTTCTCATCTACCTCCCGAGGAAAGGCAGGAGTTTTCGCCATTACTGCAGGAGTACCCGCAAGTGTTCCGTGCTACTCCAGGAAGAACCACTGTGTTGATGCATGATGTCGATGTTGGAGACGCAAAGCCAATTAAATTGCCTCCTTACCGTGTGAACCCAGTGAAAGTTCCTCTCATCCAGAAGGAGCTTGGCTACCTGTTGGACCACAAGATGATTGAGCCCTGTCAGAGCGAATGGAGTTCTCCTGTCACTCTAGTCCCTAAGCCAGGTGGGTCACAGAGGCTTTGCATCGACTACAGACGTGTTAATCAGATAACTAAAACAGACACTTACCCTCTCCCTCGTGTGGAAGATTGCATAAACAAGATCGGAAAGGCTAGGTACATAAGTAAGTTTGGTTTGTTAAGGGGATACTGGCAAGTACCTATGACTGAACGTGCTAGGGAGATCTCATGTTTTGTAACATTAGGAAAGACTTTTGCATGTTCTGTAATGCCATATACAGATTGTTTTAGAGTAATAAGAAATTTCCTTTGTAAATTTCTTTTTTCTTTGTGGGGAGGTGTTACATAGCCTATGATTTCATCATCCTTTGTGTAATTTTAACGCACAGTTGCTGCATGTTTGATCACGAACGTGTTCTGCCTCAGTCCCCCCCTTCTACCGTTATAGTAGATTAAGTCGTTCTCTCTGTTATTCAGAGCGGGATTTTCAGCTTTTTGTCCCCACGGCTTCATTTGCGCGTCCTTCTTACAAGTTGTATCAATCTCTGCTGGCCCCTATATAATGAGCTCAGTCTCTGCATCATGGCCACTTAGATCTGCTCCTCATTTTGTTCACATCTCTGTCCTCCCCTGTACAGTTATTATTATTGTGAGTGCTCAAGAAATCTCCAAACATCTAGCAGCTGTGTGTAATTTGAGTATAACTGTTGTTGCATTTTTTCTTGTACTGTGTAGCATAAGGTTAATTCTTAGGCCTAGCGAGGTCTTTGTGATTATTGTAGGGTTTTATATCAGTTATTTTTGATAATAGTTTGTATCTGTAATAATATATCTGGCATTCACTGAGTATTATCTGGTATCTCATTTTATCAGGGCTGACTTAGATAAATTTACTCTTGTTAATTTCGTGTTAATAGAGGCTATTGCAGTTAACCATATATTTAACCTGTTTATTTGCCATTACATTATCCTTATGAGTTCTGAATGTTTTGTTGTTAGTTTGAGCATTAAACTTTAACTTGTAATTTTACCTAACTCTGTTTTGAACCTGGAACTTTACGGGACAGTAGTAATTTTTAGTATTCTCACTTAAAGTGTACATTATCTATCTCTGTTCACTAAAAATATATATATATATATATATATATATATATATATATATATATATATATATATATATATATATATATATATATATATATATATATATATATATATATATAACTGAATTTAGGAGTTATATCAAATGATATATAAAAGATATTACTTCCAAAAGACTGGAATCAGTTATTGGCGAGATGTATTGTTGGTAGGAAAGTGGGTTGGCTAGGCCTGTCTTGGCCTGCACTAGTGACGCCACGTTTTCTATGAAGAGGCCTTGTTTGAGAAGGCCGTGCCTTTGCCCAATGTGTGCCAAGTATTAATCAGGTGATCAAAAGGTCACTGCCCATCATCCCTGTAATTTTAGTTAAAATCGCATAAGTAGTTCTCGCATTAAGTTGTTAACAGACAGACAGACAAACAAACAGACAAACAAACCGAGTGAAAACAGTACCCGGCCTCGAGGCCCTCCGGGGCAGGGCCTGGTAATCCTGTGGTAGTAAAAGTAAAGAGATCGTGCCGCAAGGGATGAAACAGGGCTCCTATGACCCACAGGCCACGATTCACCAGTCATGATCACGCCATCTTAAGGACTAAGCTCTCAACAATCTCAGGCTCGTATGACTCGCGGCCTGTTGGGTAAAGTTGGGATAGTGGGAACAGAATACAAAAGTTATCTCTACCATGAAAGAGCTAATTCTAACAATATTAACACTTATGCTGGCATACATTTAGCTAAATATAAGCATCTGGTGCTACGTGAAACTGTATACTACATTTGTCCCGGCCATGAAAGGGTTAATTCAACAGTATTAACACTCTCAGCCTCCCCTGCTCACTCTCAGATGGGTAACATGTCAACAGTTGTTAATTAATCACCAACCCGATGACGAATGATATGGTTAACTGCGCAGCCCGAGGACGTCTTTTTAATCTCATTTTTACCGTCTCATCATGACTCTTATTTAGATTGGGATAGAATTTTCAAAATTTGTGTGGTTAAATAAATATCTTTTTTTTTTTTTTTTAATCCCGCTTCAACACGAGAGGTCTTAAGTTGAACACAATTGTATCATATTAATAATATTAAAAAAAAAAAAAATTCACCCAGATTCAAAGGGTTAATTTAATTCATCCGCATAGGAGAATGAGCACATCTGTGTAAGAAAAGACTAAAGGAAAATAATTTCCCAGATGTACAAAGTCCCCGAAAAAAAGAGAAGCATCACACAAATATCGATAAAAAGACGGAGAACTTCATTTATGGATATGAATCTTGGTTCCCATGACTCCCAGTCGGTCGTTCTATCCATTCTGATCACACTGTCTTAGAGGCTGAGTAAGCACATCAACAGTTTTTAAATAGCATCGGTGGTGATTCATGGGCTGGTGCAAAGTTCTATTGATATCTGTGAGCGCAATGCTTGGACAGTATATGATGATAAGTGTTGAATGAACGTTGTTGTTGAGAGGGAAAGTGACTATCAGTGTTATCTGGTCCTGAATGGAGAGAGGCCTGATTTAGAGGGGGATATTTGGTACCCGGGTGAAGCAATAGAAAAGTTACATGTGCAGACTAATTGGAAATCAGAATACCACAGAGGAGGAAAATGGCTGGATCTATAAGGGCCTTGGTTACAAGCAAAGGTGTGACTGTGGAGGCTGCAAGAGGACTGCATGAAAGTGTTTTGTGTAATGTTATAACAAAAACGAAGGTACGGGCAGTTGAGAAGGGGATTTTGGGGAATGTGTGTGAAGTGCAAGAGCGTACAGGATAAGAAATGGTGGAGTAGACTGTAGCACCAGTTGGTGGAGTAGACTGTAGCACCAGTTGGTGGAGTAGACTGTAGCACCAGTTGGTGAAGTAGACTGTAGCACCAGTCGAGCAGGGCAGTACTCCCGAGGTGGATGGAAAGCTGATGACAGGGAGTGCTGAAGCTCCCGTTTCATCAGCCCTTAGGACTAGTTCCTGACTATCCCCCTTTGCTGAACTTTTTCAGTGCCTCAGTTACACAGAGAGTAGGCCAGCATGCTCTCCAGTACAAATTTCTCTAACCATCTACACCAAACTACATGCACAGTACACACTACACTTCCTATTCTAAATTCAACAAAAATGGCGTCTTTTAATCAAGCCTCGGAGTCCCCAGGGGGGGGGGACCATAAATGCCCCCACCGTCCGCCCCTCTCCCGGTGACGACTCGAGGTGCCTGGAACCACTGTCTGACTCTCTTCTTCTTCATTTCTGCAACATTTGCGGCCTTTCCTCTAACTTTCACTCTGTTGAGCACCACTTCTCCTCCTCTAAACCTCACCTTCTTTTTCTAACGGAGACTCAGCTGTCTGAGACAACTGACAGCAAACCCTTTTCTGTATCCTCCTACTTTCTCTATACTCATTTCAAAGCCAAAGGTGGCTGTTGTGTATACATACGCAACGACTTATCTTGCTCTCGTGTTCCTGAACTTGATTCTTCTGAATTCTCCACACTCTGGCTTCGGCTTTCCTGTCATTCTCTGACTAAATATATCTGTGCTGTTTACTAATCCCCTAATTCTACTGACTATCACAAATTCTTCGACTATCTTACTTCTACGATGGAACACATTCTATCCATTTCTCCATTCTCTGAAATCTCCATTCTTGGAGATTTCAATGCTCACCACCACCTTTGGCTCTCCTCTCCTTTCACGGATCCACCTGGTGAACAAGCCTACATCTTTTCTATCCTTAATGACCTAGAGCAGCTTGTACAGCACCCTACCCGTATCCCTGACCGCCTTGGAGAGAGCTCCAACATACTTGACCTCTTCCTCACAACTAATCCTTCTGCTTACTCTGTTAATCATTTCTCTCCGTTGGGCTCCTCCAATCACAACCTTATTACCTTAACCTGTCCTATTACTCTGGTGCGGCCTGTGGACCCTCCAGAGAAACGTCGTCTGTGGCATTTTGGAGCCGCGGACTGGGAGGCCCTCAGGCAGTACTTCTTTGATTTTCCTTGGAATGATTATTGCTTCCATGGCCGTGAGCCATCTGAGTGTGCCTTGCGCATTACGGAGGTTATTCTCTTGGGCATGGAAGCATACATTCCTTTCTCATATCCTTTGACTAACGCAAGAAAGCCTTGGTTTAATCACGCTTGTTCTAATGCTGTCCGCAACAAGGAGAAGGCCTACAAAAGGTACCAGAGCCAACCCACCCCTGAATCACATCATCTTTACGTTTCTGCCCGGAATCGTGCTAAGTCTGTTCTTCGCTCTACTAAAAATAATTTCATCCATACTAAATGCTCTCAAATCTCCAACACGAATTCTTCCCGCTCCTTCTGGCACCTTGCCAAAAATCTTTCTAACAACTTTACCTCATCGTCCTTCCCTCCTCTTTTCTACTCTGATGGTTCTGTAGCTATTTCTTCTACTGATAAAGCAGATCTCTTCGCACAGACTTTCTTCTCCAATTCCACCTTAGACGATTCCGGTGTTGTTCCTCCATCACTTCCCCCCTCTGACTTCCTCATGGCTGACATTAAAATTTCTTCAGTTGATGTATTTTCTGCCATCACTGGCCTCAGTACTAACAAGGCATATGGGCCTGATGGGGTCCCTCCTGTTGTTCTCAAGAACTGTGCTTCTATGCTTACACCCTGCCTAGGCAAACTCTTTCGCCTTTGTCTGTCAACTTGTACCTTTCCTTCTTGCTGGAAGTTTGCTCTCATTCAGCCAGTCCCAAAGAAGGGTGACCACTCTCAACCCTCCAACTATCGTCCAATTGCTTTAACGTCCTGTATTTCAAAAGTTTTCGAGTCAATTCTTAATAGAAAAATTTTAAGGCATCTTTCCTATCACAACCTTCTTTCTGATCGTCAGTATGGGTTCCGTCAGGGACGCTCCACTGGCGATCTTCTCACCTACCTTTCAGACTCCTGGTCATCCTACTTTCGGGACTTTGGCGAAAGCTTTGCCATTGCACTTGACATCTCAAAGGCTTTCGATCGAGTCTGGCATAAATCTTTAATTTCCAAACTGCCCTCCTACGGTTTCTATCCTTCTATCTGTGCCTTCATCGCTAGCCTCCTTTCTGGTCGTTCTATAGCCGCTGTTGTAGACGGCCATCGTTCTTCTCCTAGATCTATCAACAGTGGTGTTCCTCAGGGCTCTGTCCTATCACCAACTCTCTTCCTTTTATTCATCAATGATCTTCTAAGCTGTACATCTATTCGTAACCCTATCCACTCATACGCTGATGACTCCACCCTTCACCTTTCCATTCGGTTCCTGCAACGCCCATCTCAACAGTTACTTCAACAAACAAGGGATGAGGCTATGGCACACCTAATGTCTGACTTGGCTCGTATCTCTGACTGGGGTAAAAATAATATGGTTGTCTTTAATGCATCTAAGACTCAGTTCTTACACCTATCAATCCGACAAAATCTTCCACAGGTATATCCACTAACGTTTAATAATATTCAGCTTAATCCTGCATCATCCTTGAACATGCTTGGGGTTTCATTTACTCGGGACTTATCTTGGAAAGATCATATTACATCTCTTGTAAAATCTGCTTCCAAGAGATTGGGTGTGCTAAGCTGACTCTGCTCTTTCTTTACCCCTGCACAATTGTTGACTCTATACAGGGGTTTTATCCGCCCCTGTGTGGAGTACAACTCTCATGTGTGGAGAGGCTCCCCACATACAGCTCTTCTCAATAGGGTGGAGTCAAAGGCTTTTCGTCTCATTAACTCTCCTCCTCTTACTGACTCCCTTCAACCTCTGTCTCTTCGCCGCACTGTTGCATCTTTATCTCTTTTCTATCGCTAATTTAATGGTCACTGCTCCTCTGAACTGTCTGCTTGCATTCCTCCACCTCTACGACGGGCGCGTTGCACCCGTCTGGCAGCAAATTCTCATCCCTTTTCTGTCCAACTCTCTAATGCAAGAGTTAACCGTTACTCCCAGTCTTTCATTTATGCAACAGGTCAGCTCTGGAATTATCTCCCTCTGTCTGTATTTCCTGCTGCCTATGATCTCCAGTCTTTCAAACGCAGTGTGTCCAGGCATCTCAAATGATCGGATCTTGAATTTGGCTCTCTATTGTATTTTGTTTTTCTCTTGGAGGGAACTGTTACTGCGGGCTCATGGCCTTTGGTTCCTTCTTCCTCGCATAAAAAAAAAACACACACACACAGGTAATGAGTGAAAAATAAATAAAATGACACACATAAACTGGTAATGAGTGAAAAATGAATAAACAATAGGTACTCGCAGAACACCAGACGCAAGAAAAGAGGATACGTTCATCACACTAATTTCCTTGTTAAAAACTAAATATAATCATCAATAAAAAGACGGAGTAGTTATGATATAAACTCTGGGTACTGTGACTCCCACGCGGCAGCTCTGTCCAACCTGATCACAACGTCTTAGAGGCTGAGTAAGCATGGACAGTTTTTAATTTAGTATCGATGAAGATGAAGAGACTGGTGCAGAGTTCTCTTGATATGTGTGAGCGCCGTGCTTTGATAGTATATGTTGATAAGTGTAGAATGATCGTTGTTGTTGAGAGGGAAATTGGCAACGATATTTGGCTGTAAATGGAGACACGAATTAGTGAAGGAATTATGATGTCCGGGTTCAGTAGTATAAGTGAGGGTTAAATATGCTGATTAAGAGGAAAATGGAAGAGCAAAAGAAGGAAACTGACTGGACCGATAAGGGCCTTGGTTATGAGAAAAGTTATGAAAGTGAAGGCTTCAAGAGGACTGCATGAAAGTATTTTAGTGCCCACAGTAGCAGATGTGTGTGACTTTGGTGTGATAATATAAGAAACTCATGAGTAAGAACAGTGAAAATGGAGTTTGTAAGGAACGTGAGGGAGTGCTAAGGTGTCTTGGAAACAAAATGATGTGATTCGAAAACGATTTTGAGTAAAAAAGTCTGTTAACACCAGGGTTGAATATGTTACGGTAATATGGAGAAATTGTGTATAAGAAAGGGAGTGAAAATGGTATATATGAGTTAGTCTGATGATGGGAGAAGGTGTGGCAGATCATCAAGAAAGTTGAGACACAGGGAAAATGACTGTGTTATAAACTAAGGAATTAAAGATGATGGGGCTCGGGATCAGGCAGGCGATCGAGTGAGAAGAACATGACTATGCTTAGCGACGCTTTCCTGAACTTGCTTGTTGTTGATGGACTGGCGTTCTGTATAGGAAATATGAAGCTAATCTATAAACAATAAAACATAAAAAATATGTGTCCATCTGATAATTTCTCTGAGTTTAGAGATGATTCTAAGTGGTTGAATAGTACACGAATGAGTGTGTGGCCCATTGTAGTTGTACATTATAATGATGATGATGCTGTAGTGATGATAACGATTTATTATTATAATTATTATTATTATTATTATTATTGCTGTTGTTGTTATTGTTATTGCTGCTACTGCTACTACTACTACTACTACGATTATTATTATTATTATTACCATTATTATTATTATTATTATTATTATAATTTTTACTATTATTATTATTATTATCATTATTATTATTATTATTATCATTATTATTATTATTTACTACTACTACTACTACTACTAATAATAATAATAATAATAATAATAATATTATTATTATTATTATTATTATTATTGATGTTATTTTTATTGTTATTGCTGCTACTGCTACTACTACTACTACTACGATTATTATTATTATTATTATTATTATTATTATTATTATTATTGCTGTTGTTATTTTTATTGTTATTGCTGCTACTGCTACTACTACTACGATTATTATTATTATTATCATTATTATTATTATTATCATTATTATTATTATTATTTTATTATTATTATTATTATCATCATTTCGTTATTATTTTATTAGCCGGATACCATATGAAACATTGACAACAATTAATACCAGTTGTATAATTAGCTTAGTTAGCTAGTGAGGCGTTATGCCCATTGAACACATGTGCAATGACATATTTGTCAATTATAATCTGTACCTGCCATGTGCACCACGATACTGTAACACCACCACTGTGTCCAACGGCGCCTTGTGGTGCCTGTAGTTAATAAAGCTACGAACCTTAAAAAAAAAAAAAAAAAAAAAAAAAAGTGTGGCCCATATCATTGGCTATGATGTTGATTAGCTCTACCGATATAACTTTTTACCCCTTGGTTTCTGGGGCCTACCGCACCTCACCTCTGGGTGGGAAAAATAGATGAGATGATGATGATGATAGAAGCATCAGTCTATCTATCTATCTATCTATAGCCCGACGCCCTAATCCCGCAAAGGGTGGCCGCAGACAAAACCCTCCAAGTCACTCTGTCACCCACCATTTGACTCCCCTCCCCCCAACTCACCCCCCCCCTCCCTCATATACCTCTCAACTCCATCCCTCCACCTCATCCTCGGTCTACCCCTCCCTCTCCCTCCCTCCACCTCACCTACATACACCCTCTTAGTCAGTCTTTCATTCTCCATCCTCTCCACATGTCCAAACCACCTCAGTGTATTTCTCCTAATCTTTTCAACCACATCCACATCTACCCCACAACGTTCCTTCACTTCTTCATTCGTCAACCTGTCCCTCCATGTCACTCCACATGCTCCTCTCAAGTCGCAAGCTATATAAACAAATAAACAAAAAGACAAACACACACGAGAAAGAGAGAGAGAGAGAGAAGGCAAGACTGCTCTGGTAAAGAACACTATGTCGACTATGAACACCATAAGAATGAAAGCAACTAAATACTTCCCCTGCCCATCCATCCAACCATCCATTCATACACCCCCATCCATCCATCCATCTATCCACTTACTCCTTATTAACTAATTTATCTAACCCCTCGTCACTCACACAGTCATCCATCCATCCACCTGCCTCTCATACACCATTCCATCCAAACCCTTCTCACTCACACAATCATCCGTCCATCCCCGTGCCGTTCATCCATCAATCCATCCAGCCCCTTCTTACTCACACACCCACCCATCCATCCATTCATTCTTCGCTATGTTGTCGCCTTTTGTATTTTATTCTTGTTGTCTTCAGATCACTTTATTAAACTTGGAAATGGTCTCTCGCACTGAAAGGGTTCCAAACAGATCTTCCATACACCTTTTCAGCCCAAAAACACTATTATTAAACATATTATTCATCTATATTTAGGGTGATAAAAAAATCGTTCCAGGCATAAAAGGTTTAAATTACCGACATTGGGTAATTTAAGTTATCACAGGAGAAGAAGAAGAAGAAGAAATAAAGGATACGGAAAATAGGAAAAGCTTGAAAGCAAGAAATTATCAGAGGAGAAATATGCATATGTAGATATAAAAAATATTGCGAGGATTCGAACCGCGCTTGCAACTGCGTGAGTACAGCAGCTTACCAAGCGAGCCATTTAGGCACCCAATGAATGAATGAATGATGAAAAAAGACGATATAGTAGCAACAGTGAACCCGGGCACCTACGACTCACAGGCCACGGTTCCACCAGTCCTGACGATACCGTCTTAAGGACCAAACTTATCGAACGATCAACACTCTCAGGCTCCTATGACTCACAGCCACATGAGTAAAATCGAATTAGCAGAAATATAATACAGAAGTTATCCCGACCATGAGAGAGTTAATGGTGACAGTATTAACACTGCCAGTCTAGTAAACTCATTTTTTTCTGTATATAAGCATCTGGCTTTAGCTGAAATAGTATACTACGTTTGTTGCAACTGTGAACGGGTCAGTTTTGATGGTATTAAAACACACAGACTCCTATGCTCACTCTTATATTACTAAGCATAGCAACAGTTATTAATCAACTACTTCAGCACGATGACGAGTTGAAGCGGTTAGCAGCACTGCCTGGGATGTCTTACTCACTTTTGTTTTTGCCGTCTCCTGCTGATTTTAACTTTGATTTGGACAGAATAATCGAACTTTGTGTTTAGATTATTCAACTATTTCTTATAATTTTCAAAACAAGAGGTTTTTCCTAAGCTTAATGAAATTCTCTGATGCCAGTAGGAAAAAATTACATCACTAAATTAAAGGATAAACCTGATGCATCTGAACAGAAGAATGTGAATATCAGTGGAAGGTAAATGTAAAGGAAAATTGCGACACGAAAAGCGCACGTCAATGTAATTTTAAAAATAGGACAAAAAGACGGCAGTTGCATAGGTGGATGTGAAACCAAGCTCCTTCGACTCCTCGGCGGCCGTTCCATCCTTCCTGATCACACCGTCTTAGAGGCTGACTAAACATATCCACAGTTAATAATTAAGCATGGCTGGTGGCTGAGTAATTGGTGATGAATTTGTTAATGCCAATGAGTGTCGTGATGCGAAAGTATATATTAACTGTTATAAAGTGACTGTAATTGATAGGGAAGGCGACTGTCAGCTTGGTGTGAGGGTGAATGTAGTCGCGAAAAGATGAGGGAATTTAAGGATACCTATTAGCAATGGAAGAATATAGAGGGAAATGTGCAATGGTGGTGGAAAGTAGGGAAGCACATGGAGGGAAAGTGAATAGTACTAGAAGGCTTTCATACTATATAGAGGTTGGAGTGTCGAGGCTGCAAAACGATAACATGAAAGTGTTTTAATCCGACTTTTAATGTTATGGGCACAGCAGTCATGTGTGGCGTGAGAACCAAGTCAAGATGAGAATAGTGGAAGGGAGATTTTTGAGGGCGTCCTGTGTATAGGATAATAATTAATGTGGTTCGTGAAAGCTGTGAGGTAAACAAGTCTGATAACAATAGCGTTTAAGAGAATGTTCTTAGATGGTATGGTCGTATGGCGAGAACGGGGATAAATGTGGCAATGAAAACGGTGCTTGTGACTGTGTCTGAAGGTGGCAGGCGTGACAGGCTGAGAAAAAGGTGAACAGACAATGGTAAATGAGTGTGTGAGGAAGCGAGGTATGGAGGTTGATGACGCTTGACAGCTGACAGGATTAAGTTGGTTTGATGAACAATCTATTACGTGAACATTACAGGGTTTTGACACTCATTTTTAATTTGACAATCGAATGATACACTATCGGAATGGTAATATACAAAGGAGATGTAGAGAAAAATATCACCAACCTACATATCAAAAAAAAAAAAAAAAAAATGACGGAATAACTATGTCTTCGAGTGAATCAGAATTTCCTGGAGCTTGACTGCTGTGTGTGTGTGTGTGTGTGTGTGTGTGTGTGTGTGTGTGTGTGTGTGTGTGTGTGTGTGTGTGTGTGTGTGTGTGTGTGTGTGTGTGTGTGTGTGTGTGTGTGTGGCCCACTTAACTGGACATGCTGTTCTTTATTTCTCCCATTATCATGCTTTCTCTTTCTTTGCATCCTCTACCTGCCTCACTACATACTTAGGTGGGAAAAAGTTGATAATTGACGACGAAGACGATGACGACGACGATTATGGAATGGTGATAGTTGATGATTATGATTTTCTTTATAGATACTTCTGACATTGTCTACCAGGTAGTCAATCTTGGGAATATGAAGTTTAAAAAACGAAGTCAAACTGTTGTGCTGCAATAACTATTAATGCAATGAAGATTCACAATATAAATCACCATCCAGACAGGAACAGATCTGGGATGGTGGCACTGGAAGAGCTCCGTCCCTCACCCTCACCCTCACCTTCAACCTTACCCCCACCCCCACCCACATCAATCATCTCCACCACACACTATGTCACTGACGCCTCCCTGGTTATCATCATCACCATCAGCATCATCTCAATCATTATAATCTCAGATAGGGTAGAACTTCATATCGGGAGACGGAAATAAAATATACAGAGTTCTTATTACTTAAACTTAAACCTGGAGACTGCCAGTAAAGACAAGAAGTGGACGAACGAAGGGATGGACAAACGGCCTAACACACACACACACATACACACACACATACGATTTCGCCTTGAAGGGGTTAATTCAACGATGTATGGAGTTTTAGATGTCAGTGGGCAGTGCCTGGTGTAGAGACCTAAGCAATATAATGGTTGGCGCCCCTTGTTAAAAAATTACACCTGAAGGTCTCACAAAGGTGCCTACCAAAACAGGACCTTGTTGCTTTCTTTTTTCTGGTATTCGCTCCAAAAATGTTCACTTCATTGTAAACTGAAAACATGGACAATATAGGCTTGATTTATTACTTAAATTAATTACAAATAAAGCCACTTTAAAACTACACATAAAAAGTTGCTGCATAAGCCATTATTAAAATACAAAACACATAAAAAGCCACATAAAATTAATTTTAAAAAATTCGAGGCCCTTCCGTATTGTGAGACCCTAAGCTGTAGCCTGTTTAGCTTATACGTAAATCCGGTTCTGTCAGTGGGTGAGAAAAATAAAGTGAACTGGAAAAAAAGGGGGAAAAAGTGGTTACAGACGAAAAACGTACAGGAAATATTAGGCCCCCTCCCCCCCCCAAAAAAAAAAAATAATAAGACGGGGTGGGATATGATGTGAACTCGGGCATCCATGACTCAGGGGCTACGAGTCCACCAGTCCTGATCACACCGTCTTAAGGTCCAAATTTCAGGTTACTTTACCTTAGAAGTGATCTCCTGTATTGAACTAGTTAGAAACAGACTCCATTAACCTGTTCAGTCCAAGGATATCATAATGAAGGTGAACAAGCTAGCTATCTCGAACCAGAAGTAGATAAAAAAGAAAAAAAAAACTGCTTTGGTTGGAAGGAAGCAAAGCACGTATAATACAACTTAGGACATTATTAAGTGAAAAAATGGGAATTAAAAAAAAAAAAGGGAAAAATTGAGAAAACATAAAAATTATAGTAAAAAGACTGCATGATTACACTTGAACCCGGGCTCCTGTGACTCACAGGCCACGATTCCACAAGTCCTGATCACGCCGTCTTAAAGACCAAACTTATTAAGAGCCATCAACAATCTCAGGCTCCTATGACTCACAGCCAGATGAGTAAAATCGGGATAGCGGGAGTAGAATACAGATGTTATCTCTACCATAGTAGGGTAAATTCTGACAATATTAACACTCTCAGGCTGGCATACTCACAGTTAGCTATATATAAGCATCTGGCACTGGGTGACGCTCTATAGGCTACTGCGTATGTCCCGGCCATGCAAGGGTTAATTTTTACAGTATTGACACTCTCAGCCTCCCGGGCTCATTCATGTAAGTAAACAAAGGAAGTCACGAATTAACTACTTCAACACGATGACGAGTTTTGAGGTTAATAGCGCAGCCCGGGAAGGTTTTTTTTTTTTTTTTTCCCCTTTCCTGATGTTTTTTGTTTAGAGTCGAAGGAATTGTCAAAAGTTTGTGTGGTTAGGATAGACTTAGATTTGTAGGCATTAATTGCAACCTTCTTCTATCAGTGTGAAAACGAGAGGTCTTTCTTAAAATTAATTCGAAGATTGTCTGGTGACAGAAACAATAAACTAAAATGATGACCCTCGGATTCAATGGGTTAATTTAAAGTATCCATGTAGTATAAAGAGTATATCGGGGTAATAAAAAAATTATAGGAAAGTATTTCACCAGATGCTGAAAAAACTATAAATAGGAAATGAAAATATCCTTAAAAAGACGGAGAAGCTACTATGAAGGATATGAACCCAAGCTCCTATGACGCCCAGGCGGCTGTTCTATCCATCCTAATCACACCGTCTTGGAGGATGAGTAAGCAAATCGATAGTTCTTAATTTTGGATCCACAGTGATTCAGGGGCTGGCGAAGAGTTCTGTTGATATCAGTTAACGTCGTAACTGGAGAGCATATGTTGATAAGTGTGCAATGAACATTGTTGTTGGCAGGGAAAGTGACTATCAGTGTTATCTGGTAGTGAATGAAGAGAGACGAATTAGTGATGGAATCTTGGTACACGGGTGAAGAAACAGAGAAATAGTTAAATGTGCAGAGTAAGTGGAAAGTAGAACAGAATAAGGAAAGAGGTTGAGATACAAGGGCCTTGGATATAAGCAGAGGTGTGAATGTGGACACGGCAAGAGGATTATATAAAGTTTTTTTAGTACCCATAGTAACATACGGGTGTGAGACTTTGGTGTTATATTAGAACAAAAACTCAAGAGCAAGAGCAGTGGAAATGGGGCTTTCGAAATGTGTGTGTGGAGTGCAAAGCGTGGATAGGAGAGAGAATGGTCTAATTCTACAGAGACGTGGAGTAATGAAGTATGTTAACACTGGGCTGAACAAAATCTTTAGATGTTATGGTCTGATGAAGAAAATGAGTATTTGAGGAATGAAAATGATGTTAGTGAGTGAATATGATGAGGGCAGAAAGCGTAGCAAACCATTAAGAGAGTTGATAGTCAAGGAAAATGAGTGGGTAATAAAAGGAGAATATGAATTTGAGAAGGCCAGGGACCTGACAAGCAATCAAGTTGGTCTGATGAGGTATTAAAGAACGGGAACATGACAATACTTAGAACTCCTTTTATTAACTTTACTGTTGTTCATGGACTGACCTGTGAGAGAAAAGTGAAGCTAATTTATAAAAAAAAAATAATACAAAATATATACATGCAGATAATTCCTGTGACGTTGCTGGTTCTTTGAAAGCAGTGATAAGAAACAGGGAAGTGAGCATGGAAGTGAAAAAGTTACTACATGACAGTATTGTGATACCAACTCTAATGTATGGAAGTGAAGTTTGGACGTTATTGGAAGGACACAAGTCAAGAGTGAGAGCAGTGGAAATGGGTTACTTAAGAGGAGCCTGTGGAGTTACATGGAGAGACAGGCTGACGAATGAGGATATAAAGGAGCGTTTGGTGCGGATGTGGATGTGATAGGAAGCGTTATGAGGAACACACTGAGGTGGTTTGACCATGTGGAGAGGATGGAGGGTGAAAGACTGACGAAGAGAGTGTATGTGAGTGAGGTGGATGGGGGAAGAGGGAGGGGAAGGCCGAGGATGAGATGGAGGGATGGGGTGGAGAGGTATATGAGAGAAGGGGGTGTGAGTTGGGAGCAGGGCAGTGAAATGGCGGGGGACAGGACGACTTGGAGGCGATTTGTTTGTGGCCACCCCAAACGGGATTGAGGCGTCTGGCAATAGATAGATAGACAGATAGTGACCGATAATTCTAGCTGTTTGAACAGTAGATGAATGCGTGTGTGTGTATTGGCTATAGTGTTGATTTGCTTTCCCACAATAGCTTTCTCTCTTGCTGCCTAGATCCTATCTCACCTCATCTTTGGGTAGCAAGAGGTGGTGGCGATGGTAATGATAAGATTAATCACTAGCCAGCGCACACGCACACACGCACCCATGCGCACGCACACACACACACACACACACACACACACACACACACACACACACACCGCTCGCTGGTGCAGTGGTAACGCTCTCGCTTGCCAACTGGTGGACGGGAGTTCGCGCCTCGCTCAGGTTGCGAAAAGTTTCACTGACGAAGTGGGTGGTTACTGTCCCCCTGGAGCAAGGGGACGGGTGTGCGCGTGTGTGAAGGTCACAGCCTTGCCCTTAGATCGGACTATATGAGCTCTCAGCTCCCTTCCGGGAGGGTAAAAGCTGACCATCACGACCATCAAGTGATCCTGACCGAACCGGTGAATTACACACACACACACAATGACCTAAGCTTGAAAGGATTAAATCAGCGACATACGGGAATTTAAGATATCTACTGGAGAGAAAAATAAAGGAAAGTGCGGAAAAGAGAGAGAAAGTTCTCAGATAAAAAACTACCAGAGACATTAAAAAAAAAAAAAAAAAAAGACGGCACAACACTTTACATGAACTCGGGCTCCTATGACTCAGGCGCTACGATTCCACCAGTCCTGATGACACCGTCTTAAGGACCAAACTTCAGGTTACCTTACTCACCCCGGAAATGATCTCTTGTGCTGAAAAACTTCGAGACAGACTCCATTATCTCGTTCAGTCCAAGGATCGCATAATGGGGGATAAAAGAAAATATCTATCACAAACCAGAATGATATAAAAAGGGGGCGGGGGGGTCGGTTGGGAGAAGGTAAAACATACCGGTAATAGAATTTTGGATATTAAGTAAAAAAATAAGGAAATGAACCGATAGCAACAATAAAAATAAAATCAGATGCACATACCACTAGGATACAAAATGAATATAAAAGTAAAAAGACGACTCGCACAGTGGTGAACCAGGGCTCCTACGACTCATAGGCCACGATTCCACCAGTCCTGATCACACCGTCTTAAGGATTAAACTTGTTAAGAGCTATCAGCACTCTCAGGCTGCTATGACTCACGGCCAGATGAGGAAGATCGGGATAGCGGGTATAGAATACAGAAGTTATCTCTACCAAGGAAGGGTTAATGCTAACAATATTAACACTCTCAGGCTGGCATACCAGCTGGTAACTAAATATAAGTATTTAGTGTTATGTGACACTGTGTACTACTTTCGTCCCGGCCACGAAAGGGTTAATTTTTACAGTATTAACACTCTCAACCTCCCATGCTCACTTCCAGATTACTTAAAATAGCAACAGTTGTTAATCAACCACTTCAGTACGATGACGAGTGATGTTAACAGCTCAGGCCGGGGCTATCTTGTTCATTTTGTTTTCGCCGTCTCCTGAAGATTTTTTTTTTTTTTTATTTAAAGATTTACTATTAAATACTAGGAATTTATTTCATCCTTTCTTTAAACACAGCAATACGAGATTGTTTTTCCAAGTTTAATAAGTTTGTTTGGTGGCAGCAAAAATACCCCAAAGTGACGTCGCCCAGATTCATGGCGTTATTTTAATTCATCCATTTAAATGAATGACGATATCGGTGGGAGGAAAGACTAAAAGAAATTAGTTTTTCAGATGCAAAAAGTACCCGAAAACAACTGTAAGAACGAAATAAAAATATCACTAAAAGAAGTAGGAATGATACGCACCGTGGCTCCTATGACTCCCGAGAGGCCGTTCTATTCATATTGATCACACCGTCTTTGAGGTTGAGCAAGCACATCAACAGTTTTAATTTAGCATCACTGGTGCAGATTTTTGGTGAAATCTATGAGCGCCGTGTGTATATGTTCAACAGTGTAGAATGAATGTTCTTCCTGAGAGGGAAAGTGATTTGTCAGTGTTATCTGGTAGTAAATGAATAGAGACTTGAATCAATGAGGAAGTTTTGATTCTCGGATGTCGTAATGGAAGGGAGAGTTAAATGTGCAGACTAAATGAAAGTAGAACAACAAAGAGACGGAAAGTGGCTGGAGCTATAGGCCAACGGGCCTTGGTTATAAGCAGAGTTGCAAATGTGGAGGTTGCAAGAAGACTGGATGAAGGTGTTTCAGTGCCCACAGTAGCGTATGGTTGTGAGACTTTGGTGTGATATTAAACGAAAATTCAGGATCAAGAGCAGTGGAAATGGGATTTCTGAGGAATATGTATGAAGTGTAAAAAATGGATAATATACGAAATGATGTGATTTGATAAAAATGTGGAGTAAAAAGTCTGTTGACACCAGTTTGAACAGAATCCTTAGAAATATCCGTCTTAGACATGAAATGGTTATAAGCAAAGGTGTGAATGTGGAGGCTGCAAGAGGACTGCATGAAAGTGTTTTAGTGCCCACAGCATCATATGGGTGTGAGGCTTTTGTGTAATTTTATAACAAAAACAAAGGTACGGGCAGTTAAGATGGGGATTCTGCGGAGTGCAAAGAGCGTACAGGATAAGAAATGATGTGATTCGAAAATGATATTGTGTAAAGAAGTCTGTTAAAACCAGGGCTAAACAGACTCTTGATTTTATGTTATGATCATATGCAGAAAAGAGGTATAAGCAGAGGAGTGAAAATGGTATATGTGGGTCACTCAAAAATTGGGAGAAGGCGTTGCAGACCATCAGAAATGTTGAGAGACTGGGAAAATGAGTGTGTAATAAAATGATTGCTTAGTGGTCAGAAGGGCAGACAGGAGGTTGGTGAGGGATGTTAATGTTATAGGGAGCGAAGTGTGTGTGAAGCAACAGATATTACTGATATGTGACATGGCGCTTAAGGAGCGGGTGGTAAGGAAAAGGAAGTAAGCACCTAGGAGGAAAATATGGAAGTTGGAAAAAACAAGCATTAAGGGACGCATTCTGCTGAGCGATAAGCAGAATGGAGACTGAACAGAGACTTGCCGACAGAAGTGTTAATGAACAGTATAAAGCTCTCAAGAACAATCTGAGAGTTGCTGATTCAGTGAGTGGATAGACAAGCCCCCCCCCCAATACAACGTTAACATGGTGGTGGGATGAGGGTGTAGAAACTGCAGTTATGAAGAAAAGAAGGCTTTTCCGGGAATGGAAAAGGGGTGGTAACAAAGAGGAATACTTGGGTGCTAAGCATAGGGCTAGAAAAGAGGTATACAGGGAAAAAATCTGAGTCAAAGACTTTTACTAGATAACCTAAACAGCGATGAAAGGTAGACTATGATATTTAAGGTGACAAATGAGATCAACAGGGGAAACACGGATATCATAGGTGGGCAGTGTGTGAAGAACGAAGAAGGAAAGGTAGTGGTGAACAGGGAGGATATTAAAGACTGGAGAAAGTATTATATCCGTTGCTGAATGAGGAGTTTGACTGGAACAGGAAAAGTCTGGAGTCAGCATGTCCAATGTTTGGCCCTAGGCCTTTGATTGACGCCACTATTTTGAGCAGAGCAATGGGCAGGATGCAGTTAGAGAAGGCAGCAAGTGTGTCTCGTTTGACTGCTGAAATGCTAAAGGCGTCTGGAGAGGCCGAGTGCGGTTCGTGGCTGATATAATAAATACGATTATGTATGAGTGAGTTGTCCCAGACGACTGGCTAATGAGTTGAATTGTAAATGTGTGCAGGAGGAAGGGTGATGCCTGGAACGTGGAAATTACAGAGGCATAAAGCTTTTGGGTCAGAAAATGAAGGTAATTTAAAGAGTTATAAAAGGTATGATTAGAGAAAGAGTAATTATTGATGAGATGCAGTTTGGGATTCTGCCATGCAAAGGGACCACTGATGCCATATTCATTGCTCAACAGCTTCAGGTAAAATAAATAGGAAAGAACGGGAATCTGTACTTTGATTTGTTGATGACGAGAAGACCTTTGACAAAATCCCTATAGAGAGGTGGTGAAGTGGGCAATGAGAATGCTTCAGATCGAGGAGTGACTGGTTAGAGTGGTTATGGGTATGTTCTCGTATTTTGGTGTGCATCAGAGGTCAGTTTTGAGTCCCATACTGTTTATCAAGGTGCTTGAAGCTCTCTCACGTAACTTTAAAAATTGACTGCCATGGGAGATGTTGTATGCCGATGATTTGGTATTACTTGCAGCGAATGAAAGGGATATGGAGGAAACATTTGGGAAGTGAAGAGATGGTGTGGGGCACAAGGGCTCGAGAGTAAATGCCGATAAAATAAAAGTGACGGTATCTGGGCCTGGTGGCGGTACGGTCAGAGAAGAGGGAGGGTGGCCATAAGTGGGTTGCCACGAGGGAGTGGGAATTAATTCTATCTTGTGCAGTGTTTGTGATAAGTGTAGTGGTATTAAAGATACACTGCGAGATAATGCTGATTCCATGTGTACTGTGTGTCGGGAACAGCATGTGGAGATAGTTGTGAAAGGACTGATCTGGCTAGAGAACCTCTTGAGTGTGTTTTGTTAACTGCGAGACATGTTATGTGTTGGAGGTTGGACTGGAGCTAGACCTCGGCAGTAAGGAAATACGATATTCGTAGGCTGAAACGTACAGAAATGACAATGATTAGGTGGATGTGTGATGAGTCCTTAAACGTGAGGACTGGGAGGGAATAGGTTTATCATGGAAGAGTTGTGAGGAAGGATGGGACTAGAGTATATTGATCTTTTGATGAGGAGGGGTAGATTGAGATGGTTTGGCCATGAGGGGTGGATGAGGGATGACAACTGGTTGCAGGAAGTGAGTAAAGTGTGAACGTTCGTGTTAGGGTTCCGAGAAGTTGAAGGAAAAAGACCTGGGACAAGGCCATTGAGTGTGACTCCAGGGTTAAGAGACTGAACAGAGAGGCTTCCAGACATCGAAAAGCATGGAAAGCTATCAACAGGTGACCAAGGCCGATGCACGGAAGAAAGATGGAGCCTTAATAAAAGAAACATGACGAAAATGACGTTGATGAGGCTAGGTAACTGACAGTCGATCGAGTTGGTCTGATGAACAATATAAGGAGAACAACGTGACGATGCTTAAAACCCCTCTTCTGAATTTGTTCTCGACTTTATTATACGAAATACAAATATCGTTGCTAAAGGAAATATAAAAGAAAGAAATGTCCACCTGATCATTTCTGATTCTAGGTGTTTGAATGGTAAGCGAATGTGTGGCTGATTCTTTGGCTATGCGGTTTGGTTAGGTCTCCCGCTGTAACTTTCTTCCCTTGCTTCCTGGAACTTACCTCACCGCACAATTGGGTGGGAAAAATAGGTGAGATGATGATGGTATGGTTGTAAAATCATCAATCTCCAGCCAGGAAACACACACACACACACTCACACACTCACACACACACACACACACACACACACACAAAACATAATTACACCTACACCTTAGACACGCTTTAATGCAACACGAAACTAATTGAGAAACAGTTTAATAATTCAAAAGAAAGCACTTGGTATGACAAGTTCCAATCCAGAACCTCACTAATCACACCCAGTTATCTACCTGCTTTGGCTGTAGTGCCTTTTGTTCGTCATGTGAAGAGAAGTCTGACTGTCTTTCCATCTACACATTACCTAACTACTTATATATCTTTCAGTCTTTAAGTATACCTATGTGCCTATAGTTAGTCTGTCCATCCTCTACTGTTTCCCTGCATTTGTCTATATATTGTTTGCCTAATCCTCTCTCTCTCTCTCTCTCTCTCTCTCTCTCTCTCTGGAAAACAAACACACTCATACACAAACACAATCAGAAACAAACACACAAATTAACACAAACACAAACGTGCAAGGAAAAACACACACAAACGCGCGCGCGCACACACACACACACACACACACACACACACACACACACACAGCAAGGAAGCAAGGAAGACGGTAAGTGCAATGGCAAAGCACAAGCTTCAGTCAGCCATAAACAACTGCAAAGTATTAAAAAAAAAACAAGGCATAGGTCATGTAATTTTCAGGGTAGTTGACCGGCCTACTTCTCCTGGTGGCTTTACATGATCGACAAACTTCCAGTCACTCTGTGGGGTAACCAACTTATGCACGGCCGTCACTTCCACTGAGGCCTTCTAACCACTACACCACCAAGTAGGGCAATGGCAGCAGGTAAATACTTCATTACCATCACACCTTTTGTATTATATTCTTTCTGCCTTCAGTCCACTTTATTCACCTTAGAAATTGTCTCCTCTACTGAAAGAGTTCCAAACAGCCTTTTAAAACTCGTTTAGTTCAAGGATACTATAATGGAGTAAAACAATCTAGCACAAGCCAGAATGAGATAAAAGGCGAAAAAAAAAAACCTTTATCGATTGTATGAAAGTACAATACTTTTAATATGATTTTGGATATTAGATATAGATAAAAGTGATTAGGAAACGAAATGGCACCAAAAATAAAAATGCCAATGCCAGAAGGAATTAAAGTGAAACTTCTAGTAAAAAGACCGCGCAGCTACAAATGAACCCGGGCTCCTATGACTCACAGGTCACTATTCCACCATCCCTGATCACGCCGTATTAAGGACCAAACTTAATGAAAGCTATCAACACTCTCAGGCCCCTATGACTCACGCCCTGATGAGTAAAATCGAGGCAGCGAAAGTAGAATACAGAAGTTATCTCTACCATGGAAGGGTTAATGCTGACAATATTACTACTCTCAGGCTGGCATCCTCACTATTAGCTGAGTATGAGCATTTGGCGGAAGGTGACATAGTATCCTACGTTTCTCCCGGCCATGAAAGGGCTAATTTTTACAGCACTAACACTCTCAGCCTCCCATGGTCATTCTCAGATGACTAAACACAGCAACAGTTTTTAATCAACGACGTCAACACAATGATGATGACGTGGTTAATAGCGCAGACCGTGGACATCTTTCTTATCTTATTTTTACCGTCTCATGATGATTTTTATTTACATTTGGATAGAATTTTCGGAATGTGTGTGGTTAAATGAGTAGCTTACTTTTATCCCCCTTCAACACGAGAGGTCTTTCTTAAGTTGAACACCATTGCCTGATACCAGTAATAACTAAAAAAAGAAAGTACATCACCATGATTCAAAGGGTTAATTTAATTCATCCGCACAAAAGAATGAGGGCAACGGCGTGAGGAAAGAAGAAAGGAAAATAGGTCCCCAGACGCAGAAACTATAAAAAAAAAAAAAAATACAAAATCGAAATAAAAATATCGATAAAAAGACGGACATACCTTGAAGGATATGAACCCTGGCTCCTATGACTCCCAGGTGGCCGTTCAATCCATCTTGATCACACCGTATTAGAGGCTGAGTAAGCACATCAACAGTTTTTAATTTAGCATCGCTGGTGATTCAGACTGGTGCAGAGTTCTGTTGTTATCTATGAGCACCGTGCTTTGATAGTACATGTTGATAAGTGTAGAATGAACGTTGTTGTTGAGAGGGAAAGTGACTATCAGTATTATCTGGTAATGAATGGAGAGATATGAATGAGTGAGAGAGCTTTGATAACCTGGTGCAGTAATAGGAAAGAGTTAAATGTACCAACTAAATGGAACGTAGAATTGTACGAAGAAGGAAAGTGGCTGAACCTTTAAGGGCCTTGGTTATAAGCAAAGGCATGAATGTGGAGGCTGCAAGAGGACTGCATGAAGGTGTTTTAGTGCCCACATTAACATATGGGTGTGAGACTTTGGTGTTGTATTAGAACGAAAACTCAAGAGCGACAGTAGTGGAAATGGGATTTCTTAAGGATGTGTGTGTGGATTGAGAAGAATGAATAGGGCAGGATATGATGTGTCTGTAGAGAGATGTGGAGTAATGAAATTTATTGACACCAGGCTGAACAGAATATTTCGATGTTATGGGTATAAGCTAGGGACTGAAAATGATACGGTATATGTGAGTGAATGTGATGATGGGAGAAGGCGTGACAGACCATCAAGAAGGTTGAGACACAAGGAAAATGAGTGTGTAATAAAATGAGACACAGAAGCTACTGAGACTCGGGAACTGCCAGGCGACGGAGCTGCTGTGTTGAGCTGTGTAAGGAGGACAAAATTAGGTCTTAGCATCCCTTCTCTTTACTGGACTGCTGTCGATGAACTCGTGTTTTTTTTTTTTTTTTTATAGGAAATATGAGATTCATGTATAGGGAAAAAATATATTTGGATCATTCTTTGAGGTGAGCGATGATTCTAGGTGCTGGAGCGGTAAATGATGGACTGTGTGACACACCTTAATAGCTATGCTGTTGATTATCTCTGACAGTATAAATCTTTATGCCTTGCTAATTTGTATTATACACGAGATTTTGAAGGTGATGGTGATCATAGAACCGTAAATCGCTTGCCACACACACACACACACACACACACACACACACACACACACACACACACACACACACACACGGCTTCGACCTGACGAGGTTAAATAAAGTATTTTAAAGAACTTCCGACGCAGTACGAAAGAAAGATCAGGGCAAGTAAGGAAAATAGGGGAAAAAAGTGGTTTTAGAAGTGAAACATACTAGAACAAGAAGCGGTGCCAAAGTATAGCAAACCCGTCCGCGGCGGTCATTTTAGTGCTGACGTATAAACACGACAGGATATCAAGTCAAAGATGTCTCATATTAAATCTGGAGATAAACTGAGTGAAAACTGATGACTTTATGACCTTTGGTTAGGCCCAACCCACCTGACATTGACCCCCCTACCGCCAACTGGAGGGTGACCCCTCTGATGTAATGAGGCATGTTAGAGGATGCAGATTTGAAAGACACACCTTTAGGTTTTGGTTTCATGTCGATATGACGAATTTAAAAGGAGTTTTGGCAAAAAAACGATATTTTAAAATACATTTTTTGGGCCTTGGCCCAGTTTGGCCTAAAATTTAATCAGGTGATCAGAAGTTCATAGCACATCAACCCTGTAATTTTAGTCAAAATCGCACCAACAGTTTTCAAGTAAAATTGTTAACAGACAGACGACAAACAAACCGAGTGAAAACAAAAACAGTCCCCGAGCCCCTCCGGAGCGAGGACGGGTAAATATTAACACACACACACACACACACACACACACACACACACACACACACACACACACGCACACACACACACACACACACAAAAGACGGCGACTGATGTCATATAAAATCGGGCTCCTATGACTCACGGACTACGATTCCACCAGACCTGATCACACCGTGTTAGAAACCAAACATCATTTTTTTTTTTTTTTTTTACTTAGAAATTGTCTCTTGTACTGAAGGAGCTCGAGACAGATCCCACTAATCCGTTCAGTCCAAGGGCAAGATGAACGTATCTAAAAGATTATCACATGCCACAATGAGAGAGAGAGAGAGAGAGAGAGAGAGAGAGATGCGGCTTCGGTTGGATGGAGGTTAAAGACGTATAACACAATTTAGGATATTACTGAATGAAAAAATGAAGTGGAAAGGAAAAGGAGAAAAATCAGGTGTAAATTCCACAAGGAAACAAAATGAAAATTAAAGTAAGAAGACTAGGACAAGAAGAGGTGAACCCGGGCTCCTATGACTCACAGGCCACAATTCCACCAGTCCTGATCACACCGTCTTGAGGACCAGACTTAATAAGAGCTATTAACACTCTCAGGCCCCTATGACTCACCGCCAGATGAGTGAAATCGGGATAGCGGGAAGTGAATACAGAAGTTATCTCTACCATGGAAGGGTTAATGCTGACAATATCAACACTCCCAGGCTGGCATACCAGCTGGTACTGTTACATGACACTTTCGTCCCGGCCACGAAAGCGTTAATTTTTACAGTATTAACACTCTCAACCTCCCATGCTGACTCTTAGATTACTTAAAATAGCAACAGTTTTCAATCAACCACTTCAGTACGATGACGAGTGATGTGGTTAACTGCTCAGCCCGAGGTTGTCTTGTTCATTTTGTTTTTGCCGTCTCCTGAAGATTTTTCTTCTTTTTAATCAACACAGACTTTTAAACAGTAGGGGTTTAATTCATCCTTTCTTTAAACCCAGTAATACGAGATTTTTTCCCCTGGTTTGACAAGTTTGTATGGTGGCAGCAAAAATAAACCAAAGTAACGTCGCCCAGATTCAAGGCGTTATTTTAATTCTTCCATTTTAATGAATGACGATATTAGTGTGAGGAAAGACTAATGGAAATTAATTTTTCAGATGTAGACAGTACCCGAAAACAACTACAAGAACGAAATAAAAATGTCAGTAAAAACACGGAGAAGCAGGAATGATACGCACCCTGGCTCCTATGACTCCCAGGCGGCCGTTTTATCCATATTGATCACACCGTCTTAGAGGCTGAGTAAGCACATCAACAGTGAGTGCATTCAAGTACTTGGGTAGTGTGATGAGTAAGGATGGAACTTTGGGGGATGAAGTACGTGAAAGGGTACAGCAAGGAAGGAAGGTCGTTGGTACACTGAAAGCAGTGATGAGAAATAGGGAGGTGAGTATAGAAGTTAAGAAGTCACTGCATGATAGTACTGTGATCCCTACCCTGACGTATGGAAGCGAGGCATGGACCTTGCAAGAGGGGAACAAGTCAAGAGTGAGAGCAGTGGAAATGAGTTACTTGAGAGGAGCATGTGGAGTGACGTGGAGGGACAGGTTGACGAATGAAGAAGTGAAGGAACGATGTGGGGTGGATGTGGATGTGGCTGAGAAGATTAGGAGAAATACAGTGAGGTGGTTTGGACATGTGAAGAGAATGGAGAATGAAAGACTGACTAAGAGGGTGTATGAAGGTGAGGTGGAGGGAGGGAGAGGGAGAGGTAGACCGAGGATGAGGTGGAGGGATGGAGTTGAGAGGTATATGAGGGGGGGGGGTGAGTTGGGGGGAGGGTAGTCAAATGGTGGGTGACAGAGCGACTTGGAGGCGTTTTGTCTGCGGCCACCCTTTGGGGGATTAGGGCGTCGGGCTATAGATAGATAGATAGACAGATCACTGGTGCAGATTTTTTATTAAATCTATCAGCGCCGTGCTTGGATAGTATATGTTTATAGGTGTAGAATGAAGGTTCTTGTTGAGAAAGAAAGTTACTTATCAGTGTTATTTGGTAGTAAATGAAGAGAGACTTGAATCATTGAGGAAGTTTTGATACCCGGGTGCCGTAATAGAAGGGAGAGTTAAATGTACAGACTAAGTGAAAGTAGAATAGCAAAGAGACGGAAAGTGGCTGGAACTATACGGGCTTTGGTTATAAGGAGAGATGTAAATGTGGAGGTTGCAAGAAGACTGGATGAAGGTGCTTCAGTGCCCACAGTAACGTATGACTGTGAGACTTTGGTGTGATATAAATCAAATACTCAGGAGCAAGAGCAGTGGAAATGGGATTTCTGAGGAATACGTATGATGTGCAAAGTGTGGATAATATACGAAATAATGTTATTTGATAAAAATGTGGAATAAAAGTCTGTTGACACCAGGTTGAACAGAATCCTTAGAAATATTAGTCTTAGACATAAAATGGGTATAAGTAGGAGAGTGAAAATGGTACGAGTGAGTAAGTCTCAAATTGGAAGAAGGCGTGGCAGACCATGAAGATAAGTGTTTAATGAAATGAGATATTGAAGTTGATGAGGCTCGGGATCTGACAGGCGTTCGAGTTGTTTTGACGAGCTATGTAAGGAAGAGAAAATGATAATGATTAGCACCCATTTCCTAATAAAACTTATAAAGAAAAACATTTAAAAATAAATGTGTAGCTCATAATTTCTGTGAGGTTAGCGATGATTCTGGGTGCTTGAATGGTAACTGATTGACTATGTGACCCATTTCATTGTAATGATACTGATTAGCTATCCCACTATAACTCGTTTTCCCTTGCTTCTTGGACCCTAGCTTACCTCACCTGTGGATGGGAAATTATAGGTGAGATTGTGAATATCACACACACACACACACACACACACACACACACACACACACACACACACACACACACACACACACACACACACACACACACACACACACACACACACACACACACACACACACACACACACACACACACACACACACACACACACACACACACACACACACACACACACACACACACACACACACACACACACACACACACACACACACACACACACACACACACACACACACACACACACACACACACACACACACACACACACACACACACACACACACACACACACACACACACACACACACACACACACACACACACACACACACACACACACACACACACACACACACACACACACACACACACACACACACACACACACACACACACACACACACACACACACACACACACACACACACACACACACACACACACACACACACACACACACACACACACACACACACACACACACACACACACACACACACACACACACACACACACACACACACACACACACACACACACACACACACACACACACACACACACACACACACACACACACACACACACACACACACACACACACACACACACACACACACACACACACACACACACACACACACACACACACACACACACACACACACACACACACACACACACACACACACTACTTCTACACCTAAGAGACGATTCAATAACACAAATAACTCTCTGTGCAGAAACACTTCAAAAATATAAAAAAGAAACCACATACGTCAGAAGGGTTCGATCCCGAGCCTCAGTAAGCAGACCCAGTTATCCACCTGCTTTGGCTGTAGTGGCTTCTGTTCGTCAAAATATGGCGTGTCTGTCTCTCTCTACATCTACGCATCAGCCTTACTTCCTATATAGCTCTCAGTCTTTCATTCCACCTACTGTATGTGCTAATCTTTTGTCTGTTCATCTATTAATATTTCGGTGCGTATGTCTCTATTTATAATATTTGGCCAAACCCCTAAACCCCCCCCTCTCTCTCTCTCTCTCTCTCTCTCTCTCTCTCTCTCTCTCTCTCTCTTTCTCTCCTTGGAGAACGACACACACACACACACACACACACACACACACACAAAGGGGAACTCAAATACACACACACAAAAATAGTTACTCACGAACACGTACACCCATGCACATAATTATATGCACGAACAAACGAACATTAACACGAACACACACACACACACACGCACTGACTCACTTGCAATCTCTCTCTCTCTCTCTCTCTCTCTCTCTCTCTCTCTCTCACACACACACACACACACACACACACACACACACGCACTGACTCACTTGCAATCTCTCTCTCTCTCTCTCTCTCTCTCTCTCTCTCTCTCACACACACACACACACACACACACACACACACACATGCCTACACCTCAGAGACTATTCAGTAACACAACGACCTGTACGTGCAGAAAAACGTGAAAAAATATAAAAAGAAACCAAAGACAATATAGGTTTCGATGCCGGGCCCAACAAACCAGACCCAATTATCCACCTGCTTTGGCTGTAGTGGCTTCTGTTCGTCATACGAAGGCAAGTCTGTCTATCTCTACATCTACGCATCTACCTAACTACCTGTATATCGCTCAGTCTTTCATTCCACCTATGTGCATTTCATATGTCTGTCAGTCAGTTAATGTTTCCCTGCTTTTGTCTTTATTTACAGGTTTTTATTGTTTGGCTAATCCTCGAGTCTGTCTGTCTGTCTGTCTGTCTCTGTCTCTCTCTCTCTCTCTCTCTCTCTCTCTCTCTCTCTCTCTCTCTCTCTCTCTCTCTCTCTCTCAGTAACGACTAGTACACGCGCGAGCAAACATATACATACACATACACAACACACGTACACACAGACACGTGCACACACACACGTACACACGCACACGTACACATACACACACATACGTACATATACACACATACACACATGAGCAATCCAACAACCAAACACAACCACAAGGAAACACACAAACACACACAAAGGCGCATACACACACTGACACAAATACATATAATCATGCACAAACATGTACACACATGCATAAACACATGCACAGAAGCACAAACATATCGACACACACACACACACACACACACACACACACACACACACACACACACACACACACACACACACACACACACACACACACACACACACACACACACACACACACACACACACACACACACACACACACACACACATGCATTTACTCATTCGGAATCACACACACACACACACACACACACACACACACACACACACACACACACACACACACATCGAGAAAAAGCAAGAATGCTCCGGAAAAGAACAAAACTGGGTTGACTAGGAAGACCAGAGGAGTGAGGCTTGACAAATACTTTATCTGCCCATCCATTCATCCATCCATTAGTTCACTTACTCCTCATTCGCCAATGTATCTACTCCATTCTCACAAACACACCCATCCATCCATCCATTTAACTACCGCTCATCCACTAATGCCTTATATATACTCCCTTGTCACTCATATTCATCCTTGCATCCACCTGTTACTCATCCATCAAGCAATCCAGCCCCTTTTCTCTCATACATCCGTCCATCCATGCATTGACCCCTTCATCCACCAGTGCATCCAAACCATTTTCTTTGACACATTCATCCATCCATCTTTCTGTCGCTCATCCACCAGTCTATCCAGCCCCTTCTCCCTACCACAACCATCCATCAACTCACCAACCCCTCATCCATCAATCCAACCAAACCCTTCTCACCCGCACATCCTCCATCCATCCACCTACTGCTCAACAGAAAATCCATCCATTCCCTTCTCACTCACACATCCATCCATCCATCCTTCCATTCTTCGCTATGTTTACGCCTTTTGTATTTTATTCTTCCTGCTCCAGATCACTTTATTCAGCTTGGAAATGGTCTCTTGCACTGAGAGGGTTCGAGTCAGACTACTTTAACAGTTTCAGATCAAGGACGTCCTTATTAGTTCCATTAAAATTATCTATCACCCGGCAGAATAACACACACACACACACACACACACACACACACACAACACACACACACACACACACACACACACACACACACACACACCGCTCGCTGGTGCAGTGGTAACGTTCTCGCTTGCCATCTGGTAGACGGGAGTTCGCGCCTCGCTCAGGTTGCGAAAAGTTTCACTGACGAAGTGGGTGGTTACTGTCCCCCTTGAGCAAGGGGACGGGTGTGTGCGTGTGTGAAGGTCACAGCCTTCCCCTTAGATCGGACTATATGAGCTCTCAGCTCCCTTCCGGGAGGGTAAAAGCTGACGATCACGACCATCAGGTGATCCTGACCGACCCAGTGAATTACACACACTAATTCGACGTGAAGGGGCAAACCAACTATATAAAAGAATTTTGGATGTCAGGATGATTGAAAAATAAGTGGAAGTGGGGGAAACAAAGAGAAACTGGATTTATAAGCAAGTGATATTAGAAAAAATAATAATAATAATAAAGAAAGAGACGGCGCCGAATGTTATATAAATCTTGGGCTCCTGTGACTCAAGACATACGATTCCACCAGTCCTGATCACACCGCCTTAAGGACCGAACTTCAGGTTACTTAATTCACCTTAGAAATGATCTCTTGTACTGAAAGAGATCGAGAGACTCCATTATCTCGTTCAGTCCATGGATCACATATTGGGTGATAAAAATAATGTCTATCAGAAACCAATATGATAAAGAAAAAAAATGGGGTCGGTTGGGAGAAGGTAAAACACACGTCCTAAAACTTTGGATATTAAGTGAAATTATAATAAGGAAATGAAACCATAGCAATAATAAAAATAAAATCAGATGCAAATACCACTGGGATACAAAATGAATATAAAAGTCAAAAGACGGCCCGTACAAAGGTGAACCCGGGCTCTTATGACTCACAGGCCACTATTCCACCAATCCGGATCACGCCGTCTTAAGGACCAAACTTGTTAAGAGCCATCAACACTCTCAGGCTCCTATGATTCACGGCCTGATGAGTAAGTGAGTATGCCAGCCTGAGAGTGTTAATATTGTCAGCATTAACCCTTCCATGGTAGATATAACTTCTGTATTCTATTCCAGCAAATCAATATATGGCGCTAGGTCCCAGCCACGAAAGGGTTCATTTTTACGATATTAACACACTCAGTCTCCCATGTTCACTTTCAGATGATTCATCACAGCAACTGACCACCTCAATACAATGATGAGTAATGTGGTTAACAATGCGGGCCGGGGACCTTTTTTCCCTCCATCTTGTTCATGAGGTATTCTGATGATCCCCCCCCCCCCCGATTGGAATAGTTTTTTTGTTGTGGGGCGTCAGATAAAAGGTTCTTTCTACCTCTTCAGCAAGGGAGATATTTCTTAAGTTTAATAATAAATCTGTTTCGTGGCAGTAAGACGAACGATACTGGACAGACTCTCTAGATGTTATGATCTTAAGGAGAAATGGGGTATAAGTGGGGGACTGACAATAGTATAGGTGTGTGAGTCGGAAGTTGGAAGAAGGCGTGGCAGACCATCAAGAAGGCCGAGAGACAGGGTAAATGAGTGTGTAATATACTGAACTACTGACCCTGATGAGGATCGGGAACAAGACAGGCGATCGAGCTGGTCTGATGAGCTATGTAAGGAGGAGAATATGACAATGCTTAGCACCTCTTTTCTTAACTTGATAGCTGTCGACGAACAGAACGTTTCTGTTAGGAAATATGAAGCTCATGTGTGAGGTGAGCGATGGTATTATGTGCTTTAGTGGTAATTAACTGAGTCTGTGTCCCATTTCATTGGCTATGCTGCTGATTAGCTCTACAAATATTGTTTTTTTCCTCTTTTTCTTGGATAGTTCCTGACCTCACAGGCGGGTGGGAAAAAGAGGCGAGACAATGGCGATGGCGATGACAAAATCATGAATCCGTAGTCAGAAAACAGACACAGACATACACACACAAAAACAAACACAAACAAGCACACAAACAAACACACAGGAACGCATAAAAACACATACAAACCAAACACAAACACACAAAACAAAAAACTAAACAAACACAAACACAAACTCACTCAACCAAATACAAACACACAAAGAAGCACACAATCGAGCACACAAACAAACAAACAAACGAACACTGACACAGAAACACACAAACACACAATCACAAAACACACAAACACAAACACAAATACAAACACACAAACAAAAACACACACACACAAAACACTCACACAAACACACACACAAACAAACGCATACAAACACACACAAGCACATATTTGGGGGAGGCGGTGGCTCAATCGGTAGAGAGTTGGCCTGCAGTCCTGACGGACCCGGGTTCAAATCCCGCTGAGGCAGGGAACAGTTTAAGGATTTGAATTTCATAAAATCAGACTTTACTGATCTACCAGAAGACCCGCCGACGTGTCGTAAAAATACCCCCGCTAATACCAATACATCAGTCCTATATGAGACAGCCCTAGCATGTATTCAGTATGGACGATGGGTGTTAGCGCCGAAGTGGTGACATGTAGAGGTGTGCGGTACGTAGGAGGACTACTGGGCCTTGAAATCAGGCTGTGAAGCCTATGCCCAGAGTCGGTCACATAAAAAAAAAAAAAATAAATAAAGAAACACATACACAAACACATACAAAAATACACATACAAATCCATACACAAATACAAATAAATCCACTTAAAAAACACACAGATACATGGAAACAAATACACACAAAGAAACAAACACACAACCAAACACACACAAACACATAAGCAAACAAACACAGAGAAACACACACAAACAACCAAACAGAAGTACACAAACAACCATACAAAAACAAGCAATCTAACATACACAAACACACACAAAGACACAAACACACACAAACAAACGTACAAATAAACACAAACACACAGACACAGAAATAAACTAGCAAACATTCACACACAAAAACAAAAATAAACACACAAACATAACAAACTAACAAACTAACAATCACAAACAAAAACACAAACACACAAACAAACACACTCAAAGAAACACAAACAAACACACTCAAAGAAACACAAACAAACACAAGCAAACAAACGCACACAAAAACACAAAATTTAATACACTCAAACAAACATACAAATACACAAACACAAACAAATAAAAACAAACACACTCACACGCACAAACACACACATAAGCAAACACAAACACACCTACACACAAAACAGAAGCAAACAAACAAAACAAACACAAACACACACACACAATCACACAATTTAACAAATGTATTCAAGCAACACACAAACACAAACAAATACACACAAACAACCACACACACACACACACACACACACACACACACACACACACACACACAGAAAGCAAGAACTCTCCAGAAAAGAACAAAGCTGGGTCGACTATAACATTAAAAAAACTGAAAGCAGCTAAATACTTCACCTGCCCATCCATCTATCCATCCATCCATCAGTCTATTTTCAGCCAATATATCTACCCCAACTCACCTACTCACTGATTCATCCATCCATCCATCCACCTACCCCTCATCCACCAATATATCTCCATTCTCACAAACTCATCCACTCACCAATCCATCCGCTAACCCCTCACCCACCAAATCACCCAAACCCTTCTCAATAACACATTCGTCCACGTTTCCACCTGCCGCTCATCCACCAGTCCATCCAGTCCCTACTCGCTCACACATCCAACCATCCATCCATTCATCGTTATGTTGACGCCTTTTGTATTTTATTCTTGCTGCTTCACATCATTTTCTTCAGCGTGGAAATGGTCTCTGGGACTGAAAGGGTCCCAAACAGATCTTCCATTAACCCTTTCAACCCGATGACACCATTACTAAACATATTAATGTCATATTTATTTAGGCCAAATAATAATCTCATTCTCGGTTTGAAGAGGTTAGATCACCGATGTGGGTGAATTTAGACTTTTATATCATTCGAAAAGAAAAATACCTAAAGTCTGGGAAGATACGAATAAAGGGGGGGATTTGGATGCAAAAAAGTATATATATATATATATATATATATATATCACACCGTCTTAAGGACCAAACGTATCGAACGATCGACACTCGAGCTCCTATGACTCACAGCCAGATGAGTAAAATTGAGCTATCGGGAGCATAATACAGAAGTTATCCCGACCATGAGAGAGTTAATGTTGACCGTATTAAGACTCCCAGTCTAGTATACTCACTTTTAGCTGTATATAAGCATCTGCATAAAATAGTATACTACATTTGCTCCGACATGAGCGGGTTAATTCTGACAGTACTTATATTGAAACATTCAGACTCCTATGTTCACTCTTATATTACTAAGCAAAGCAACAGATATTAATCAATCACTTCAGCACGATGACGAGTTGAAGTGGTTAACAGCATATCTCGGAGACGTCTTATGTACTTTTCTTTTTGTCGTCTCTTGGTGATTTTAATGCTGATATTGACAGAATTTTCGAGCTTTGTGTGTGTAGATATAATTAAACCTCTATTATCATCTTGAAAAAAAGACGTCTCTCTTATGTTCCATAGAATTTTCTGAAGCGTCTAAGAAAATAAAATTGTCACTGTAATGTAATGGATCAACTTGATGCATCCGGATAGAAGGAGGAGGATATCAGTGGAAGGTAAATACAACAGAAAATAGTTAAGGAGATGCAAGGCATTCGTAAAAGAAAAAAAACGGCGATCGTTATGGAGAATGTGAATCCTAGCTCCCATGACTCCCTGGAGGCCGTTCCATATGACGTGGGCACACTGTCTTAGAGGCTTACTAAACATATCCACAGTTATTAATTTAGCATTTCTGGTGTTTGAGTCATTGATGCTGAGTTTGTTTATGTCCTTGAGTGTCGTGACATAAAAGTAAATAATAATTGTTGAAAAGTGATTGCAACTGAATGGGAAGGCTGCTGTCAGTTTGATGCAAAGGTGAATGTACAGACGAATTGGTCAGAGAATTTAAGGATAACAACGTGCAATGGAACAATAGAGGTATATGTGCAAAGAAGGTAGACAGTAGGGAAGCACATGGAAGGGAAGTGGACAGTACTAGATGGCCTTGATACTACACAGAGGTTGGAGTGTCGAGGCTGCAAAACGATAACATGAAAGTGTTTTAATCCGAACTTTAATGTTATGGATGAAGCTGTGCGGTGTGGCATGAGAACGAGGTCAAAAACAGAATCAGTGGAAGGGAGATTTTTGAGAGCGTCCAGTGGATAGGATAATAATTAACGTGATTCGTGAATGCCGTGAAGTGAGCAAGTCTGATGACAATAGGATTTAGGTGAATGTGCTTAGATGTTATGGTCATATAGCGAAAACGGGGAAAATGTAGTAATATAAATGGTGCATGTGAGTGTTTCTGAAGGTACGAGGAGTGGTAGGCTGATGAAAAAGTGATCAAACAGTGGTAACTGAGTGTGGGAAAAGACAAGATATGGTGCTTGATGAGGCTTAGCAATTGTTTGAGGATCCAGTTGGCTTGAACGATTTCTTTTTGGCAGACATCACAAGGTTGCGGTACTTCCTTTTACCTTATGCAATATGATGCCCTTCTACAGAGAAGTTTTCCCCCTCCCCCTGTCCCCCCTGCCTCCCACCAATAATATGATACTTTTAACGACTCAAGTTGAGTCAGGACTTCCTCGGGCTTCACTGCTGTATGAATGAGTGTGTGGCCCACTTCGTTAAGCATACTCATTAATAATTTCTCCGTCTATCGCGTTCTTTCTTTTTCTTCTTCTTCTTTCTTCATAGATCCTGCCTAACTCCAACTTTAGGTTGGAAAACGAGGATGGAATGATGATCATGATGAGGATGATTATTTTTTTTTTTATTTTTTTTTTTTTAACGACGCGTCTGCCATTGCCCACCAGAGTCAAGCCGTGACTATGAAATATACAGAGGGATGCCAAAGAGCTGTCATCCAAATACTATTAATTAATCAGGAAACAAAACGTAAATCACAATTTAACCTGGAACCCATCAATTACCTTGTCCCTGGTAAAGCTGCCTCCCTCATCCTCGCCATCCATCTCACCACAAACGCTATGCCAGTAATGCTGGCTTCTATCCATCCCTGTTCTCCTACTCACCATCATCATCGTTGGCAGGGTGCAACTGACATGTTGCAGCACGAGTAACATATACTGTAGTTATCGCAGTCAAAGGGAAACACACACACACACACACACACACACACACACACACATACTAACAGAGGGAAAAAGCAGACATAAACATCCGCACCCAAAGTAGACACACACACACACACACACACACATACGTACATACACAGAAAGAAATATCGGACACAAACATTCGCATCCAAAGTAGACAGACAGACAGAAGGACAGACAGACCCCCCCCACACACACACACAGAGAAAAATCAGACAAACATTAGCATCCAAAGTACACACACACACACACACACACACATTAATAAAGAGAAAACTCAGTCATAAACATTCGCACTCAAAGTACACACACACACACACACACACACACACACACACTAATGGAGAGAAAAATCAGAGATAAACATTCGCACCCAAAGTACACACACACACACACACACACACACACACACACACACACACACACACACACACACACACACACACGCACGTACACGAGCTCGCGCGCGCGGGGGGGGCACAGTCAGTAATGAAGTACAATGGGAAATCACAAATTCTGGTCACTCATCAACATCAGTAGAATGTAATAAATAAATAGAAATAAATAATAAATAGATAAATATATGAATAAATAAATAAAACAGCAACAGGCAATTCCATTTTACCCCCTTGTACGCGTAGTGACCCTAGGCTAGGCAATCATAGTCTGGTACATTTCAGGGTAGTTGACCGGCCTACTTCTCCTGGTGGCTTTACATGATCGACAAACCTCCAGTCACTCTGTGGGGTAACCAACTTATGCACGGCCGTCACTTCCACTGGGGCCTTCTAACCACTACACCACCAGGTAGGGCAATGACAGCAGGTAAATACTTCATTACCATCACACCTTTTGTATTATATTCTTTCTGCCTTCAGTCCACTTTATTCACCTTAGAAATTGTCTCCTCTGCTGAAAGAGTTCCAAACAGACTCCATTAACCCGTTCAGTGCAAGGATATTACAATTAAGGCAAGTAGCAAATTATCCATCAAAAGCCAGAATGATTTAAAATAAGAACACGGCTTATGTTGCAGGGTTGTAAAACACGTATAAAACTTTTGAGGATAATAAATAATAAAGAAAAGAAAAAACAGGGAAATTTTTTCGAAAACGAAATACAAAGACTTCAAGAAAACAGGATGAAAAAAATAAATAAATAAAAAGACAGATGCCGAGCAGTGAACCCAGGCTGCTATGACTCACAGGCCACGATTCCACCAGTCCTGATCACGCCATCTTAAGGACCAAACTTATTAAGAGCTATCAACACTTTAAGGCTCCCATGACTCACGGCCAGATGAGTAAACTCGGGATAGCGGGAACAGAATACAAAAGTTATCTCTGCCATAGAAGGATTAATGCTGACAGTATACTCACTGTTACCTAAAAATAAGCACTGGCGCTAGGTGACACTGTATACTACGTTTGTCCCGGCCATGAAAGGGTAATTTTTACAATACTATCACTCTCAGCCTCCCATTCTCACTCTATGACTAAACATTGCAACAGCTGCTAACCAATCGCTTCAACACGATGACGAGTGATGTGGTGAACAGCGCAGGCCAGGGATGTGTTTTTCATTTTTTTTTTTTTCCGTTTCCTGATGATTTTTATTTAGATTTGGAGATAATTTTTGACCCTCGTGTGGTCAGGATAGACTTTTACATTCGACGGGGTTAAATATAGAATTATAACTCCGTCCATAGAAGAGGTTTTTCTTAAGCTCAGTAATAATAAGATTGTTTGGTGGCAGTAGGAATACACCAAAGTGACGTCACCCTGATTCAAGTAGTTCATTCAATTCAGTCGTACAGAAGAATCAGGATGGTAGTAGGAGCTGAAGCAAAAGTAAAATAATTACCCAAAAGCAGGAAGTATCCGAAGACAACGATAAAAACGTAATGAAAATAAAACTGAAATAAAAAAGACGTGCAGGTGGGCTGGATATGAACTCTTCCTCCTATGAGTCCCAGGCGGCCGTTCTATCCATCCTGATCACATCGTCTTAGAGGCTGAGTAGACCTATCAACGCTATCTAAAATAACACACACACACACACACACACAGAAAAGAAAAAATTGATGTATGCTTTCCTTTGCTTAGTAACTCCGGATGTGAATGGATGAAAGGAGAGAATACAAAAAAAAAAAGGGGGGAGGAGAAAATATGAAAAAGGAGAGGGGACGGAATAGTTCCTTCAAAACTATTATCCTTTTTTTTTTTTATTATTCATTCATATTAACGCCAGATGATTTACTTCAACTTCCATCTAGAAGTCACTGGTTCGATTCCCCGTTTGGGGGTAAAAAACTTTCCACATATATACGTATGCACATGTAATGTGTGTTTCTCTAACATATACAGGAAGACGGTGGTATGCTGGCTGGGATAGATTAAAACTGCTCTGTCACTTGCCGAGTTGCATGGGGCTAAGCAAACATCCTCATGTGTCTGAAACATGTACAGTCAGCCCAAAGGAGTCCTGTTACCCCTAGCCATCCCTCTCTCGTTCATGTGGTAACGGTGCACTACTTGTGTGGGTAGGAGGTAGACAGCACAAAATTTTCATATTAAACAGCTTGATACAAAAAACCGACGTATTAACATGCGGTTGAATGATCCACAGAGGATATATTATAATATGGAATGTCTGTGAGGGTAAGTGGTGTTACCTGCGTCATATACTGCCTTTGAAGAAAAAAAATGGTGGCGGGGTGGAAGAGGTAGGATGATGGACGGGGTGAGGTAAGTGAAAGGAGAGAATGGTGGGGGGGGGGGGGGAGAAGTCAGGAGAATGGGAAAGTGAAGCACCAAACCAGCGTGAGTGGGGGACGAAGGGAAGAGGGGAAAAGGAATGATGCTGTCCAACCTTTCAGATGGTGTATTATGAGTAAAAATATAAAAGGAATGATGCTGGTCAACCTTTCAGATGGTGTATTATGAGTAAAAATATAAAAGGAATGATGCTCTGCAACCTTTCAGATGGTGTATTATGAGTAAAAATATTATTCCATCTCCCGTCGGTCACTGACTTTCATGCCTCTAGGAAAAGAGTAGGACCTCAGCAGTCATAACCTATCGGGTGCACGTTTCTTTGCAGTTCAGAACTCGTTTTGTAGCTTCATTCTCACTTTGGCCTGATATCCCAGCTTGTAATTAATTTCCACTTTGACGCTGTGTGCAGAGCAATGCCTTGAATGGATAATGTAAGCTGTCTATCTATCGCCAGACGCCTTAATCTCGTAAGGGGTGGCCACAAACAAATCGCCTTCATGTCGCCCTGTCCCCTGCCATTTCATTGCCCTGCTCCCAGCACACACACCCTCTCTCATATAATGTAATAAGATAATAAGATCATGAAATATGGCTACTACATTCGGTTTAGAAGACAAGGTCAGTGTTATGAGAGGGGAGGCAGTTAATGGGAGTGGTAAAGAGAGGGAAGGGATGAGACGGAGGAGGGATGGAAGTGGAGACGTTGTGCGCCGTTGCCACAAGAGCGAGAGCGGGATGGCAAGAGTAATACGACCCATGGAACTGATTGTATCATCATATGGATTGTGATTGAAAAATATCCTCCCATAATAGATTTACCTGGTTCGTCATAGAATTCATCTAGCTTAGCTTTTATTACGCCATGGTGTAGTGGGAGTAGCAGTGTCTGACTTCTGTCCAGAGGTATCGCGTTCGATTCCCGACTAGAGCGTTAAAAACTTTAAGTGAGTGGATGGGTTTGTGAGTACTGAGATGTATTGGTGGATGAGGGGTAGGTGGATGGATGGATGGATCAGTGAGTATGGTGAGTTGGGGTAGATATATTGGTTGATAAGAGATTGATGGATGGTTGGATAGATGGATGGGTGATATCGTGTTTGTACTGATCATCGTAAGTGAACTCCCTTACCAAGACTGACATCTACCCACTTCCTAGAGTAGATGACTGTGTTGATGCCACAGGCAGGGCAAAGTTCATTACGAAGCTATATTTGATGAAGGGATATTGGCAAGTCCCACTCACAGAAAGGGCCCAAGAAATTTCCTGTTTTGTGATTGGTGGCAATACTTGTAAATGTAAAGTCATGCCCTATGCTATGAAGAATGCTCCTGCCACCTTCCAGAGACTAATGAATGATCTCACAAGGGATTTTGAGGGATGTGTCACTTATAATGATGATGCATTTGTTTTTAGTAACTCCTGGGAGGAACACTTGAAACAACTAGATGCCCTACTGCAGAGACTGTCTTCTGCTAATATAGTGTTTAATTTAACTAAGTGTGAATTTGTAAAGGCTTAAGTACAGTACCTCGGCTATATGGTAGGATTAGGCCTAGTGGGCCCACCTGATGTTAAAGCTCAGGCCATAGTCAGTTCCCCCCAACCCAAAAATAAGTGAGTTGCAGAGATTCTTGGGTATGGTAGGTTACTATAGACGTTTTATCATGAACTTCTCTGATCTTGTAGCCCTCTTCACAGATTTATTAAGGAAAGGAGTCAAGTATGAGTGAAAGTCAGAATGTGAGGATGCCTTTTCTAAAGTCAAAGCCATCCTACCAAGTCACCCTGTGCTTAAAGCTCCAAATTATAATAAACCATTTAAATCAGCTGTTGATGCCAGCGGCTTAGGGGCTGGAGCAGTTTTGGTTCAAGATAATGATCAAGGTTTCGAGATGCCTGTGTGCTATTTTAGTAAAAAAATCAATAAGGCCCAGAGAAATTATCCAGCTATTGAGAAAGAACTTCCACTCATACTTGTTCTGCAATTTTCTCTGTTTATGTTGGTCCAGGGTCAGGTGATGTGGTAGTGTACACTAATCACCACCCTCTCAAACTTTTGTCCCGACTTAAAAGCAAAAATCTTAGACTGACCCACTGAGCTCTGTTTCTCCAAGAACACTTCTCAAAGGTTCAACATGTAAAAGGGGTTACTGTCGTTCTAGCAGATTACCTGTCCAGGATTTATCTTTGTACAATATCCAGAAATTTCCCCTTAGTAAATTTCTTTTCCTCAGGAAGGTAGGTGTCACAGCTGTAGTTACCTCGTGCAGTATGAGACGACGAACGAGTGAAACAGGTGACCAATAAAGGTGAGAGACAAGGCAAAACGGCCAAGAACACTGAATCTTTATCTCGAGTCTGTGTTTACCAGTCAAGGCCTCCTTATCTGTTTGTTACACTTGAGCTGGAGAAAATTATTACCTCTCTATTTTCAGTATTTACACAAGCCCTGTGGAAGGCCTTTGTTTCACTCAAAGAAGCACTTAGATCATTAAATTATTTTTGGTGTTTTTCTGCCTCTGGGCAGAATAACATTAAATCTTTTTCATATACAACGAACAGAGACCATCTCCTTGACCAAAGTGAGTGTGTCAATCCGCTTGAGAAGGGCAAATGAAAATGTTCTCCAATATCTGACCAGCTCCGCCATCTTTATGACTCTTAACTGGCTAGGAATTATGATGTGTTAGCTTGTAAATGGTGGCCCATGCCTCCTGTATGTGTGTAGGCGGGAGATTATACTTAAGACAGTTTGTTAAGTCTAAGAAGGTGGAGTAACCTGCCATTTAAACGTGAGGACCTATTGAGAGAGAGACACATTTCATCACTAGACACAGTTTTCACACAGTTTTTTTTTTCCAGACACATTACTGCAGATACACTCGTTCAATTTGTATACAAAACACACTGTTTGTGCACCATTTCTCCTTTTGGTTTACCTCTCCATATCACACGGGTGTGTGGTTATATTACCAACGAGTTCTAATCCCTCAAGCTGTCAATACTTAGCTTCCACTTATTGTAACTTGGTTACGTATGAGAAATAACTCATTTTTATATTTGAAATGTGGGTCTATAAATGGATCCCCCTTTTGATATACGAATTTTGGTTCTGTTTTTGTGTGTATGTTACAAGGTAACGTAAAGTAAGTTTTCTTGTGGGCTTTATCTTACCCCTTTTGGTGAGTTATAAAAGACTGAGAGGCACCTTAACAATATGTGCATCTCTCCCTCTCTCCCCCTGTATACAGTGTATATATATATATATATATAAATATATATATATATATATATATATATATATATATATATATATATATATATTGTTCCGGTACAGAGAAAGATAATGAACACTTCAAGTGAGAATACTAAAATCACTACTGTCCCGCAAAGTTCCAGGTTCAAAACAAAAGAATTAGGTAAAATTACAAGTTAAAGTTTAATGCTCAAACTAACAACTAAACATTCAAGACTCATAAGGATAATGTAATGGCAAAAAACAGGTTAAATATATGGGTAACTGCAATAGCCTCTATTAACACGAAACTAGCAATAGTAAATTTATCTAAGTCAGCCCTGATAAAATGAGAAAACCGGATAATGCTCAGTTAATGCAAGATATATTATTACAGATACAAAATATTATCAATAATGGCTGACAGTAAAACTTTACATTAATCACAAAAACCTCACCAGGCCCACGAATCAACACCCAATGCTATACAGTACAAGAAAAAAAAAATGTAATAACACTTATACTCAAATTACACGGCAGCTAGATGGTTAGAGACTTCCTGAGCACTCACAATAATAATAACAACTGTACAGGGGAGGACAGAGATGTGAACAAAATGAGGAGTAGGTCTAAGTGGCAATTAATGCAGAGACTGAGCTCATTATATAGGGACCGGCAGAGCTTGATACAACTTGTAAGAAGGACGTGCAAATGAAGCCATAGGGGACAAAGAGTTGACACTCTTGCTCTGAACAACAGAAAGAACGACTTACTCTACTATAAGGGGAGAAGGGGGGAGTGAGGTAGAACACGCACTATGGAAGCCATGAGGCGAATCGTGATCAAACATGCAGCATACTGTACGTTAGAATTATACAAAGGATGATGAAATCATAGGCTATGTAACACCTCCCCACAAAAAAAAAAGAAATTTACAAAGGAAATTTCTTATTACTCTAAAACAATCTGTATAAAGTCTAGACAAGCAATCTGAAATAACATTTTCTTTCCCCTTGACATGTTGTATGTCTAATGAATACTCCTGAAGAAGTAGACTCCATCTTGTCAATCTCTGATTTTTATTTTTAAACTTACTAAGGAATTTCAGTGGGTTATAATCGGTATAAATGACTATGGGGTCAAAACCAGAACACAAATAAAATGAAAAATGCTGTAAACCCAAAATCAAGGCCAAAAGCTCTTTCTCAATAGTCGAGTAGTTCTTTTGTGGTGGAGTGAACTTCTTACTGTAATAAGATACAGGGTGTTCAATACAGTCATCATCCTCTTGCAGCAAAACAGCCCCAGCTCCTGTATCACTTGCGTCAACAGCCATCTTAAAAGGCTTAGGAAAATTTGGAGTAGCGAGCACTGGCTGACTTAATAGGATAGCTTTAAGTTTGCTGAAAGAGGATTCACAGTTATCGGTCCAGACAAATTTAACTCTCTTTTTCAGTAGGTCTGTAAGTGGTGATACAAGAATTGAAAAGTTAAGAACAAATCTCCTGTAATAACCTACTATTCCCAAAAATCTTTGTAGCTCTTTCCTACTTTTAGGTCTGGGAAGATCACTTATAACCTGAACCTTAGCTGCTGGTGGTGCAACATGTCCATCACCAATTACGTACCCAAGGTACTGAACTTTAGCTTGACCAAACTCACACTTTGATAAATTAGCTACAAGTTTAGCCTGAACCAAACGCTCAAGAAATTTACTGACATGGCATAGGTGATTTTTCCAGTTGTCACTGAAGATTAATACATCATCAATATAAACAACACACCCTGCCAAACCCTCTGTTACACCATTCATGAGCTTCTGAAATGTGGCTGGTGCATTCTTCATACCATATGGCATTACAGAACATGCAAAAGTCTTTCCTAGTGTTACAAAATATGAGATCTCCCTAGCACGTTCAGTCATAGGTACTTGCCAGTATCCCTTTAACAAATCAAACTTACTTATGTACCTAGCCTTTCCGATCTTATCTATGCAATCTTCCACGCGAGGGAGAGGGTAAGTGTCTGTTTTGGTTATCTGATTAACACATCTGTAGTAGATGCATAGCTGCTGTGACCCACCTGGCTTAGGGACTGGAGTGACAGGAGAACTCCACTCGCTCTGACAGGGCTCAATCATCTTGTGGTCCAACAGGTAGCCAAGCTCCTGGATGAGAGGAACTTTCACTGGGTTCACACGGTAAGGAGGCAGTTTAATTGGCTTTGCGTCTCCAACATCGACATCATGCATCAACACAGTGGTTCTTCCTGGAGTGGCACGGAACACTTGCGGGTACTCCTGCAGTAATGCCGAAAACTCCTGCCTTTCCTCGGGAGCTAGATGAGAAAGCTTAGTCTGTAGATCATTCATGATATCAGGATTCTTCCCCAAACTATCACTTAGGCTCATGCTGCATGGGAGAACTCCACTTGCAGACTCGGGTGGAACAGCTACAGTGCAGACTGGGTTATTTTCGTCCCGCCTGTGATATAACTTTAGCATGTTGATGTGGGAAACTTGCTTGTTCTTTCTACGATCTGGTGTGGCGATGACATAGTTGACATCACTGACTTTCTTCTCCACGAAATAAGGATCACTAAACTTGGCTTGAAGAGGTTGCCCATGCACTGGTAGCAGAATCAAAACCTGATCTCTTGGCTGAAAGTGGAGTAACCTGGACTTCTTATCATACCAAGTCTTCATCTTCTTCTGAGCAGCTCCTAAATTCTCTCTCGCCAGCTGTAAACCAGTGGACAGCCGTTCTTTGAACTTCATCACATACTCCAGCAGGTTGACATCATCTTCCTCTGACAGCCAGCATTCCTTGAGTAGCTTAAGGGGTCCTCTTACTTCATGGCCAAACAGTAGTTCAAAGGGTGAGAAGCCCAGTGATTCATATGGAGATTCTCTTGCGGCAAATACAACGAATGGAAGACCTTTATCCCAGTCTTTCTGATGTTCCAAACAGTATTTCTTGAGCATCGATTTGAGTGTTTGATGATATCTCTCCAACGCTCCTTGGGTCTGGGGATGGTAATCTGAAGACGTGATCTGGGTGATGCCCAACTCTTTCAGAGACTGCTTGAAAAAACATTTGACATGAAATTACTTCCCCGGTCTGACTGTACCTCCTTGGGCAGACCAAACTTTGTGAAGAACCCTAGCATTTCCTTAACGACGTTCTTTGCTGAGATATTTCTAAGTGGAATGGCTTCAGGATAACGAGTAGCCATATCAATCAGGGTCAACACATAAGAAAATCCTGGAGAAGTCTTAGGAAGAGGGCCCACAATATCCACCAACACACGGGTGAAAGGCGCCTCAAAAGGAGGAATGGGAACTAGAGGTGCAACCTTTTCGGTCTGATTACACTTCCCCACAACTTGACAGGTGTGACAAGACTTACAATACCAGGAAACATCTCTGAAGATACCTGGCCAGTAGAAGTGTTTCAAAATGCATGCCACAGTCTTCCTCACTCCAAGGTGTCCTGCCAAACTGGAATCATGAGCCACTCTAATGATATCCTGCCTACAAACACGAGGGATGACAACTTGATGTACAACCTCCCATTCACAGTCGGCTGATGCTGTTGGGGGTCTCCACTTCCTCATAAGTACTCCTGACTTTATATAATAACAAGTAGAAGCACCAGCTGACTCTTCCTCACTGCAGGCAGAGTTAGCTAGACCTTTCAACTCAGGGTCAGCAACCTGCAACTCAACCAACTCTTGACGAGACAAATTATCAACACTACTGGGTACTGCCTCATCTGGTGAGTGGTCCAAATTAGCAAGAAAAGTGTCAGCTAGGATAACATCATCATCATCATTATCCTCTAAGTCACCAGTAACTTTAGACTTAGCCCTAGTGACAGCACATGCAGAGAACACATCAGTGATATCACAATCCTGGGTCGCAGCCACCGGCTCACGAGACAACTGAGGAGCTGGACACACTTGACTTCCACCAATATCATTTCCAAGTAAGAAAGTTACACCTGACATTGGGAGTGTCGCAACCAACCCAACCATAACGGAACCATAAACAAAACCAGACTCTAAATTCACTCTGCACGGAGGGACAGAGAAGTAATTATTCTCTACACCTTGTAAGATTACAGTTTCATCAGAGGAATTAACATTAGAGCCTAGAACACTGGTCAGCATAAGGGATTGGCAAGCACCTGTATCACGCTATATTTTAACTGATTTCCTGTCATTACTGTCCAGAGGACTGACAAAACCATCAGACAGGAAATTAGCACATGAACTCTTGAGAGTGTCACCCACGTTACTGCTCAAAAGAGGAGCTTCATCATGAGAATTGAATATACCCCTCAAAGCAGGTTCAGTCAACTCAGTTAAAGAATTCTGGGAACTCTCAAGGGTGGACACTAGACCAATTGACTGAATATTTAAAGACTCCTTTGTGTTCACATCACGCTGTCTCCTGAAACATTTCTCCATAGTATGACCAAGCTTACTACAATAAGTACATTTACTTTTCTGAAATCTAGAGGTGAAGCTGGTATTTACTTCCTGAGAAACATCATCTTTATTCTCTTTCCTGTTACCTGTACTCTGAGTAGAGGCAACGTACTTACTCTCAGCTTTCCTTTTTTCTTTAGAATATCTCTTGTGAGTGAGAACATATTCATCAGCTAAAACTGCAGCATCAGACAAATTATCTATTCTTTTCTCATCAAGATATAGGCTTACATCTTTATTAATACACCTTTTCAAGTCCTCCAGCAAAATCATCTGCTTAAATTTACCAAAATCAGAATCCACATTCTTAGAATTCAACCACTGCTCCAACAGATCTTCATTGATTTTTGCATACTCAACATGGGATTGCCTATCTTGCTTACAAGTTGTCCTAAATTTTACTCTATAGGCTTCAGGAACAAGCTCATAGGCCTTAAGAATCAAGCTCTTAACTACATCATAATTATCAGATTGATCCTGAGGCAAAGATGCATAAGTTGCTTGAGCTTTGCCGGTGAGAACAGTTTGAAGGAGTACTGGCTAATACTTTTGGGGCCAATTAAAACCTGTAGCTACCCTCTCAAACAACTGAAAATACTTTGTTAAATCAGATTCATTAAAAGGAGGGACAAGTTTAACATTTTTAGCCACATCAAAATCATCAGAGCTAGATATTCCAGTTCCACTTTGTTTCATGCGATACTCATGGTCTGCCTGAATCCTAGCAAGTTCAACTCGTGCCTCAGCCTCCTTAGCACGGGCCTGAAATTCAGCCTCCTTAGCTCGAGCCTCCTGTAGGGCTAGCTGTAACTTAGCTATTTCAATCTGCGTTTGCTCATCTGGAGGAGTTACATTGAACAAGCTTTTTTTAATTATGTCAACAATTTGATCTTCTTAGGCTGATGAGAGCGAACAGCAATTCCCAATTGTTGAGCAACAAGCTTAAGTTCATTCTTTGTTCTGTTTTCTACATCACACACTGTTTGCACATTTGACAAAAAATCTTTGGCTTCATCAAGCGTAGTAATAGTAGACATCATGAATAAATCACAGTCACAAAATATCAAGCAATATCCTTATGATAATATCCTGAATATCCTGATAAGAGGTCGCCAAATTTACGTTACGGAACAGGGAAAGATAATGAACACTTCAAGTGAGAATACTAAAAATCACTACTGTCCCGCAAAGTTCCAGGTTCAAAAGAAAAGAATTAGGTAAAATTACAAGTTAAAGTTTAATGCTCAAACCAACAACTAAACATTCAGGACTCATAAGGATAATGTAATGGCAAAAAATAGGTTAAATATATGGGTAACTGCAATAGCCTCTATTAACACGAAATTAGCAATAGTAAATTTATCTAAGTAAGCCCTGATAAAATGAGAAACCGGATAATGCTCAGTTAATGCAAGATATATTATTACAGATACAAAATATTATCAATAATGGCTGACAGTAAAACTTTACATTAATCACAAAAACCTCATCAGCCCCACGAATCAACATCCCAATACTATACACTACAAGAAAAAAATGTAATAACACTTATACTCAAATTACACAGCAGCTAGATGGTTGGAGACTTCCTGAGCACTCACAAAAATAATAACAACTGTACAGGGGAGGACAGAGATGTGAACAAAATGAGGAGTAGGTCAAAGTGGCAATTAATGCAGAGACTGAGCTCATTATATAGGGGCCGGCAGAGCTTGATACAACTTGTAAGAAGGACGCGCAAATGAAGCCATAGGGGACAAAGAGTTGACACTCCTGCTCTGAACAACAGAAAGAACGGCTTACTCTACTATAAGGGGAGAAGGGGGGAGTGAGGTAGAACACGCACTGTGGAAGCCACGAGGCGAATCGTGATCAAACATGCAGCATACTTTACGTTAGAATTATACAAAGGATGATGAAATCATGGGCTATGTAACAATATATATATATATATATATATATATATATATATATATATATATATATTACACTGTATACAGGGGGAGAGAGAGAGAGAGAGAGAGAGAGAGAGAGATGCATATATTGTTAAGGTGCCTCTCAGTCTTTTATAACTCACCAAAAAGGGTAAGATAAAGCCCACAAGAAAACTTACTTTACGTTACCTTGTAACATACACACAAAAACAGAACCAAAATTCGTATATCAAAAGGGGGATCCATTTATAGACCCACATTTCAAATATAAAAATGAGTTATTTCTCATACGTAACCAACTTACAATAAGTGGAAGCTAAGTATTGACAGCTTGAGGGATTAGAACTCGTTGGTAATATAACCACACACCCGTGTGATATGGAGAGGTAAACCAAAAGGAGAAATGGTGCACAGACAGTGTGTTTTGTATACAAAGTGAACGAGTGTACCTGCAGTAATGTGTCTGGAAAAAAAAACTGTGTGAAAACTGTGTCTAGTGATGAAATGTGTCTCTCTCTCAATAGGTCCTCACGTTTAAATGGCAGGTTACTCCACCTTCTTAGACTTAACAAACTGTCTTAAGTATAATCTCCCGCCTACAAACAATACAGGAGGCATGGGCCACCATTTACAAACTAACACATCATAATTCCTAGCCAGTTAAGATGTCATAAAGACTTTGTAGTTACTTGTAGAGAAGTATATTTTAGACTTGTGGTCGAGCAGCTTTTATATCTTATAGTAGCTTCCCCACCAAATGTCATGTAGTGACAGGAGAGGTAAAGAATAGTATGGGACTATTTTTATTTGTCTTGGAAATATTAAACTGGTCTCTCACACGGAACGAGTATAAGTCCGGGGTAGCTACCTCCCTGTCTCGCTATCTCTCTCTCTCTCTCTCTCTGTTCTAAGGCTAATCTCCTTCTCGACCTCTCTCTAGGGTCGCTTGTCTCCTTCTACTCTCTCTTTCCTAAACTCTGGTGTAGCAGGGGTGTGTCACGTGTGTTCCTCGTGGATGGAAAGCTTAAGGAGCCTGTGTGTGAGTATGTGTGTATATGTGTGTGCATGGTTAGCAGATCTTTGTTCACGAGAGGACTGCTGACAGCTAACTGCATCATCTCCTTACTGGCCGCTGTCGTCAGCTTTCCTCAGTGTTAAGAGTGTGTAAGCATGTTTAGCACTGCTCGATTCTCGCAGACACAACACCTTCTCATCAACTGACTTCCTGCTTCTATCTATCTATTTATCTATCTATCTATTATGTAGTCCTATATCTGCTCGGTCGTGCGAAAATGGCGTACCATCGACATTTAATAGTTATAATATATTAATACATACTACATACACATTATAATGAACTTATAAGCTAATTAAGTGAAATATATAATATTGTAAAGTAACATAATTGTATGAATATTGTATACATATATTATTCATAGTAAATAGTGATTATTCAGTAATACTACATTTAAACAAGTTGTATACATATTTGAATAAGTGCAATGGTTGTTGTATAACACTTTGTTAGACGTGCATGTACAACAGACGTACGCATATAATTGTGCAATGGTAATACTGCTAAGTTATACATTACATATTTGAGTTATCACTTTAGTAATGTCTAATATTTCACCTAACTTGTATGATGATACTGGTAATATAGAATTGTGCTATAATTGTATGACTTATAGTATTGTACTAACATTTTGGTACTACATAATTGTAACATTTTATGAATTGTTACAAAATATTGTGTTAATGCATAATTGTGTTGGCCTTATAATTGTAGTTACATTTCTTAATGCAACTCTTACATAAGTGTCTTGGCCTTATAATTGTAGTTACAGTTACATAAAAGTTACATCTTGTTAATGCAACTGTTTTGTCGTTACATAATTGTTACGTATCGTTTGTAGGTACATAATTGTAGTTAAAGTTACATAAAAGTTACATCTTGTTAATGCAACTGTTACATAATTGGCAAAGTGTAACATAATGCAATCGTTTGTCGTTACATAATTGTTACATATCGTTTGTAGGTACATAATTGTAGTTAGTGTAACATAATGCAATCGTTTGTCGTTACATAATTGTTACATATCGTTTGTAAGTACATTATTGTAGTTAAAGTTATATAAAAGTTACATCTTGTTAATGCAACTGTTAATTGGCAAAGTGTAACATAATGCAATCGTTTGTCGTTACATAATTGTTACATATCGTTTATAGGTACATAATTGTAGTTTGTGTAACATAATGCAATCGTTTGTCGTTACATAATTGTTACATATCGTTTGTAAGTACATAATTGTAGTTAGTGTAACATAATGCAAACGTTTGTCGTTACATAATTGTTACATATCGTTTGTAGTTACATTATTATAGTTAAAGTTACATAAAAGTTACATCTTGTTAATGCAACTGTTACATAAATTGGTACATATTGTTTGTAGTTACATAATTATAATATGGAGTAACATAATTGTAATAACTGCAGTCCTAACATATGCTGCGGTCGATGATAGTGATGATGTGTCATGCCACTTGTTTGTGGAGACACAATTTGCTTTTTTGTTTGTAGTTTATGTGGTATTTTGGCATATATAGTAACATTTACACTTATTTTCATTTGTTTGTTATGTGATCTTACTCTGTTTCTCTTTTTTCTTTCTTACTTTTCTTTCTTTCTTTCTTTTCTTCTTCTTTTTTTTTTTTTGTATGTATTGATTTTCTATAGTTTGTTTCTCTTTGCTTGTGTACGCTTTTTCCATGTTGTTCATGGTTACATAATTGCTGGCTAATTTCCTTGGGATACTTTTTTAAAGTTTAGTTTATATTGCACAGGTATTACTGAAAATGCTATTATATAGTCCCATATTTTGTTATTTTATATAAAAAATATATACACTATATACAGTATTAACTATACACACTGACTTGTTGTTCACCTGTACCTATCGTGGGTAATATGTGTGTCAGCACTGTGTGGAAATCATTGTCTTCACGATTGTGTTGAAGATGTTCACTCTTGCTAACGGCATTTGTGTTGGCCATTTTTTTTTTTTTTTCGTAAGTTAATTTATCTGTTTCCACTAGGAAGCTTTAATTAATAAATGTTTAATACAGTTCTTTTAATCGCTCACTGAGTAACTGTGATGGTATATTTTCTTTATTACTTTGTAGATATAATATGTATAGTTGTATATATGAAACACGTATTTTATGTAGGTATAAATAGTAACACTCGTTGGTAGCAAATAAATGTTATAATAGATGAATGAATATATACCGTGTAGAATAATTATTGTTGGTGATTATTTAGTGATTGAGTTATGCAGATAACTGAAGTAAGTATGTGTATTTAAGCTGTAACTATACAACACGTTTTATATGTTTGTGCAGAAGCTTATTGTCTATCACTGTGTATTGTATAAATGAAGTAACTATGTAACTCACTAATTTTTACCGTGGTGGAAATGGTGTGAATGGTGTTGCACGTGGTGATAGCGTTGTCCTTCGCGGGTTGATTGGAGCGCTGTCGTCTCAGCACATGGTGACGTCGGCTTCCCACACTGGTAGCTGTGGTGAGTGAATGAGTAGCGATGAGTAACTTGAGTGAAGACGGGTGAGTAAGACGAGTTGTGAATATGGACTTGGTGTTTGCTTCGTCGTCCTGACCTCTTCACACCTGCGTAAGCGGTGGGGGTTGGGTGGATGTAGCAGAGAGAGGAGGGTGAGGTCTGGTGGTTATGAGTTGTGAGTCGTCTCTCACTCTTCGTTTGTTTGTTTGTTTTCTTTCTTTCTTGATGTATTCTTGGTCCTTTTTTTTCTTGTGATTTACTCGTTGTAGAATGAAGACTGCCGCTTCTTGTAGGTGCGTGTAATAGATTATACAGACGACGTAGAGTTGTTAATTGTAGTTGATTGTAGATGGTTGTAGTTCGCTGATTCGTCGTAGAAATTGCAGTATTGTATCAATATTTTGTTAAACTACTTGCAAGGCGTCGTGTGATCTCTTGACCTCTGCATCAGCATGATGATCTGGGAGACGGAGGGGGCTTGATGGAGAGAAGCGTCAGGAGCTGGTTATGTTGTTGGTTAAGAGAGATATTCTTGTTTTCAATCTTGATATTTTGTAGGAATTTCATGTTGATTCGTAGACGAGGTTCGTATACGTTCGCTGCTACCAAATGTCATAAAGACTTTGTAGTTACTTGTAGAGAAGTATATTTTAGACTTGTGGTCGAGCGGCTTTTATATCTTGTAGTAGCTTCCCCACCAAATGTCATGTAGTGACAGGAGAGGTAAAGAATAGTATGGGACTATTTTTATTTGTCTTGGAAATATTAAACAGGTCTCTCACACGGAACGAGTATAAGTCCCGGGTAGCTACCTCCCTGTCTCGCTATCTCTCTCTCTCTCTCTGTTCTAAGGCTAATCTCAGTCTCGACCTCTCTCTAGGGTCGCTTGTCTCCTTCTACTCTCTCTTTCCTAAACTCTGGTGTAGCAGGGGTGTGTCACGTGTGTTCCTCGTGGATGGAAAGCTTAAGGAGCCTGTGTGTGAGTATGTGTGTATATGTGTGTGCATGGTTAGCAGATCTTTGTTCACGAGAGGACTGCTGACAGCTAACTGCATCATCTCCTTACTGGCCGCTGTCGTCAGCTTTCCTCAGTGTTAAGAGTGTGTAAGCATGTTTAGCACTGCTCGATTCTCGCAGACACAACACCTTCTCATCAACTGACTTCCTGCTTCTATCCATCTATTTATCTCTCTATCTATTATGTAGTCCTATAAAGAGTCATCAAGATGGCGGAGCTGGTCAGATATTGGAGAACATTTTCATTTGCTCTTCTCAAGGGGATTGACACACCCACTTTGGTCAAGGAGATGGTCTCTATTCGTTGTATATGAAAAACATTTAATGTTATTCTGCCCAGAGGCAGAAAAACACCAAAAATAATTTAATGATCTAAGTGCTTCTTTGAGTGAAACAAAGGCCTTCCACAGGGCTTGTGTAAATATTGAAAATAGAGAGGTAATAATTTTCTCCAGCTCAAGTGTAACAAACAGATAAGGAGGCCTTGACTGGTAAACACAGACTCGAGATAAAGATTCAGTGTTCTTGGCCGTTTTGCCTTGTCTCTCACCTTTATTGGTCACCTGTTTCACTCGTTCGTCGTCTCATACTGCACGAGGTAACTACAGCTGTGACACCTACCTTCCTGAGGAAAAGAAATTTACTAAGGGGAAATTTCTGGATATTGTACAAAGATAAATCCTGGACAGGTAATCTGCTAGAACGACAGTAACCCCTTTTACATGTTGAACCTTTGAGAAGTGTTCTTGGAGAAACAGAGCTCAGTGGGTCAGTCTAAGATTTTTGCTTTTAAGTCGGGACAAAAGTTTGAGAGGGTGGTGATTAGTGTACACTACCACATCACCTGACCCTGGACCAACATAAACAGAGAAAAATTGCAGAACAAGTATGAGTGGAAGTTCTTTCCCAATAGCTAAATAATATCTCCGGGCCTTATTGAATTTTTTGCTAAAATAGCACACAGGCATCTCAAAACCGTGATCATTATCTTGAAGCAAAACTGCGCCAACCCCAAGGCCACCGGCATCAACAGCTAATTTAAAGGGTTTATCATAATTTGGAGCTTGAAGCACAGGATGACTTGATAGGATGGCTTTGACTTTAGAAAAGGCATCCTCACATTCTGACTTCCACTCAAACTTGACTCCTTTCCTTAATAAATCTATGAGGGGGCCTACAAGATCAGAGAGGTTCAGAACAAAACGTCCATAGTAGCCAACCATACCCAGGAATCGCTGCAACTCACTTATTTTTGGGTTGGGAGGAACTGACTATGGCCTGAGCTTTAACATCAGGTGGGCCCACTAGGCCTAATCCTAGCACATAGCCGAGGTACTGCACTTGAGCCTTTACAAACTCGCACTTAATTAAATTAAACACTATATTAGTAGAGGACAGTCTCTGCAGCAAGGCATCTAGTTGTCTCTTTTAATGCTAGTAAAACTAAATATATACAGTTTACTAATAGACAGATATTACCAGATTCGTACATTACCTTCAGTGCTACTAATATTCCCATCTCCAAAAGTATTGAAATTCTTGGTGTCTCACTTAACAATGCCCTCAGCTGGACCTCTCATGTCAGATCACTTGCTAAAACCGCCTCAAAGAAACTTGGATTATTGTACAGAGTCCGTAACTTCTTCGCCGATGAGCAGTTAGCTATAATTTATGAGTCATGTGCGCTCTCAGCTTGAATATTGCTCACCCTTGTGGAATGGTTGTGTAGACGTTGCATTAAGACAACTAGACAAAATTCAAAATAAAGCTGTTAGAATCATTAACAACCCTGCCATTACATATAAACTACCTCCCCTGCAAGTAAGAAGGAATGTTGCCTCCCTTGCATTATTTTACAGATATTTTTTTGGCAAATGCTCAGACGAAGTTGCGTCCATGGTGCCACCTCTCCATGCCTTCCCTCATGCTACACGGGCATCTGGTAGCGCTCATGACTGGAATGTCACTCAACCATATTGCAGAACTTCTGCCTATCAGAATTCTTTCATTCCCCGAAGTGCATCTCTCTGGAACTCGCTTCCCCAGAGTTGTTTTCCTCCAAATTTCAATCTACAACTGCTCAAGTCTAACTGTTACAGATATTTTATGAACAGAGGACACCAGTAATCTGGTGTATGGATTATTATTTTTTTTCCCCATTTGTTTTTCCTTCCTCCATTCTGTTATTTGAAAAAAAAAAAAAAAAAAAGTGTTCCTCCCAGGAGTTACTACAAACAACTACATCATAAGTATACAGTATGTGACACATCCCTTGAGATCCCTTGCAAGCTCATTCTTCAGCCCCTGAAAGGTGGCAGGAGCATATTTCATACCATAGGGCGTGACTTTACATTTACAAGTGTTGCCACCAACCACAAAACAGGAAATTTCTTAAGCCCTTTCTATGAGTGGGACTTACCAATATTCCTTCATCAAACCTAGCTTCGTTATGAACTTTGCACAGCCTATAGCATCTACATAGTCATCTACCCTCGGAAGTGGGTGGGTGTCACTCTTGGTAAGGGAGTTGACTTTACGATAATCAGTAAAAAAAGATATGACCCACCTGGTTTTGGGACCACTACGACCAGGGAGCACCACTCGCTTTGATATGGCTCGATCAGCCCCTGCTGTGGCATGTTGGTCATTTCTTCGTGAATTATGTACTGCTAAGGACTAGCACTGTAGGATGACTGCTTTGCAGGGCTGGTGTCTCCAACATCCACGTCCTGTTGTGCCACTTCTGTCCGTCCTGAGGTGTCCCAGAAGATATCAGGGAACTTCCTGAGAAGTCAACCAGTTCGGCACACCTCTCTGCTGTCAAATGGGAGAGATTATCAGTTAATGTACCCCGTGCTTCCCAGTTTTCTCTCCAGCTGGTCGTCTGGCCCAAGATCAAAGGGCAGACCTCGTCCTCCAGTAACTCGATAGCCGACACCACGCATGCAGCACTAGGGGTTCCATGTCTCGCTTGTCGCACTCCTTCAATATATTCACATGGCACAAACTTCGTTCCTTCCTCGGGTCTGAAGCTGAGATGACATCATTAATTTCACCCGCCCTCTTTTCTACTACATAAAGCCCTGCGAAATTTGCCTAGAGAGGCTGACCATGAATGGGGAGCAAGACAAGAACTTGATCTCCTGGGTGAACCATTCCGTTCCTGACTTTCTTGGAGTGGTCATACCAGTCTTCATCTTCTCCTGAGATGACTCCAAGTGTGCCGTGGCTACTTCCATACTATAAGCCAGGCTTTCTTTAAATTTTGACACATACTCTAGCAAGTTAATTTGGTCAACATCCCTGACCCACTGTTCTTTAAGAGGTTCTCTTACTTCATGGCCAAAAATTAACTGAAACGGAGAGTAGCCCAAGGACTCTCTCAGTGTCTCTCAGGTGCAAAATTAGGAAGGGCAGACACTTGTCCCATTCCTTTTCATCAACACACACCTTTTTAAACATGCTCTTCAAAGTTTGGTGATAACATTCTAATGCACACTGACTCTGAGGATGGTAAACTGAGGAAGTGATCTTGGACATTCCTCACACCTTAAGGCTTTGTCTGAAAAGCCTGGATCTGAAATTGCTGCCTTGATCTGGCTGAACTTCCTTTGGTAGCCTAAACCAAAACGGGTAAAGAAAGTCAGCATCTCCTTTTACAACCAATCTAGTGGAAAAGTTTCTTAAGGGAATGCCTTTGGGATATAAAGTGGCAATGTCTGATAAAGAAATATAAGCCTCTTGGGCCTATTCTTCCAAAACACTCTGCAGCAATATTGACCAAGAGTCTTTTGGCCAAGAAAGACGACCTGTCACTTTTTCAAACATTTGGAAGTACTTAGCGACATCATGCTCATTAAAGGGAGCTACTAGCTTTTTATTCCTGGTGACAGCAAAAGTGTCCCTGGCGAACGAACTACTAGGTCATGGTGAACTATCAGCGTGGACTTATTTGTATTCATGATCCTGTTGACTTTGTCCCATTTGAGCTTGTATTTTTAGTTCTCTCATTTTAGCTTGCAATTCTTGTTCTCTCATTTGAGCTTACACTTCTAGTTCTCTCATTTTAGCTTAGGATTCTCTTTCTCTCATTTGAGCTCGCACTTCTACTTCTATCAGATTAATTTCGGCTAGCTCAAGGGGCACTTTGTCACCAGTATCATGAGCAGAAAAATCACCGGGGCCAGGCATCTCCGACACCAAAACTTCAGGGTCAACTCCTTGTGCAGTATCAAGTGGCTCAGTACTAACAATGGGGGACTTACTGTGCTCAGTCATGGTGCCCAGTATTAGATCAAGTAAATCAGTTTTAGTGATTTTGGCAGAGTATTTCAACTGCAGGGCCTGGGCAAGCAATATGAGGCCACCCCTTGTGAGAGCTTTCACTGTAGTTGGGAAAAGCTGAGAATCTAAAAATGTTCTGACCTCATTAGCATCCGTTAGGTACATGAACACTGATTATGGGTTAATGAGGTATGAGTAAGCACTGTGTATCTGGCCAAGGTTACCATTATTATGTCACAGAACCATCCTCGCGAGGTTGCCAAGTTTGTTATGAGTATATATTAACATGCACTCTTAACCTTTTATCAGTCACCAAAAGGGGTAAGGTAAAGCTCACACGTAAACTTATTTTACACTGTAACAGACACGCAAAAACAGAACCAGGATTCGTATATCAAAAGGGGGATTCATTTATTGACTCCCAATACAAATATAAAAATGAGTTATTTCTCTTACCTAACCAAGTTACAATAAGTGGAAAACAAGTAGTCACAGCTTGAGGAATTAGGAGAACTCACTGGTAATATTACCACACACCCGTATGATATGGAGAGGTAAACCAAAAAGAGCAATGGTGCACACAAAAGTGTGTTTTGTAAACAAAGTGAACGAGTGTATCTGCAGTGATGTGTGTGGTAATGAAATGTGTGAAAAATGTGTCTAGTGATGAAATGCGTCTCTCTCACTAGTTTCTCACGTTTAAATAGCAGTTTACTCCGTCTTCTTAGACATAACAAGCCAAGGTACTGTCTTAAGTATAGTCTTCGGCATGTGCTACCAATTACTAACTAACACATAACTCCTAGCCAATTAAGTGTCGTAAAGAAGGCGGAGCTGGCCATCTATTGGGAAACGTTCTCATTTGCTTATCCCATACGGTATGTCACACCCACTTTGGTCAAGGACTAGGTCTCTGTCCATAGTATATAAAAAACATTTAAAGTTATTCTGCCCAGAGGCAGGAAAACACCAAAAATGATTTATTTTAGTGATCTCTAGTGTTTCCTTGAGCGAAACGAAGGCCTTTCTCAGAGATTGTGTAAATAGTGAAAAAAGAGAGGTAATAATTTACTCCAGCTCAGGTGTGACATACAAATAAAGAGTCCTTGACTGGTAAACACAGACTCTCGAGAAAAAGATTTAGTGTTCTTGGTCGTTTTGCCTTGTCTCTCTGCTTTATTGGTCACCTGTTTCACTCGTTCGTCGTCTCATGTTCCATGGGGTAACTACAGTTCTACCGTATCCTGCTTTATTGTTTTTGTTTCTAGCATCATACAAGTGTTTTTCTGCATAAACTCCTCCCAAATAGTTGTTACTACATCACTATGAACAGACAGGTGAGTGAAAATATACGTGAAGATACACTTTACGCGCTCCACAGAAACTTATGAAGTGTTCCAGTAGATACCAGTGATGGAAATATCTCTTTGATTTTATTGCCATTTATTTTTTACTGGTTACAGAGGGGTTTTGCCATTGTGGTAGTTTGGCGGACCAATTAACCATGATCAAGGAAGTGTGATGCTATTAGAATAGACTGGTGTTTACGCTTGACACCATCACACACGAACATCTTTCACAGAAACCATTGCTAAGATTAAACGTAAGTAAAATGAGATAAGAATCAGTCAAAATACAGAGATCACCACCAAGACATGCAGTTTAAGCCGTCCAAGTGAACACACAGTACACACAACACCGTCTGTGGCTGCAAGGTAAACTGAACTTGATGGGTGCTGGAATTTCAAGTGCCTTCTCGCTATTTTTCCGGATTAAGAGCGATGCCCGCTAGTTTCTCACTCTGCAGGGCTTCTGCTGCGAATGAGTCGTACGTCTGGCAGCCGACGGCGCATGCGCAATGAATGCAAGGAGTTAGGATTTTCAGGGAGTCAAATTTGAACGCTACACCGGTCCATTCAAAAATTGATGTTCTACCTGTACACACACACACACACACACACACACACACACACACAGATACATAGACAGATATACTGATACATACATAGATAGATAGATATAGAGAGAGAGAACTTCTGATCAGTGAAATTATAACACATCTTTTACTAAAATGTTCAACAGACAGCTCCAAGCGCCATAAACTCTAAGAAACTACTACTTGACATTGAGGCTGTTGCCTTAAGTCTCCCTTCATTATTGCAGCGGTGAGCGTCTTTTAGCTTTCTATGTATGGTGAGACATTCCTCGTACAAGAGAGACTGTAAGGAACATTCACATATGATCTACACTACACTACACTCACGGCCAGTTCATTCTCTTTCGTACCCAGTTAAAGGCCGGAGATCAGGAGAGAAAATCCTAAATGATATTTTGATTAAATTTTCGTTTCTGGGAAGCGAGCGTCGATTCTTATAGCTTGATGGAGAAGAACCGAGAGTGTACACCAGACTTTAATATTTCGTACTCAGGTGTAGAACTCTTGCTAAACAGTACAGTATACTAACTGAAATTTGTGGATTAGCTTGATTGTGTTTAGGGCAGTCTATTCCTGGACTAATGCCCTTCATTTGTAATGCATTGCTTATCCTCTCTCTCACACAACCTACCCAAGATCTGTTGAGAGAATGCTAATTCAAGTCTTAAACAAGCACTGTTATATGTTACGAAGAAAGGTGAGGAAAATGAAGCCAAATCCATGAAAAATTCATTTTGATACATCAGGGTCATCTGTGCTTGTCAAATGACCACAAATTACTAATATTCCAGTTCAGACAGCAACGGAGATTTGTGGAAGATCGTTATGAATGCATTCACTCAGCTTATAGCCACAAGTTGCAGTACTAAAATTCTTTTCAAATAAAAGTGTCAGTGGTAATAATATTAATACGGAAGAGAGTCAGTTTATTGCTGCAGGTTGTTGAGCATCCATGCAAGATGGAAACTTCATGCATGTAGAATTGTCATCAGTACAGTCAGTTATTTTACGGACGCAACTTGCTGAGAATCCAGTCAATGTAGAAACTGACATTGGTATAGATTCCTTGGCTCCTCGCCGCTCCACAGACAATGGTCCCGGAACTGACGATGCCGAGGACGTAGCTGCGCGTGTTTTCCAGGTTGCTGACCACCAGGGGGCCGCCAGAGTCACCGCGGCAGGCGAACTTTCTCCTGTCGCCACCAGCACACACCACCTGTACCCAAAACACCATGTCTTAATGCTCGGAATTTAAGGCTTACACAAGCAAACATCATGTACTAATGCTCGGATTGCGGGTTTACATTATCAAACACCATGGAAGATCGGATTTTAAGACTTACATAATCAAACCAAGTAATAATGCTTGGATTTAGAACCATACATAATCAAACACCACGTATTTATGGTCGGACTGCAGGCTTAAATAATCAAACACATTTATAAGGGTTATATAATCAGGCACCACGTATTAATGCTCGAGTTTTAAAGCTTAAATAATCAAACATTATTGTTCGGACTTCAAGGTTTACATAATCAAACACCAGTATTCATGCTTGGAATTTAAGGCTTGCAAAATAAAACTCTACTATCAATGATCAAACACTACGTATTAATGACCGATACCCCGCGTGTTCAAATTGCAAGCATGAAAAACTACATTAACAGGAATATATTTCAAGGATAACAGTAATAATAGTAACAGCTACAACCCCACGCTCCTCGGGACGAGAACCCAGTTGACTGCAGGCTGAAGTGGGCTGTCTCTTGAGTCCTTCAATTTGGGGGACAGCGAGGGAACTGAGGGATGTTTGTATAACTGGCCAGTGAAACCGTTCAGTTATAACGGTGCCACTACATGAAGAGATCCCTTTCAAAGAATCCTCGTTTCAGTAGTTTACTGTCGATAGTAATTCTATGCTTCAAGAACAAAACAAGATTAATATGTATATGAAAACTGAAGGAACTGAACACTTCACGTCAGATATATCCTATTGTAAGTGATATGAAGTGACTGTTGAGGATAACCGTGCACTGGAATGATGTATATTTGACGGAGTAGTTTATAAGTCACTGCTGATTTTTTTTTCCTTTTGATAAAGTCATCATGGAGTATATGCCTATTCCTTATTTCTAACAATTAAAATAAAGCGAATATCCAGTCACATATTTTGAGGTACCTGTATGTGATTTTTAAAATAAATACTAATAACACAATCAAAAGAGTAAGGAACAGCACATGTAAGGCGTTGTGAATTTAATCTTCGTAAAAGTACAAATATGATAAAGATACCCCACACTTCATTTACACCAGAATTTTGACTGAGAATGTAGGATATTTACTGACTAACTAGTTGAGAAGAGTGACATGTCGTTTATATAATTTTTGCCACACCACAAGCTTTTATTCACCACAGAGAAGTCCTCGTTATGAACCTTACTAAAGGAAGAGGTCACTACAGTGGAAAGATCTCCAGCAGGAAAGTGTCTGGTATCCATCTCCCTTAACTCCCTCAGTTCGATAATGCGTATTTTACTGTAACAGATCCCCAGCGATTTTATACACCTTAACCTCTACACTGCCATGCAATCTTTTTAAAGCATATTGTTCTATCTATCTATCTACGAGTATAGCCAGACGCCTAAATCCCGTAAGGGGCGGCCACAAACAAATCACCTCCTTGTCCCTTGCCATTACTCCTCCCACAACTCAACTCCCCTCTCTCCACTCCATCCCTCCACCTCGTCTTCAGTCTCCCCCTCCCTCTCCCCCCCCCACCTCATTCACATACGCTATCCTCGTTAGCCTGTCACTCTCCTTCCTCTTCTCATGGCCAAACCACCTCAGTGTATTTCTGCTAACGCTTTCTATTACATCCACATTCACACACAACGCTCCTCCATTTCCTAGTTTGTCAGTCTGTCTCTCCATGAAACTCCGTATGCTCCTCTCAGATACCTCATTTCCACTGTTGTCACTCTTGTGTCTTTGCAACAATGCCCAAGATTCTCTTCCATACGTTAGAGTTGATATCACTATACTGTCAAGCAGCGACTTTGTAACTTCCATGTTAATAATTTTGCTGTCTGCAAATCAGTGATGGTTCTTAACTTCTTATAATGCTCGAACACCTTGAGGTCATAAATCATTTTCTCACACCCCGTACCAGAAGCGTCTATAAGATTGTAAATATTAAGTTTTAGCTTTCACAATAAATAAAAAGATAAATATATAACGAAATAAAGACATACAGACAGAGATGAAATGATTTCATGAAACAAATAGTAACGACTCTGAACTAATGCAGATTTTCAGAGATCGTCGATCATGAACCGTTTGTCGAAGGTAAGACTTCATGAAACGAACAGCAACGACACTGAACTAAAACTGACTTTTAGAGATGGTCGATCATGAACCGTTTGTTGAAGGTGAGTCCAGAGATGACTTCATTAGTAATGCGTGACCCCCTTTTTAGTTGCTCTTCTCTTCTTTGCTTCCATCAGCAATTATCATTAAATGAGGTCCTTTGACATGACCCCATACACATCATCAGTTACCTCCAAACTGTTTCTGTGTTGTTATGTAGAAACACCGAAGCACCTGCCTAGCACAGGTGGGTGACCACATACGCATGGAGAATAGATAGCAGAAGACACCAGTCAGGTAATGTTATGTAATTTGCATAACTTTGTAAATATATCATTAAAACGTAAGCATGTTTTGGATCCCCTGCTTTGATACTCCAGTGTTCAGGAGTCTCTCTAACACCTCTTCCTTAGCTATGTATTTCTGGATATGGCTAGTTAATATCCTTTTGTACGTTATCCATGCAGAGTCTGGCGATATTACAATGACTTATGCAATACTGAGATGGGCAGTGAGATGTAATAGACAAAATAAGTTGCTTGGGAAATGGTACTAGGGAGTGTCCTTAACCGTTGGGAATACGAACCCAGGTCAAGAATCACTGCTCTAGACTATTAAAATTCAGCTTGAGAAAGATCTGCTGTACTGATGAGGTTAATGAAGTCTCTATAACTCCTTTAGTTCGAAAAAAGAAATACCGCTAAGTTGATTAAAGCCGTCGAAAGGAAATTACGACAAAATATGAGACATTATCTAGTGAAGTAATTTAGGGAACCTCCAGCAGGGAAGGGGTTGGTTCGGGTGAGCAGCGGGTCAGCTAAATAGGACTCTAGGTTTGTATTATCGTCGGAGGAAGCTCCCTGACACCTCTTACTTAACGATTTATTTCCCAAAGTATCCATTTTGTTATAGTGAAGATACTTCAGTTTCGCCCTAACTGGAAGGGTTCAATTTTGACAAATTTGAAATCTTCACGACAGCCACAAGTTCGGTACCGTACGGTGGTATATCGTCTTCTATTTGAACAGCTCATGGCAGATTGAAAATAAAAGAAGAAAGCTTCGAATTAACCCTCGTATTCTAAGTGGCTTTAAAGATTTCCTAACACATTTTTCTTAGCGGCTTATTCTGCACTTTGCACTTCAATATCGTCTTGTATTTTACTGTTGCAAACCATGTTGATATTAAAACTTTATAAAATAACATGCATGGAAAGGCAAAGCCTCAAGCTGCAAAATAAATTGCTTAAGGAAGGTGCAACGAGACCTCCTGTGCCACTTATAATATGGCGCAAAGCCTATCGACAGCACGAGGACCATTATGGGAGTCAGTCAGATTCTACTGCCTTACAGTTTTCCTCAATAACACAAAACACAACAATTGAATTAACATCCAGGTCCCAACTACTTGTATGCCTATCTAATGTCTGTCTGTCTGTCTGTCTATCTGTCTATCTATCTATAATCAAACGCCTCAATCCCTTATGGGATGGTCATAAACAAATCACCTCCATGTCATCCTGTCCTCTGCCATGCGGCTGCCCTGCCTCACACTAACACCCCTCTCGCTCAAGTATCTCTCCACCCCATCCATCCATTTCATCCTTGGTCTCCCCCTTCCCCTCCCCCCGCCACCTCAGTAGCACTCTTCTAGTCAGTTTCTCATTCTCCATCCTCTCCGCATGACTAAACCAACTTTGAATATTTCTTCTGACGCTTTCAATCACATTTACATCAGCACCACAACTCTCCTCCCTCATTTGTCTGTCTGTCTCTCCTCGTAGCTCCGCATTCTACTGCGACTTATTTCTAATGTTCTCGCTCTTGACTTGCGTCCTGCTGACAGGATCCAAGCTTCGTTTCCATACTTCTGAGTGGGGATTTGTGCTGTAATGCAGCTACTTTTTTTTTTTTTTTTTTTTTTCCACACTCAGTTCCCTATTCCTTGTCACTCCTTCAGTGAACCAGCAACTTTTCTTCCCTATTGTATCCTTTCCTGTAGTTCATCCTCTAGACTTCCATCCTTACTCACCATACTACCTAAATGCTTGAATGTACCCACATTCTCCACTTTCTGGACATCCAACCTCACTATGCATTCTGTACCTCCCCTTCGCTAAAAGACCATGACTTTACTGTTTGCTGCATTCACTTCTGGATTTCTTTTCTAACATAATCTCCACAAATCATTTATCAGTTAAACCTTGTAATTCCCATTTATCTTCGCTGAACAATACATTATCATCAGCAAGCAACAGTACAGGTAGCTTCCAAACCCTGCCCTTTCTAAGGACACTCCAACATCCACTGCCCCACCTAGTACGTCTTTTATAACGCCATTCATATATATCTATATCTATATCTATCTATCTATCTATCTATCTATCTATCTATCTATATATATATATATATATATATATATATATATATATATATATATATATATATATATATATATATAAACACGACCACGGGGAAACGACACATCACTGTACTGCTGGGTGTGTGAAAACAAGTCCCACTGTAGATTCTTACCATATTAGGATCTGGGTATTGGGAAATGTCACAGTACTGATAGCTGATGGGGAGATCTGCTTCTTGTAGGACATCCGCTGTCTTGTTTGAATCTGGCGAAGACTCTGGCAAAAATCAAGAAGTGAAAGCTTAAGATGTGAAAAAGTACATGGCATTTGAAGATACAATAGATCAGTAGGCTTTGTTTTAACTCAAAGTGCTGAAAAATGAGTTCTGGAGCTTTGAGAGTAGGGGAACTAGGTATTTAAAGTTTCATCAGTGTAGAAGGTCCTAATACTGAAGATGTGAGAGTATATGATTTATGCGAGGCTTTGTAGACATAGAATGAGTGTTAAGATGTGAGGATTGAATAAGTGCAGAGGCAAGAGATGAAAAAACAAAGAAATAAAAGATAATTTGGGATGGGAGGAGATTCAGACGTCTATACCCAATAGTACCATATTCCACATTATACTCATAAAGGCGTTTCAAAAGAGATTAACAGATACTGGTAGACAGATAGTAAGACAGGCAGATATCAGAAGAGAGAGAGAGAGAGAGAGAGAGAGAGATGTAGGCAGGCAAGTAGGTAACTAGGTAAGTCTCCCTGGTTACCATTTCCATCTACCATCCCACACAGCGTTGATAATTTCCCAAGTCGGGCGAAACCAGCTGCCCGCACCAGGATCCCAACCCCGGCGTTAAAGGACTGGGAGTTTCACAGTCAGGCACGCTAACCATTCTGCCATTGTAGATAGACAGATAGGTAGGTGGAGAGACAGATAGATAGACGGATGGATAGATAGATAGATGACAGATAGATGGATTGATAGATAGATGTCACAGCTGTCTTACTGGTGATTCCCCAGCCAGCCACCCATCCGATCCTGCTGGTGTAGTTGCGGTTTACAATGCCTAGGTCCCGACACAGGTCCATGGGCAGGCAAAGAGGCCTCACGTGGACTGCGAGAGAGGGAGAAAGGAATTGGGTTAGATATTACTCGTATGATCCTCGTCATCCTCGTCCTCGTCATCATTATCACTGTCCAAGTCATCTTCATCATCGTTACTATCATCGTCCCCGTCATCGTCATAACAACTATCTTCGTCCTCGTCCTCGTTGTCATTATCACCGTCCAAGTCATCTTCATCATCATTACTATCATCGTCACCGTCATTATCACCATCATTACAACTATCTTCGTCATGGTCATCTTCATCTTCCTCCTCCTTCTCCTTATCATCGTCATCCCTATCACAGTCACCATCATTGTCTCTGTCATTATCGTCAATCATTGTAATCCTTATCATCATCCTTCCTCCTCCTCCTCCTCCTCCTCGCAATCGCCATCATCGTCATCGTCATTATCATCCGTATCATCGTTATCGTCATCCTAATCTTTTTCCCACTTAAATATGTTATTCCATCGTTTGATATAAAAACTGATAAGAAAAGAGTGACATAGTGTAGAAAAACTTTGAGTAAATAGAAAGCTTTGAGGTTGGAGAAGATACAACATGCAAGTTTTCTTTATGCAAATGTGATACTGAAATGAATGAATGACAGTGGAGATCAGTGCAGTGGTCAGAACCTCGAAGTACAACACACTGGATTAAGAAATAATATTATGGGAGGAAAATGTAAATTTATATCATTTTACTCTAACGTGGCCTAAAATTGTCATATCTCCATATGGAATGCTGAGTGGTGACAACTGATGAATACTAGACTATGATGCTAGTCACGAAAAAGCGTTGTGGCAAGGATGCAGAGCCACAGCATTGCCTTTTTGTGCTATTAGACTACGTGAAATAAGCTGCAAAAGGACGATAATCTGGGCCAAGTTAAGGTGAGGAGTATAGTGGATTAGTAGGGCAAACTTGAGAATGACACTTGCAATAGTCATAATCAGGAGACATATTGAATAACTGTGCTAATGAGAAGCTTTACTGAACAGTGCAATACGATGAGTGCACAATGGACACGGTTAGCTGTACCCCCAAATCTGTACTTACAGGGATGAAGTGTGGCTGGCTGGGAGAGTCTCAGGAGTGCTATGTCGTTGCAGAAGCGGCATTCGCTCGACCTGGGGTTAAACCCTTCGTGCAGTATTACCTGCAGCAAAGGTGAAACAAAAAGTAATGATGTAAAAATCTCTGTTCCTTTATAAAGAGTATTTATTAGCCTATCCTTTCATCTGTCTACAGCCAGCGTCTGCAATCTTGGAGGGGTGGCTACAAACAAGTCGCCTCCCTGCCACCCTCTCCTGTGCAGATAAATATCGATAATTATATTTTCAAGGAATCAAGTTTTCCACGAAATAATTTTATATTTAGGTTGTTGTTAGACTGGTATGCTGTGCCTAAAACTATAATTATTTCCCATTCTTCTCCAACTGTCAGTAGTTCAAGGAATTTATATGAGTCACATTTACTTTCTGCCCTGAACCATACGCCTCCTCTTCTTACCTTTCGCCTTTCCTGCGTGTGTACTTATGAAACTGAAAAATGTTGGGGAAAGAATCATCCTACAAAGTACCAAAACTCAATCAAAAGAAAGTATCTCATGTGATCGACAGAGTCACGGCGACCATTGCTGTTATTACCATTTTCTTCCTAAGAGAAAAGGTTCTGAATGAGTTTATTTCCCATGTTGTAATAAACTTCATGCTTTCCGAGGTGTTAGTAATAGCAGGCATATACATAAATGAAATGTGACTGAAGAACATTTTCAAAATTCACGTCCACGGTTTCAAAACGTAAAAGCAAAAAAGTGTATATTTTTTGATCGTGTGTACTTGACCTAAATAATTTGTGCTTCAACCCCACTTCCTCCAGAGCTACATTATTACCCTTACAACATCCTTCCCATACGCTCACCCTAACTCCATCTTTTTAAAACCTTATCCGAAACAACAATCTTTATTCACTCCTTTTAAAGCTCCACCCTGTTAGAATTCGCACATTTAACTACAGATTTCATATACCCCTGTCTAACCCCAGCACCTCACACTTTCATTCTTTCCTTTCTCTCATGATCATCGTTTTCCCAAGCTTCTCTAAGTCTTATTTCCAATTTTTTCTTACCAAAACTCAAATCTCGCAACATCTTGGCCTTCCCCACCTCATTGGCTAACTTTCACTCCATTCCTGCCAAAACTCCAGTCTCTTAACATAATCGCCTTTTCAAAACCCTCCAAGTCTAATTTCCTTCTTATTCCTACCAAACTATAGCCTCTCAAAATCATCACCGACCCAAATTCCTTCATATATAATTTTTATCTTCTTCCTACCCAAATTCCAAAACAACATCATAGCTTTCCGAAACTCCTCCAAGTCTAATTTCCATCTTATTCCAACCAAAACCCCTATCTCTCAATATCATGGCCTTCCCAAACTCCTCACTGACCGGTTTTCTTCGTATTTATACCAAAACTCAAGTCTCTCAACATATAGCTTTTCCTAACTCTTCACTGGCTAATATCCACAGCATTCCTACCAAAACTCCAGTCTCTCAACATCGTCGCCTTTCCAAACACCTGTAAGTCTTATTTCCTTTCAAAATGTGTCCACTACACTCTCAATCTGACTTGCCTCTGCATACAGCCTCTCTCTGACCTCTCCAGCTCCTTCCCCCAGCTTCACATTAACGCTCGAGCCCCACCACACACACACACACACACACACACACACACACACACACACACACACACACACACACACACACACACGATGTCCTCTGTGTCTCGATTTGCAGTAAACAGAATTTCGTTATGTGGGTATTGATCACAGGGTGCCCAAACTATTTTCACCTTAACTTGGCACTGATTCTCGTTCTTTTGAAGCTTATTTCGCGTAACTCATGACAAAATACAAGACTACGACTCTACATTCTTTTCACAGCATTTCGTCTTGACTAGCACCGTATTCTAGTCTTAACCTATTGTTACAACTCACCATTCAAGAATGAGCGATGTCAATTTTAGGCCAAGTTAAAGTATAACTAGAAGAGGTGCCAAGGCACAGCAAACCCGTCCCCGGCAGGCATTTTAGTGCTGAAGTATAAACACAACAGGATATCTAGTCAAAGATGTCACATATCAAATTTGGAGTAAATCGGGCGAAATTTGACGATTTTATGTCCATTTGAAATTTTAGGCCCGACCCACCTGACATTGACGCCCCTACAGCTAACTGGGGGGTGACACCTTTGATGTAATGAGGCATGTTATAGAATGCAGATTTGAAGATGCACCTTTAGGTTTTGGTTTCATGTCGATGTGACGAATTTGAAAGGAGTTATGGAAAAAAAAAAATTAACGATTTTTACCCTTCCCCGTTGTTTACATTTTAGGGGCTTACAGCCGAGGCCTTGGCCCAATTTGGCCCAATATTTAAGCAGGCGATCAGATTGTCATAGCCCATCAACCCTGTAATTTTAGTCATAATCGCACCAGTAGTTTTCGCGTAAAGTTGTTAATAGAGAGACAGACAGGCAGACAAACAAACAGACAAACCGAGTGACAACAATACCTGTCCCCGAGCCCTTCCGGGGCGAGGACAGGTAAAAAGTGACCTATTGTAATGGGTGGCTGGTAGTTCAGTGGTTAGGACGCCCCAGTCAGCGTTTCGGTCTTCCATAGGTTTGATCCCTAGTTAGAGAGTTTCTATAATGTTATTCAACCAGTGGAATTAAAATTATGTATTCTCAACTGTTTTGGACGACGATAGCCTAACCTCGGGTACCTACGCATGGAGGAAAGTAAATCGAGAATGGTTGTTACTGTTTCCTTATAATTCTTCCACGAAAACCTCTTATTGTTAACTCTTATCTTCATGAAAACTGCACAATATTATCTTGGCCATCTTGAATGAGTTGTAATATTAGATTAATACCTGAATAAGATGCCAGTCACGAAGGTGTGCTATGGAAAGGATGGAGGAGCATAGCCTTGCCTTTTTGTGCCACTGAGCTGGATGAAACACCCTACAAAAAGAACGAAAGTTTATGGAAAACGAAGGTGAAAGAAGCATAAATTTTTCCCTCCCCCATCACCACTGCTCATTCACCTCCTCCACTGTTATGTCCTGCGGGGTGGGGGCACAGACGTTGTGTCTGCAATCAGGGTTTGTGCTCAGTGTATGTTCTCCAATCCTCACGAATTCGCTGTAAGAAAGAAATGAAAAATGTTAAATTACTTTCATTGTAATGGAATGTCTCATAATCCTCCCTGATCCGGACACATGATCCTGCCGCACACCCCAGTGGGTAGGAGGGAAAGGGAACAAATAGCAACTATAATAAATAATACATATATATTAAAATCTGTGTATGTTGGCAGTAAGAAATTCTGGAAAGTTTTTCTACAGAAAGTGAGAGATTGAGAGTAGGATGGTAACTCAACACTTACATCTCAACCTGTGTATTGGTGATGCGGATGCAGTGTGCGGCCGTCAAAACAAAAGCTGTGCAACGTGATTAAGCGATAAGAAATAGTGAAACTAGTTACACAGAACGACAGAGGCCCGTATTGTCGACGGGTAACGAAACTTCATAACACTTAATCCTAAGCGATTTATTTTGCATATTACTCCATACTATCCTCTATTGTGTTCTTTAAATCATTCTAATATCACCATTCTCATTTTAAATAACGTACGGAATTATATTAACTAGCCCTATCCAAAAATAAATTGCTAAGGAAAAGGTGTCTGTAAGCTTCTAAACTGCACGAGAATACCTTCCCGAGTGCCAGGAAAAAAAGCAACTAGGCTCTTACATCTCAAGGTCTTTATTGGAGAGGCGAATCCAGTGAGCGGTGAGTGGCGAGAGGCAAGATGTTTTAAGCTAAACAGAATGGGTATCAAAAACATAGCAACTGAGCACTTCCATCTAAAGCTGTGTATTGGAGAAGTGATGCAGTGAGCGGCCGCTAAAACAGAAGCTGGGCAATGTGAGATAAGAAGCACGTTGAACTTAAGTAGAACGGGTCAGCTATCAGTTTGTAAAAAGCTCTTGATCAGGTAAATAGAAAAGGATTATGGATGCCGTTTCGTATGTATGGTGTAGATGTTGAGCTGTTGAGTGTCGTCAAGCGGTTTAACGATGGTAGTGAAGCATGCGTGCGCGTAGGTAGGGATCCAAGTGACTAGTTCAAGATCAGTATTGGCGTTGGACACGGCTGTGCGATGTCGCCACGGTTGTTCAATTTATAAATGGATGGGGTTATGAGAGAGTACCAAGAACAAAGCAACGAAGTACTTACATCACAGCGTCTCCAGTGGTGTAACGAATGCAGTGGGCGGCTGTCAGAATATATCGGTCTGAAATGAGGGTCCCGCCGCAAGCGAAGAGGCTTCCAACGCTCGGATCTGTGTGGGGAAGGAGGAACCGTTGTCTAGGTGCCATAATGTACAGTAAGCGACATAGGAGGTTCAGTAGCTCCTCTTCCTTTGCTGTATTTTTCGCTTAAGGCATTTAACACTGACTTGTATGTTATCCATAGTTTTAATATCGTCATAGTTTGCACCGTTACTGGCAACAGGCCCCCTGTTCCCTGTAATTCCTATTTGCCCTGAAGAAACCACTCCCAATCTAAGGTAACCTAGCAGTGCCATCAAGGTAAACATTAAACCCAACTCTAGCCAAACCAACCTAACTAACCTCCCCAACCCAACCTAATCTAACCCAACCCAACCAAATCTAGTATAATCTAACCTAGCCTTTCCTGACCCAACCTAACCTAACCTAACCAAACCTTACCAAACCAAACCTAATCTAATCTAACTTAACCAAACCCAACCAAGCCTAATCTAAGAGAACGTAACCTAACTCAACCAAATTCTGCCTGGCTTAGCCCAGCCTAACACAACACAACCAATCCAACTCTACATAGCCCAACCCTATCCAGCCTAACTTAACGCAGCCCAACCCAGCTCTAGCCAAGCCAACCTAACCCAACGCAACCTAATATACTGTAACATAACCCAGCCAAATCTAATTCAATCTAACCTAACCTAATCCATCCTAACTTAATTTAATCCAACATGACCCAGCCTAATCTAATCTAACATAACCCAACCCAGTCTAACATAACATAACATAACCCTGCCCAGCCCAGCCCAATCCAACCCCACCCAACTAAACCCAACCCAATCCTATCTAACCCAATCTAACTTAATCCAACCCCTCCCAACCCAGCCCTACTTAACCCATCCCAACCCAACTTAACTCAGCCCAGCCCAACCTAACCCAACCCAACTCAACCCAACCCAATCCAACCCAATCGTACTTAACCCAACCCAACCCAACCCAATTTAACCTAACCCAACCCAACCCAACCCTACCCAACCCAGCTCAACCCTATCCAACCCAACCTAGTAGGATCCTGAGCACCACCAGCCAAGGCCAGGCCGTCAGGGGTGCATCCTCCACGCCGGCGATGAAGCGGTCTCTGAGGGGCGTCACTCCACAGTCCTTGGGCAGCAGCGAGGCACCGTTGCCGGGGTTAGGTCGAGGGGTGGGGTTAGATGCTGTGCCAGGTCGAGGGTTGGGAAGCGGGATAGGTGTAGTGCCGGGGCTCTCCACTGGCTGCAGAGTTTTGACCATCATTATTCATTATGCGATGAAGAAGCCTTAGATTTTAGTGCTATCAACGGAAAAGAGATAATCGACCCCTTCTTTCCTGTGACGTATTTTCTTCCTTGCTATCTTCTGTTTTATTCAGCCCTGGAGAGACTTTTAGAACTGGAGCTGTTACGTGTAGTTTCCAATTGCCTTTTTAGTACAACTGGTCTCATAAAAGCTAAACAAAATCGCCTAAAAGTAGCAAGAACTAAGCAGTCAGATACGTCACCGAAATGAGCCCCGTGTTATAAATGGCTTTGAAGATTTCGTGACACCATATTCTGTGCGATTTATTCAGCATATTGCACTTCATTTTCCCCTTGTACGCTCGTGACGCAAACTCTGTCGATATTGAAACGAAGTAACAGGAGAGAATATTAACCTGGAATATTCAGAATAACTCGGCAAAAATTGGTGCTTCGATGCCTCCTGTGTCACTTGTCATGCGATCCCGAGAAGTTTAGGGCAGACAATTCATTTTTTCATGGACCTTTTCTTCCCCTGGAATACGGGATCGTTCGAGTGACGCCACAGTCGCTTCACCTTACCATAGCCAGATATTTTGTCGTTTTGGAGCTTAATTTCCCGTAGCTCAGTGGTAGAATAAGAGGATACTATGAATTTACATCCTTTCCATCGCACGTCTTCTTGACTGGCATCATAGTCAAGCGTTCATCTCTTGTTATAGCGCTGTATTCGTGGTGGAGAGATGACAAGTTTAGGCCACGTTAGAGTAAGAATGAATAGTGTTTTGACCATTAATCTCTCCATATCGATCTCATTTCTTGTTATTTCCAGACGATTATATTTAACTTTGAACAGATTTCTTGTACTGAGGGGATTAGTGAGGACTGTACCTAATCCCGTCAATAATAGTAGTAGTAGCGGTAGTAGTAGTAGTAGTAGTAGTAGTAGCGGTAGTAGTAGTAGTAGTAGTAGTAGTAGTAGTAGTTGTAGTAGAAGTAGTAGTAATAGTAGTAGCAGTAGTAGTAGTAGTAGTAGTAGTAGCAGTAGTGGTAGTAGGAGTAGTAGTAGTAGTTGCCATCCAAGGATCATCTCAACGTGAACCAGGTGGACTGCAGGATGAAGGTGCCCTCGTCTTACATGTCCACTATCCCCCTTCAGGGTGAGTGTGATGTTTATATAGCCAAGCAGGGGAGCCAGCCGGTTATATCAGTGCCACCGCTTGAAGGCGTCCATTTTCTTCAGTGAAAAATGATTAATGAAGGTTTTATCTGATCCTTATATTTCCAAACGTTTCTTCAGTTAAATAAGTTAATATATGAAAGTAAAAATCAAATTGTCTGGAGACTGAGCAGGTTAAAAATATCTTCTGGGTATAGGGGGAAGGAAGGAAATATATCACTGTGTGGAAGGGGCTTAATAAAAAATGTGAAGTGCTCCCCAGTGTTGTATTTCGTTCTTATTTGCTTTTATCAATCTACTCCTATTTATCTACCCTAAATATTACCGAGAAAAAAACTAAAGACATACAGAGGGATAACTATATAAAGTTATTGTAGATCGATAGGCAGATAGATAGATATATAGGTAGATAGGCAGGTAGATAGTCAGACAGATAGATGGACAAAGACAGAGACAAACTGACAGAATGAGTCAGGTGAATGAAAAGACTGAGCGACAGATACACAGACTGACACAGATAAAAAGACACATAGACAGACAGCTTTATCTTTTATCGAGGAGTGAGACAAGAGATAAATAGATGGATAGCAAGACACAGACACAGTAGGCAGATAGGTACATAGATAGATAGACAGAAGGCAGATAGATAGATAAATACATAGACAGACAGACAGATACACATAAAGACGCCTATATCTATTTTATCGAGGTGCATCAGCAGCCACACGTCACATGACTGGATCGCGGACAGACATCACGCATCATAACATATATTATATTTCACTGAGAGAGAGAGAGAGGGGGGGGGGGAGTTAGAGAGGTTGATATGAGGTTGGTGAGGAAGGGGGACTGGAGGAAGGAGAGGAAGAATGGGGAGCTCAGTGGATGAGGGGAGGACTGGGGAGTTGGAAGGATGGGAGGAAGGGAGAGCTAGATGGAGGAGGGGAAGTGAGAGCTGAAGAGACAAGGGAGGAGGAGGGAGAGCTTGAGGGGGGAGGAGAGGGAGAGATAACTGAAGGGTGAGGAGGAGAGTTGGGGTGAGGCGGGGGGTGCTTTGGAGTCAGGTAGGTCGCAGGATGTGGAAGAAAGAGTGGTTTAAGAAGGAGGGGTGGTATGAGGGAGTGAGGTAGGTCAGAGTTTTTTTTTTTTTTTCTTTAATGCATGGATGAAGGGACCAAAGGCCAGGGGCCCGCAAACTGCTTCCTCCAAGAAAAAACGAAAACAAGATAAAGAAAGCCAAATTCAAGATCCACTCATTTCGAGATGCCTGGACACATTGCGTTTGAAATACTGGGAATCATAGGCAGTAAGAAAAACAAACAGAGAGTGACAGTTCCAGAGCTGACCTGTTGCATACATGAAGAAGTGGGAGTAACGGTTAACTCTTGCATTAGAGAGTTGGACAGAAAAGGGATGAAAGTTCGTTGCTAGACGGGTGCTACGTGCCCACCGCAATGGTGGAGGGATGCAAGCAGGCAGTTCAGAGGAGCAGTGACCACTGATGTAGCGATAGACAGGATATAAAGATGCAACAGTGCGGCGAAGAGACAGAGGATGAAGGGAGCTAGTAAGAGGAGGAGAGTTAATGAGACGAAGAGCTTTTTGACTCCACCCTATTGAGAAGAGCTGTGTGTGGGGAGCCACCCCACGCATAAGGAATGTACTCTAAACAGGGGCAAATAAAATCCATGTATAATGTCAACAACTATGCAGAGGGAAAGAAGGTATGCAGTCGGCTTATACCCAATCTCTTGGAAGCAGATTTAAGAAGGAGGTAATATGTTCTTTCCAAGATAAATCCCGAGAGAATGAAACCCAAAGTATGCTTAAAGATGATGCAGGATTATGCTGGATATTGTTAAAAATTAGAGGGTGCCTCTGTGGAAAATTCTGACGTGTTGATTGATGAAAGAACTGAGTTTTTGGTGCATTCAAAACAACAAGGTTATTTTTACCCCAATCAGAGGTATGAGCCAAGTAAGACATTAGGTGTGCCATAGCCTCATCCCTTGTTTGTTGAAGCAACTGCTGAGATGGACACTGCAGGAAGTGAATGGAGAGGTGAAGGATGGAGTCATCAGCGTATGAGTGGATAGGATTAGATGTACAGCTCAGGTCATTGATGAATAAAAGGAAGAGAGTTGGTGATAGGACAGAGCCCTGAGGAACACCACTACTGATAGCTCTAGGAGAAGAACAGTGGCCGTCTACAACAGCAGTTAGAGAACGACCAGAAAGGAAGCTAGAGATGAAGGCACAGATAGAAGGATAGAAACCGTAAGAGGGTAGTTTGGGATTTAAAGATTTATGCCAGACTCGATCGAAAGCCTTTGAGATGTCAAGTGCAATGGCAAAGCTTTCGCCAAAGTTCCGAATGAAGGATGACCAGGAGTCTGAAAGGTAGGTGAGAAGATCACCAGTGGAGCGTCCCTGACGGAACCCATACTGACGATCAGAAAAAAGGTTGTGATAGGAATGATGGAAAAATGCTTTAAATTTTTTTAAAGTATAGACTCGAAAACTTTTGAAATACAGGACGTTAAAGCAATTGGACGATAGTTAAAGGGTTGGAATGGTCATCTTTCTTTGGGACAGACTGAATGAAAGCAAACTTTCAGCAAGAAGGAAAGTTTTTTTTTTTTTTTTAGATAATGAATGGAGGAAGGAAAAACAAAGGAAAAAAAGTAAGTCCATGTGCCTAAAGGCATCTTCCATTCATAAAATATTTATAACAACTAGATTTAAATTGAAGTGGATTAAATGTTTGTGGGAAGCAACTCCCAAGAAGTGAATTCTAGAGAGTAGTAGTTCTGGGGATAAATGAATTTTGCTAAGCAGAGGTTCTGCATTGCGGGGGAGAGAGTGTGAGTTCATGGGCGCTCCCAGCTGCCCGAGTATTTCGTGAGAAAATATGAAAGGGAGGCACAATTGAAGCCAGTTCGTTAGAGCACTTACGGTAAAAACATCGATAAAATAATGCTAAAGAAGCAACATCTCTATGTACTGATAATGGAGGAAGGTCCTGCGTAATGGCAGGATTATTGATTAATCTAATAGCTTTATTTTGAATTTTGTCCAACAGCCTCATTGCAACCGCTCCACATCCACTCCACAGTGGTGAACAGTATTCGATCTGAGAACGCACATGACTTTTGTACATTGTGGCCATCTGCCACAGAAGCACAGTTCTTGAGGACAACAGGAGGGACCCCGTCAGGTCCATATGCCTTGTTAGTTTTGAGGTCAGTGATGGCAGAAAATACATCAATTGAAGAAATTTAATATCAGCCATGAAGAAGTCAGGGGAAGAGGGGATGAGATGGAGGGACAGCACTGTGATGATCTAAGGTGGAACTGGAGGAGAAAGTCTGAGCAAAGAGTTCTGCTTTATCAGTAGAAGAAATAGCTACAGAACCATCAGAGTGGAAATGAGGAGGGAAGGATGATGAGGTAAAATTGTCAGAAAGGCCTTTGGTGAGGTGCCAGAAGAAGAGAGAAGAATTCTAGTTGGAGAGTTGAGAGCATTTATTCCGGGTGAAATTATTTTTAGCAGAGCATAGAACAGACTTAACACGATTCCAGGCAGAAACACAAAAAGATGAGATTCAGGGGTGGGTTGGTTCCTGCACCTTTAGTAGGCCTTTAGTTGCGGACAGTATTATAATAAGCGTGATTAAACCAAGCTTCTTTTTTTTTTTTTTTTTTTTTGCATTAGTCAAAGGATATGAGAAGGGAATGTATGCTTCCATGCCCGAGAGAATAACCTCTGTAATGCGCATGGCACACTCAGATGGCTGTCGGCCATGGAAACAGTAATCATTCCAAAGAAAATAAAAAAAGTACCACCTGAGAGCCTCCCAATAAGCAGCTCCAAAGTGCCAAACCGACGTTTCTTAGGAGGGTCCACAGGCTGTAATGGAACAATAGGACAGGTTGAGGTGATAAGGTTGTGACTGGAGGAGTCCAACGGAGAGGAAAGATTTACTGCGTAAGCAGAAGGATTAGTTGTAAGGAAGAGGCCAAGTATGTTGGAACTCTCTCTCCAAGGCTGTCAGGGAAAACGGGTAGGGTGCTGTACAAGCTGCTCTAGGTCATTAAGAATAGAAAAGATGTAGGCTTGTTCACCAGGTGGATCAGTGAAAGGAGAAGAGAGCCAAAGATGGTGGTGAACAATGAAATCTCCTAGAATGGAAACTTCAGAGAATGGAGAAATGGATAAGAAGGATTAGGTGAAGGGGAGGAGGAGGAGGCTGGAAAGAGAAAGAGAGATAAGGAAGTGCGAGAGAAGTCAGAGGTTCGGGGGGAAGGGGGAAGTGGAGAACAGACATGGGGATTGTGGCAGGTCGTAGGATAGAGAGGAAGGGAGGTGGAAGAAGGAGGGGAGGCATGGGGGTAGAGAGGAAGAGAGGGTGAAAGTAGAGGAAGAGGGATAAAGAGGGGGTTAAGCAGGAGGGACGAGATGAATCAAGGGTGAGGACTTGGAGAAAATAATGGAGTTGACGGGGAAATGAGGAAGTAGGAGAAAGAGAGAGAGAACAGTAGGACCAGAGCAGCTTGGCGGCTCGGTCGGTCTGGCACTGGCCTCACACTCGGAGGATGCTTTGGAATGGTAGTTCGAGCCGCAGCGACTGACACTGAATTGTGAGGTTGCCGCGCACAGGGCAACGCCAGTCCGTAGTAATCACCTAACCAAATCGATTCCATACCATTGTCTACTTCAGTTATTTTCTCTTTCACCGTCTGTGTCCTGTTTTTGTACAAGTAATCAAACTTGCACCATACCACTGTCAACTTCAGTTACTTTCTGTTTAACCATCAGTGCTTCGTGACTGTCATACCCATCTCCTATCCCACCCATGACTTTCCCCGGCGCAGTGTGATAAGGGGAGAGTGTTGGCTGCCCTTCACTGTGTCTGAGCTGGGATTCAGAGTCTTAGTCGACGTGGCTTTGTAGTTTTCGTAAGATATCTTCTTTAGTGATTCATTCTGCACATTGAACTGTATGTATCTTTAATATTTTTTATGTTACTGATTAATACTGAATAGATGTTAAGAGACATAAGTACCATATAGGACAGTGCTAAGATCTGATAAGTAAAATGAAAGAAAAGCATTTGCGAGCCGAATTTTAATCGCCCGCCAAAATATGCTGCTGGCCAAGTCCAAAATTTTGGCAATATCTTGATACCCTGAAGGTTTCATACTGATAGCTCATGCCGTTAAAAACTAGTTGACCTTTGGCAGCCATTTTGATGACCTTTTCCTTGACTTCGAGTGCCCATTTTTGAACTCGAGCAAGATTTTGGCCATATCTTGATACCCTGAAGGTTTCATGTTGATTGCTCAAGCCGTTCACGAGATAAAATGGGAACACACACACACACACACACACACACACACACACACACACACACACACACACACACACACACACACACACACACACACACACACACACACACACACACACACTCACAGAAAGAGAGGCAGACAAAAACATCATCGCTCCGCTTTGCTAAAAGAAGGGAGATAATGAATCCCAGAGGGAGAAGTGCTACGAAACCTCCTGTGTCACTCAGCGGGAAGCCTTTAAGTCAAGAGTTGATGTGCACTCATTGTCTATCTCTACTATCACAAAAATCAAGAGTGAGATGGGTGGAAGTGAGTTAATGTGAGAGCAACATTTGGCGGTACGTGGAGAGATGGACACACTGATGAAAAAAGTTTGTGAGTATTCTGGTGTTGGAACCGTTAGGAGTACACTGAAATGACTGAGCCATGTAGAGTGAATGGAGAGTGAGAGACTAACTAGGAGAGAGAATGTGAGTAAAAAGGAGGTAGAAAAGGGAGAGAGGGAACCGACGATGAGGTGGAGAGATGGGATGGAGGGAAATACGAACGAAAGAGGTGTGAAAGGGAGGGACGGACGAATGATGGCGGATGACAGGGCTACGTGGAAGATATTTGTTCCTGGCCACTCCCTCTGGATGAATGCCTGTAACTATAGAACGATAGAGAGATGGACAGATAGATGCTTCCCTGCTGTTTCTGTGCAACTGCAGTATGACTCAAACTGCAAAAGAGTATAGAGAAAGAAAGATAGTTAGTGACGTTTGAGCAGTGATGAGAACTACTGAAGATCAGGAGACAATGCGGATAGGGTACTGTTTGCAAAATTTTGTGTTCTGTACAGTTACTAAACAAAGCTATCGACGCTCCTACTGTGCTTAACATTGCGAAATACAGGAGGCTTAGCCTTGGAATTCTGTATTGCAAGTCCTTCATCATTAACCGTGTAATCTGTTCTTCAACTCATTTAGGTTTAATAAAGTACAGTAATAATGGATATGTAAAGCAAGATAGCTCAGCGTCACCCTGAATTATTAATTATGCCGCATCATCAGAAACAATACAACAAATGGAATAAGTCACGATGCTCCTATTTCATTAAATATTGGTCTCCACACTTAAAGGTACGGTACATAAATTTGTCCAGTTACATATTTATCTATCTAGTCTCCAGTCAGGGCTTCCTTCCTGCATTTGCCTGCCTATCTTTCTGTTTAATCTTTTTTTATTCTTGTTACTATATTCTGTCTTTATACGTAGCCACTGCAGTAACTCACGCAAACAATTTTATAACCATGAAACAGAAAGCCATGCGCTGTTGGCGGGTTTTTCGTCAAAAAGGTAATCGCTTCTTAGGCTTCGATGTACTATTTACCATCCCGGAGGGGCGGTAAATATTACTTCTGAAACTGAGTGAAAACACTACCCGTCCCCCCGCACCGGAGGGGCTCGTGGATGGTTAGTGTTCTCACTCAGTTTGTCTTCTTGTTAGTCTTCGGTCTGTCTGTCTCTCTGTTAACAAATTTATGCGAAAACTACTAAAATTGCAGGGATGATGGGCTATGACCTACTGATCGCCTGATTAAATTTTGGGTCGAACTGGGACAAGGCCCAGGCTGTAGGCCCAGAAAATGTAAATAAAAGGGGGTTGGGGTAATTTTTTTTTTTTTTTACCATAACTCCTTTCAAATTCGTCACATCGACATGAAACCAAAAACCTAAAGGTGCATTTTTCAAATCTACATTCTATAACATGCCTCATTGCATCAGAGTTAGCGGTAGGAGGGTCAATGTCAGGTGGGTCGGGCCTAAAATTTCAAATGGGCATAAAATCGTCAATTTTCACCCGATTTACTCCAAATTTGATATGTGACATCTTTAACTAGATATCCTTTTGTGTTTATACGTCAGCACTAAAATGACTGCAGGGGACGGGTTTGCTGTGCCTTGGCACCGCTTTTTGTTTTGGTGTGATTCGATGTGATGTGGATGATTTGCTTAGGTGTGTGGTGTGGTATGGAATGGATTGGTGTGTGGTACGATGTATGACATGATATAGTGTGCTGCTGTGAGCCGTGGTGAAGTATAGTGTGGTGCTCTTGGTGTGCTGTAGAGTGGTTGGTATGGACGGTATGGTAGTGTGGTGTGGAGTGGATAGTTTGCTGGTGTGGTGTGGGGTGGATGGTATAGTGTTGTGTGGGGTAGATGGTACGGTAATGTGCTGTGTGGTGTGATGCAGATGGTGTGGTGTGTTGCGAGATGTAGATAGTGTGATGTGTGGTGAGATGTACTGTAGATATTGTGGTGTGTGATGAGATGTAGATGGTGTGGTGTGTTGTGAGATGTAGATGGTGTGGTGTGTGATGAGATGTAGATGGTGTGGTGTGTGGTGAGAAGTAGATGGTGTGGTGTGTGGTGAGATGCAGATGGTGTGGTGTGTGGTGAGGTGTAGATGGTGTGGTGTGTGGTGAGATGTAGATGGTGTGCTGTGTTGTGAGATGTAGATGGTGTGGTGTGTATTGAGATGTCGATGGTGTGGTGTGTTGTGAGATGTAGGTGGTGTGGTGTGTGGTGAGATGTAGGTAGTGTTGTGGTGTGGTATGGTATGCTGTTCATGGTGTGGTTTACAGTGGTGTGTGGCGTGATCCTACCTTATCTTCGACGCAGCAGACGAATGGGATCCTGTTGCTGAGACGACATATGGAGCTGTTGAGAAAAAAAATAGCCACTTAAAGAGAACTTGGGACATTGTGTGTATTGATTCATAAAGTGCTGTACAGTATACTGGTGTGCACAGTGACTACGTGTTGCCTCATTTATGCAAAAATCACATCCACTGTAGAGTAGTAAATCTTAGCTGTAAACCTTGAGAGGAATCCATTAATGTAATCCAAGGAAATGTGCAAATGATTGTGCAGTATCAAAATAACAAAGTCCTAGTAATGTCAATCAGATCTGAACGTACTATAATACTGAAGTGCTATACAGTTTTTGTATTGGAGAAGGACGCCTTCATGCGGTGGCACCGATATAACTGGGTGGATCCATTACCAGGTTGTTGAAACATCCCTCAGTTACCTTCCCAAGGACCACGCCCAGAGGAGGATGGGTTGGATTGCAGGAGAGCAGCTTCAGTCTGCAGTCCACTAGGTTCACATTTCAGATGAACCTGGAGCTACTACTACTACTATAATCACCTCCATCCATTGGGAAATTATATTGTGAAGATCAAAACCAACTTTCCTAATACAGTTCACCATTTGGAGTTGTAATGTGAAGGTTAACACTAACCCTCATATCACAATCCATTGGTCCCAAGCACGCCAACGGCTGTGGTTACCAACCATCTACTATTACTTTTATTACTTCATTTTATATTCATTGACATTACATTGTTAATAAAGACATTAATCTATTGGAGTCGCTGGTGTATGCGAATCTCGACCACAGCAGTTTCGTAATCCATACCCGCCAGAGAGACAGGCCTGAGGGCTGATGATCTTGTGCCCCTGAGGCTTAAGAGTGCAGACCTCACGAGGGAGAATGACAGTCGACATCTCATCCAGGCCATAACAGAACTCGGGTTGACGCTTCTTCTCAGAAAAAACCTCTGCCAGTCTCGAGCGGAATTTGGCTGCTACTACTGGTACTCCTGCCGCTGCCGCTGCTGCTGCTTTGAGATGTAGATTGTGTGGTGTGTGGTGAGATGTAGGTGGTGTAGTGGAATGATATGGTGTACTGTTTATGGTGCGGTATACAGTGGTATTTGGCATGGTCCTACCTTAGCTTGGACGCGGCAGATGAATGACATTCTGTTGCTGAGACGGCATATGGACCTATTGAGAAAAAAATAGCCACTTAAAGAGAACTTGGAGCATCGTGTGTATTGATTCATAAAATGCTGTACAGTATACTGGTGTGCAAAGTGACTACGTGTTGCCTGATTTAGGCAAAGATCACATCCACTGTAAGAATAGTAAATATTAGCTCTAAATTTTGAGAGGCATCTATTAAAGTAATCCATGAAAATGTGCAAATGATTGTGCAACAGCAGCAGCAGCCAAATTCTACTCGAGACTGGCAAAGGTTTTTCTGAGAAGAAGCGTCAACCCGAGTTCTGTTATGGCCTGGATGAGATGTCGACTGTCATTCTCCCTCGTGAGGTCTGGACTCTTATGCCTCAGGGGCACAAGATCATCAGCTCTCAGGCCTGTCTCTCTGGAGGGTATGGATTACGAAACTGCTGTGGTCGAGATTCGCATACACCAGCGACTCCAATAGATTAATGTCTTTATTAACAATGTAATGTTAATGAATATAAAATGAAGTAATAAAAGTAATAGTAGATGGTTGGTAACCACAGCCGTTGGCGTGCTTGGGACCAATGGATTGTAATATGAGGGTTAGTGTTAACCTTCACATTACAACTCCAAATGGTGAACTGTATTAGGAAAGTTGGTTTTGATCTTCACAATATAATTTCCCAATGGATGGAGGTGATTATAGTAGTAGTAGTAGCTCCAGGTTCATCTGAAATGTGAACCTAGTGGACTGCAGACTGAAGCTGCCCTCCTGCAATCCAACCCATCCTCCTCTGGGGGGATAGGAAGGGAACTGAGGGAAGTTTCAATAACCTGGTAATGACGCCACCCAGTTATATCGGTGCCACCGCATGAAGGCGCCCCTCTCCGAAACTAAAACTGTATATTACAGTACATCAGTAATACTGTATGTTAAAAGCTAGTTGACATAATCTCATATATAAATTAATGCTTGCCTGGACAAACAAATGACAAGCAATATTTCAAAAGCATCATTAACTGAGCTGCTTTCAGTATTGTTTTTACCTGACTGGGCTTGTCATTTGTCCCCATGTACACTTCAGTAGGCTCATAGGGCTGCAGCTGCCGGGTAAAGCAATACGTTGGAATTATGCACGCATCATTAGTTCCTTATATTTTATTTTATTTTTATTTATTTTTATTTTTTTGTGGGGACAGTACAGGAAAATGTCGTGAAAGCGATGCGTCACTGTTACCCCCACCCCAGTCCTGACAGCCGCCTACATAATGGGTCACCGGGAACTTCTGTGAGAAACATATAGATGAGAAAAGCACGAGGCCATAAATCTGTGACTGTCCCCTTTATATATCGCTGCCAGCATACCAAAGGTGAGAGGGAGGATGTTATGCCGGTACTTTGGGACTCGTTCAACAGTTGATAAAAGATGCCATTCTCGTTATTTAAGGGGCTCTGTAGCATACTTTCCTTTGCTGTTTATTTGACGTAGCGCATCTTAATACTTCTTTGTACAATATTTGTATCACTTTCATATCGGTGTAGACTGCAGAGATAACACCATCCATCCATCCATTGCCAGACGCCATGTATCCCAGACGGGGTGGCCAAGGGCTTAGAGTTAATTGTTTTACAGGGAGGGGCACTAATCCTCCACCAACCCCACTTGACACGTAGGGATGCCAACAGCATCTGGTGTTCCCAGGCGGTCACCCATCCAAGTACTAACCAGACCCAACACACACGATTGTATTAACGACTCAAATATGGAAATTAATTTGTAAGGAAGAGACACTAGTGAGTTTCCTTAGCATACAGCAATTAGGGTTAAATTTCTTTGCTTTGTGTGAATGATTCTTTTTTCTAATATTCGGGTAGACTCACTGTCAGCTAACAAAAAAATCGTCTAACAATACCGGAAATAGAATGCTAGAATCGTTTCGACCATGAGAGAGTTAATGTTCACAGCAGTAATAGTGTCTATAGTGTCTGGTTCGTATATTGACTCTCGTATGGGTAAAACCGCTTTTCGTTAGCGGTAATAAAATATTAGAGCTGTCTTCGTTTTGTGAAAAGCTATGATACACGGAAGTGCTTGTTCACGTTGGCCAGTGACCTTCAGACAAAATCAGTACAATACAAGCGTTCTTTGCCAAGGCATCTGAAGCTCCATTAAAGCGCACATCAAAGACTATCCCATGAATGTATTAAACTACTGAGGACTACTAACACACAACCCCCATATGAGCAGCAAATCATAGAAAGCACTCGTCAATGTTAATACACTATAGGATGTAACAAACATCTATGGGTACTTATTTACAGATATAAGAACAGAACAAATTGAGTGTTACAGCATAAACGTTCATCACTAGCAATCGAGTTGACCCATTACTGACTTAGGTTGATTCCTGTGGGATTTATCGAGGATGATACGCAGCATTCTTCCAATCGCCTACTCTATCACAGACACAAAGCTCATAGTTGTCATTATTGTATCTGCTTTGCCTCGTATGTGATTATAAAGCCAAATATGCAAAGCTCGTTGAGTAACAGCGAAAAGGGACAAATATAGATATGTCATTATTTAAATATGCAGATACCTCAGAATTTCAAGCAACGGATGTCTGTAGGGCGAAATGATGAAGTGGAGATGATAGCATTAAGCAAATATTAAATACTGTAAATGGCAGAGTGAATGGCAAGAGGTGTAGTGAAGAGCAAGAGGTTGAGTTACAAGTAAGAGGTTAAGTTAGATGGAAGAGGTTGAGTGAGAGGCTAGAAGGTGAGTGAGAGGCTAGAGGTTGAGTTACAGGTGGGAGGTTGAGAGAATGGCTAGAGGTTGAGTGAATGGCTAGAGGTTGAGTGAATGGCTAGAGGATGAGTGAATGGCTAGAGGTTGAGTGAGAGGCAAAAGGTTGAGTGACAGACAAGAGGTTGAGTGACAGACAAGAGGTACTGTACAATGTGGCAGGAGGCACGCTCAGATGCAGAAGGCAGGGTGAGAGGAGCGTGAGGTATGAGGCAGAGTTAAAAGGGTAGAGAGGAGACATGGCGAATAAGCCAGAAAATTGAATGAAAGGACAAGAATAAAATCGGAAGCGAGAAGTTGAGTGAGAAGCGAGAGTTAGAATCAGAAGCTAGAGGCAAGCAAGGAACTGATTCACAATCAATGGGCAGAGATAGAGGCTAGAACCATGGAGTGAGAAGCTAAAGTAAAGCCAGAGGCAAGAGGAACAGAGCCATGAGACTGACTGAGAGGAAGGAAGCAGAGGCACGAGAATGAGAATCAGAAAGTAGAAAGATTGTGGTAAAGTGAGAGGCAAATGGCAGAATGATATGCTAAAGGTAACTAGAGAGGATGGTCAGAGAGCATAGCAAATGTGAGCCAGTCTTTGACTTTTCAACAGCATGCACCAAAATTAAGTTACTTCTTCCCTCCTTTCCACACAATTTAGGTACGAAATTTGATCCAGATCGCATCAGACATTCATGAGCTAACGATCGATGTACCTTGAACTTTCACTTTGACCAGTGACATTTGACTTTGACCTTTGTTCAATATGCACCAAAATCGAATCATTTCCTCACATACTCACTGACAATCCATAACCCCTTTCAGTTTAATCAGACTGGGATTTATGAGACAAAGCCAGAACCTGAACATTTACCCTGATCCATGACCCTTGCTCTTTACATTCCTGTACATCAAAATCGAATAAGTTCTTCCCACATTCATCCACAATATTTGTGATGATTATCAGCCGAGCTGGATCAGACACTGATGAAAAAAGTTATCAACTGTTTATTCACACACACACACACACACACACACACACACTCTCTCTCTCTCTCTCTCTCTCTCTCTCTCTCTCTCTCTCTCTCTCTCTCTCTCTTCCGAGCGCAATAGCTACGTTCTCGATGTTACTGATGAAGAAGTAGCTGTATTTGTGTGTGGCGGTATCGGTAGCCAGGCAGTGATAGGTGGACGTAACTCACCTGCGCAGCAGATTGAGGTCATTGGGTCCCCTCGCTCCTGACTGTGCGAGATATAGTGCTTCCTGCAGCTGAGGGCACTGCTGGATACTGATACACCACCCCGCCTGGCCATCCTGGGTCCGACAGCCTGCATCAGCAACACAAGGTTACGAAGGAACTGATGTATAGGCAGCAGATTCTCTGTCTTCAGTCAGCGTTCAGGCACGTTTAGTTCAACTAATATTACATTTCCTACATCTATTCATCTATTACCATTCTTCAAAAAATCGTATTTAGAGCACTTTTGAAATGCCAGAATTATTTAACATATAGTGAGTATTAAAACAACTTGACATATTCAAATAGCAACATTTTTATGACGTAATTTAAGGATATTAGAAATACTGAACCAGTCTCAGTAACTTATTTTAATAAAGAATGAGTAAAATAAGACTTCCTTGACGTTTCCCTTACCATCACAACACTAATACTAGCCTCGTTGTTTCCTGTATGCAGAGTAATAGGTTGGGGTAAGCCGCCCTCAGACCATCTGACTGAGGAATGACAAGGCATTATTATGTTTACTTTATTCTTACATATCGAAAATCTCATCGTGTAGTACTTTGGCTGAAACAGAGTGACCTCACAAAAATGGTGGGAAATTTCTCTCTGTCTCTCTCTCTCTCTCTCTCTCTCTCACACACACACACACACACACACACACACACACACACACACACACACACACACACAGATAGATAAGTGTGTACCGGTATATATGCATATATATGCATATACAGGGTGTCCCGGGAGTTAAGCCCAAAACTTTGGGAATTGATAGATGAGGGAATTATAAGCAAATAATGTTATATAAACATGTGTCCGAATTTCAACAGTTACGCAGCTACAGTTACTAATGACCTTATGGGCGAATTATGAAGGAGACCATTTGCACCCATAAGGTCATCAGTAATTGCAGCTCCGTAACAATTGAGATTTGGACACATGTTCATTAACATTTTTTGCTTAGAATTCCATCATCTATCAATTCCCAAAGTTTTGGCCTTAATTCCCGGGACACCCTGTATATAATTTATTTATGTTTATTTATGCATATACGTATGTGTGGATGTAGGTGGACAGCCATGCATTGACAGATGTATGATCCGTCATTTACTTACTCTTTTGGCCACAGACGACTGCCCCTAACCCGGCCATCACTAACAACCACCCGCAGGCCATCAAACTCTTCATCACCTGCAAGTAACAATATAATTATTAATACACTCAGGTCCCAGTAATTTACTTCCAGGTAACTAATATCATCTGCTTTTAGCAGAAATATATGTTACTTGAGTTTTCCGGACCCTGAGGGGGTTGGTAGTGACACTGCTGTGTATATAGCGTGTGTGGCTCTCTCAGCTGAATAAAATGGCCTGCCTTTAAGTAGAATAAAATGCACCAACCAATAAAAGCATAACCTTTTCACCACAGGGATGGTTTTTTTGTTCCAATCCTGCTATTTCCCGTCAGTTTTTTGCCTTATAGAAAAACCATACATAATCAAAGGATTAAAGAAGTTTTAGTGGAGACTCATAAATATGTAGGTATAGTTGTGGCACTCGATTTCCCCGGGCATATTTGAACGTTCATTCAGAGTTAAGAAATAGTTTGGTTGTAATCAGGGTAGAAAGAAAATGCGAATATCATCAGGTATAACCAGAAATAATATCAAAGTGCTGCAAAAACTCTGAATGTATTTTGGAGAATTTTTGAAAAACTTTGGTGGCATGGTTTTTGATGAGTGAAATCGTCTGCAGTTAGTAAGAACATGAAAGTGTGATAACCTATGAGTATGAAGCTTAAACGTTAACAAATTTCGGTATAATGTTTTATATATATATATATATATATATATATATATATATATATATATATATATACCTAAAATTAGGGTGCAGGTGGCTAATATTAACGACGTATAGAGCCAGTTCAGCACAAATAACGGCTACATGTAAGTTGCATATTCGTCAGAAGATCGTCTTCGGCGAACCCCTCTGTTTACTTTGCGATTGGCACGTAATTTTTCGGTTCTACGTATCCTGGACTGTTTTGGGGGACAAAAACCAAGCGCCCCAAGACGCGCTTCGAATCCCAAGCTCCAGCTTGGACGACAAAAATACGCCTCAGATGAAGGCGTCTGTGTGTGTGTGTGTGTGTGTGTGTGTGTAATTCACCGGGTCGGTCAGGATCACCTGATGGTCGTGATCGTCAGCTTTTACCCTCCCGGAAGGGAGCTGAGAGCTCATATAGTCCGATCTAAGGGCAAGGCTGTGACCTTCACACACGCAAACACCCGTCCCCTTGCTCAAGGGGGACAGTAACCACCCACTTTGTCAGTGAAACTTATCGCAACCTGAGCGAGGCGCGAACTCCTGTCCACCAGTTGGCAGGCGAGAGCGTTACCACTGCACCAGCGAGCGGTGTGTGTGTGTGTGTGTGTGTGTGTGTGTGTTTCCTCTCCCCTCTCTGCCTCCTACCTCTCTACCTTTTTCCCTCTATCTCTTTCCCTCTCAGTTCCTCCCCTTCTTACTTCGTCCCTCTCTTCCCCTTTCCTCCCCACCTCTTCCCCTCATATCTTGCCCCTCGCTACCTATTCCCTCTGTCTCTAATCCTCTCCTTTCTCACTGCTTTGCTCGATCTCCAGTTTATGCCATTCTTGCTAAACTCTATCGCCAGTCTCCAACTCTTTCAAAGGCTTTTCATATTCCCTCACTTAAAAGTACGTTCCTTTCCACATTTTAATCGACCTTTTGGTGTACGTGAAAATTTCTTATATAATCATTGTAAGTCTTTTCTGCCTACCTTTACAATGAGATTCTGTACAGACACCACAGTAGCCTGCAAGTTCAAACACTCTAGGGAATTATCACGCTAAATGTTACTAAAGATAAAGTAAAAATGCGACAGCAGACGTGAAGTAGCAAACACATGGTGAAAGCCTAATAGTTTTCAAGTTAACACAGCAAGGAAATGAAAGAACGGCAAACGAGTTCATACTGGACGCAAGGTTTTCATAGTTCACCCACTCCTTCACCCACTCATAATAAGAAAATAAAAGGAATGTCTGCCTAGGGTGAGATGGGTATTATAATATGCCGATTTCTCAAACACGATGGCTCTACTCATATTGCATCCCAGAATGTAATACCTTGTATCCTGCCGTTTTATGTAAATATTGGAGTAATGCGAAATATTAAAGGCACTGCAATATTTGTGTTATCATAACAAGGTACCTCATAGATCACAAAGCTTCGTCCCATGTCACAGATTTTAGGGTCCTTAATGGTGCGTTATAATTTTTTCTTGCTATATAAAAATATTATATATATAGATAGAATTTAATTCATCGGCATTGAAGAATTTGGATATCGATGTGAGAAAGGAATAAAGGAAAACAGTTCCCTAGATGCAGAAACTACAGGAAAAAATACAAAACCAAACTAAAAAATTTCAATAAAAAGAAGGAGATTCAATTCAAGGATATGAACCCTGGCTCCTATGACTCCCAGGTGGCCGTTCTGTCCATCTTGATCACACCGTCTTAGAGGCTGAGTAAGCACATCAACAGTTTTTAATTTAGCATCGCTGGTGATTCAGACTGGTGCAGAGTTCTGTTGTTATCTATGAGCACCGTGCTTTGATAGTACATGTTGATAAGTGTAGAATGAACCTTGTTGTTGAGAGGGAAAGTGACTATCAGTATTATCTGGTAGTGAATGGAGAGATCTGAATCAGTGAGGGAGTTTTGATAACCTGGTGCAGTAATAGGAAAAGAGTTAAATGTGCAGACTAAATGTAACGTAGATTTATACGAAGAAGGAAAGTGGCTGAACCTTTAAGGGCCTTGGTAGTAGTAGTAGTAGTTGTTCCCTAGGCAGTCTGGCCAAACAGCCCCGAGTCCCTTAGGAAGGCCATGGCTGAGACCGGGTTTTCCCACAGAGCTCTCAACGAGTGTATGTTGCGTTGTTGGCGTAGGTGATTGTGTGCAAAGCAGTCTTCCATAATGTGCTTAATAGTATGGGGTGCTGTGTTGCATCCTGGACAGGCATCAGCGACGGAGTCATCCAGCCTCTTCTGGTAGCTTAAGAGGGCTGGATGGTGCCCACATCTCAGCCTGGCCAGGTGGACCCTGTCCTCACGAGGAAGATAGGATTCAGAAGGGTGGATGTCAGGAGGCCGTGCATGCAGCTGTGTGTTGTCTTTAAGTGATTGAATGGAGTGGCGAGTGATCTGAGTGTGGATTTGCTTCTGGAAGCTGGTCTGAGGTGGGCGAGCGGGGATAGATGACAGTATTTGTGTATGGTATCGTGTGCTGGGTGTTGTTTTGATGTTCCTTGGTGTGGGTGGATGTGCTGCCATGTACTGTAGTGGATGTTGTGGGTTTGTGGAGGCTGCAGCAAGAAACTGGGTGCCTCTCATGTCTAGGTGATCTTTGGCCTTGAGGACTTTGGTTTCTTGATGTAGGTGGTCTGTGGGTGTAGTAGCTGTGCAGCCTGTGATTATTTTTAGGGCCTTGTTCTGTATGGTCTGTAGAGTGTTGTAATGTGTTTTGGTCAGGTTAGAAGCCCAGGCAGGGTTTCCATAATTCATCACTGAACGTATGTATTGTTTGTATACTGTGGTGGTGGTTTCTTTGTTGTGTCCGAATGTTGTATGGGCAAGTGACCTCAAACCATTGAGTCTTGGTGTTATTTTATTTTTAATGTTTGTGATGTGTTGTTTGAATGACATTGATGTATTGTATGTTACACCAAGGATTTTGGGTGTGTGTGTGTGTGTGGTAATGGAGTGTTGTTTATGGTGAGGTGTGGGTTGTGACTGTGTTCTGCTGTCCAGTTTGTGAGAAGAGTAACTGTAGATTTGGCTGGGGCTATTTTGAGCCTTTTTGTGGTGAACCATTCGTGTAGTGTGTTGAGGTAAGGTTAAATGATGTGTGCAGCTGTGTTTGAGTTTTGGTGTGTACATGTGTTATATCATCTGCATAGGAAGCTATGTGTATCTGTGGTGTGTGGGGTGTGGGTATGTCGTGCATGTATAGATTAAAGAGTGTAGGGGACAAAACAGATCCTTGGGGGACGCAGTTTGTGAAGTTTCTGATGTTAGAAGACTGACCGGCAAATGTTACGTGTGCACATCTGCCTGCTAAGTAGTTTGCCAGCCATCTTTTTGTGTTATTGTGCATGTTTGTGTTGAGTATTTTGTTTGTGAGGTTGTGGCGGGGGATGGCATCAAAAGCTTTGCTAATGTCTAGTGTGACTAGGAGTGTTCTGTGTGGTGGCCTAGCTGAATTCATGCCATCGAAAACTCTCTATGTAAGGTCTGTAAGAAGGGTGTTCGTGGAGTGTAGTGGCCTAAAGCCATGTTGTGACTGGACTAGGGGAATGTGAGGTGTGACTAGTCGTAGTATCAGTCGTTCAGTGACTTTAGAGGGGGTGCAGAGGAGTGTGATGGGGCGATGTGAGAAGGGTAACGTGGGGTCTTTGTTGGGTTTAGGGATAGTGATGATATTGCCATGCTTCCAGATGTTGGGTATTATGTTGTGTGAGTAGCTGTAGTTTGATATATTGATGAGTGCTTGTATGTCTTGTTGTCCTTGATGTTTAAGGTGAAAGTTGCTTATGTTGTCTGGTCCACAGGCAGATGAGTGCTTGAGGTTGTTAATGTGCTTCGTCTGGTTGTAAGTGAAAGGTGCGTAGTCTGGGTCTGTGGGGAACTGTCTTACGTCTCATGATACGTCGGTCTTCCGGATGGGGGGTTAGATGGTTGACTTGTGAAAAGTGATTGATGAGAGTGTTTGCTTGTTGTTTGTTTGAGAGTATGGTGTCTGTTGTTGTGATGGCAGCGTGCGATTGTGTGGTGTTGCTGTTGGAAAGTGTGATGCTGTTTAGTGTTTTGTAGAGTTTGCTGATGTTTGTTTTGTGGTCAAATGTTTGGAGGTAATTTTTCCAGTTTAGTGTTTGCTGTTCTGATATTTTACAGTTTATTTGAGTGTTGAGTTCTTGTATTTGTTGTATGGTGTCTTGTGTATGGGGTGTTGGGGGAGTGTCGCAGTGTGTCCCGTTGTCTGATGAGGCCTTGAATTTCTGGTGTGAAGTTGGGGTTGTGTCTCTTTCTGTTGCCTCTAGAGATGTGTCTTTTGTCTGTGTTTTGTATAATTGTATTGAAAGTGTGCACAGCGGTGTTGATGTTTGTGATGGGTGTACTGTTTAGTGTTTCGAAATGTTGTTCTGTTTCAGTTACAAAGGCCTCCCAGTTGGCTCACTTATAATTAGTGTATGTGTGTTTGTGGCCAGCTGGGGTGATTCTGGTTTTGGTAGTGATGATGATTGGGAGGTGATCAGAACCTAAGGTTTTGACCACTCTCCATGATGTAGTGGGAGCGAGGTTTGGGGAGCAGAAGGTGATGTCTGGAGATGATGGGAGGAAGAGGGCTTGGTGTGGGATATGGGTATGTTGGTATAGACTGTTTAGTATGAAAAGATGATCTGTCTGGGATTGTAGTACCAGCCCTCTGTCTGTGTCAGGCTTGTTGACATGCCAGGCCGACGACTTGGCGTTGAAATCACCACCCAGGATGGTGTTGGGTATGTTAGTGATGTGGTGTATCTGTGGAGAGTAATTATGTGGTACTGAGGGGGACGATTGGGGGGGAATGTATGTGTTAGCGATTGTTATGTGTGAGCGTTTGTTACCAGTGCGTATTTTAATTGGATTGTATTTCTGTTGTTGTGTCATGTGGGGGAGAAGTGGACTTTGTGTGTGTGCACTGGTATCTGCAAAGTTGATGGATTTGTGTTCCAGGGTGATGAGTCCATCGCCACCGCCGTCGGCCCGGTCTTGTCGAATGGTGGTGAAGTTATGAAATGTCGGTGTTTTCTGTGCTCTGTGTAGTTTTGTTTCTTGTAAGATGGCAATGTATATGTTCTGTTGTTTGATGAATTGTGTGAGTTCATGTGTATTTTGGTGTTTTATCCCATCTATGTTTAACTAGAAGAATGTTTATGTTGTGTGTGCGATGTGTGTTGGCTGCTGCAGCACGGGAGGTGGTGGTGTGGGTGGAGGGGAAGGGGTAGGAGGTGAGGTTGTTGATGGAGGTAAAGGTTGAGGTGGGATTAGGGATGGGTTGGAATGGGAGGAGTTGGGGGACTGGATGGTGTGGGGAAGGGTCAATGGGTTTGGGTGTTGAGGGTGTAAAGGAACTCAGGAGTAGGATTGGAAGGGGGGTTGATGGGTGGGGGTAAGGAGCATATAAGGAGCAGGTCCAGGTGTTTGTGTGAATGTTTCCTGGATGCAAGTGTTGTGCAGGTGTAACGGGTCCAGTTCTTGCAGGAGTTGCACTGAACTGAACCCTTTGTCTGTTCGGCTCGACAGAGATAGGTTTTGAGCATGTTCGAGATATGTATTTGTTGGTGGGTCCTGGATTGCTTCCAATGTCCCCGGCTAGAAGAAGTCGCTCGAGAAATGGACAGCCGGGGAGTCATTTCTTGGTGTAGAAAAAACTTTGTTGTTGTGTGTGTTGCTTTTGGGAGATGTGGTACTTGCCGGTTCGGGCGACCGGGAAGCCACTCCCAGGTACTCCAGCCCCCGTGAGGGTCCGGGGGTTTCCGGTGGTTTGTGGCCCCCATGCTGTCCTCCTCTTCTCTTCAGACAATTGCCTTTGGGGGATAGACCCACGGCGAAGACGCCACCGCTCCAGATCCCAAGGGCTTGGTTATAAGCAAAGGTGTGCATGTAGAGGCTGCAAGAGGACTGCATGAAGGTGTTTTATAGTGCCCACATTAACATATGGGTGTGAAACTTTGGTTTGATATTGGAACGAAAACTCAAGAGCAACAGTAATGGATATGTGATCTCTGAGGTGTGTGTGTGTGTGTGTGTGTGTGTGTGTGTGTGTGTGTGTGTGTGTGTGTGTATGTGTATGTGTGTGTGTGTGTGTGTGTGTGTGTGTGTGTATGTGTGTGTGTGTGTGTGTGTGTGTGTGTGTGTGTGTGTGTGTGTGTGTGTGTGTGTGTGTGTGTGTAGATTTCGAAAAATGGATTTGACAGGATATGATGTGACTGCAGCGAGATGTGGAGTAATGAAGTCTGTTGGACACCAGGCTGAAGAGAATCTTTTCGATGACTGAAAATGATACATGTAGGTGAATATGAAGATGTGGGAGAAGGCGTGACAGACCATCAAGGATGTTGAGACACAAGGAAAAGGAGTGTGTAATAAAATGGGGTACCCAAGATAATGAGATCTCGGGAACTGTCAGGCGATGGAGTTGGTGTGTTGAGCTCTGTAAGGAGGAGAAAATGTGTGCTTGGCACAGCTTCTTTTACTTGACTGCTGTCGATGAACTTGTCTTTTTTTTTAAAGGAAATATGAAATTCATCTATATTGAAGAAAAATGTATTGATCCTTTTTTAGAGTGAGATATGATTCTACTGTAGGCGCTTGAACGGTAAGTGATGGACTGTGTGACACATCTTGATGGCTATGCTGTTGATAAGCTCTGCAAGTATAAATCTATTTCCCTTGCTTCCTGGACCCGATATCATCTCATTTGTGGGTGGGAAATTATAGGCGAGATGATGAAGGTGATGGTGATGATAGAATCGTCAATCGCTTGCCAAAACAGACACACACACACACACACACACACACACACACACACACACACACTTCAACTTGAAAGGGTTAAATCAACGATATGAAACAATTTTGGAAGTCAGTGGGAAAGGGAAATAAAGGAAAATTATAAAAATGGGGAAAAATTGATACAATATTATTAAAAAGAAACAGAAAAAAAAAAGACGGCGCCGTGGTTGTGATACAAAAACTGGGCTCCTATGACTCACGGGCTTATTATTCCACCAGTCCTGATCACCACCGTCTTTAGGACCAAACTTCAGGTTACCTCTATTAGTCTTAAAAAATCATCTCTTGTACCAAAAAAAAGTTCTAGACAAACTCCGCCTAACATTTCAGTCCGAGGATATCATTGTGAAAGTGACCAAAATAATTATCTATCACAAGCGAGAATAAAATAAAAAAAGGAAAAAAAGCACGGCATTGATTTCAAGCAGGTGACGAGCGACCAGCAGCAAGCCCTCGCCAGTCTCTCCAAGTAGTGGCATTTTCTTGCATATGAGCTGCTTGACCAGGCCCGGTCCCAACTTGTGCCGGACCGTAACGCTGTCTCAGAAACATATAACTCAGCAACCACAGAGCCGATCACTGCGTGGTTTGCACCATATCATAGCCCAAGTTCTTTAAGATTTGTTTTTTGGACAGGTTTCAAGACACCCCAGGCGGTGCACGTGTCACGTGACACGCGCCAAGTGCAGCATGTCGATAATCTTTCAAAAGAGGGGCCACAGGCCAGACATTTTGTCAAAGTTGGTAGGTAGATAGCCATCAGTATACTCTAGGCATCCTCAGGGTGTAAAGGTGACATTTCGGTGTTGCTTTCATGCAAGTAAAATGTCTTGTCAGCGAGGTACGAGCGAGGCCATTTAAATCTTAAAGGAATTGAAATGTAGCCTTACACCCCAAGGATGGATTGAGTATATTGATGGCTGTCTCCATACCAAGTTTCAAGGCTTTACAACAAGCTCTCTGGCCTGTGGCCCTCTTTTGCAGATTTTCGACATGCTGCACTTGGCGCATGTCACGTGCCACGTGCACCGCCGGGTTGTGATGAAACCTGTCAAAAACAGATCTTGAAGAATGAGGCTATCATATGTTGGAAACCACGCAGTGATCGGCCCTGTGATTGCTGAGATTTAAGCTTCTCAAAAGCGTTACGGTCGGGCCGCGTCGGACAGGTCCGGGTTGGACTGGGCTGGGTGTGGCCTCTCATATGTGAGAAAATGCCATTACTTGACGAAAGACTTGCAAAGGACTTCGCCCTCACTCCATAACAATCTAGTGACATTACTCAATGGTAAAATGTTGCAGAAGGACAATCAGTGAAAATCATACGCAAAATCCTCAAAGAGAGCTAAATGAAAATAAAAAGTAAAAAGACGAGGTGGAGGAGACGAGAAACCGTGCTCCTGTGATGAGTATGAACCACAGCTTCAATGACTCTCGGGGGCACGATTCCACCAGTCCTGATCACGCCGTCTTAAGGACCAAACTTATTAAAGCTATCAACACTCTCAGGCTCCTATGACTCACGGCCAGACCAGTAAAATCGGGATAGCGGGAATAGAATACAGATGTTATCTGTACCATGGAAGGGTAAATGCTGACAATATTAACACTCTCGGGCAGCATACTGAATAATAACGAAATGTTAGCATCTGGCGCTGCGTGACACTGTATGCTACATTTGTCCCGGGCATGAAAAGGTTTATTTTTACAGTATTTACCACTCCCAGTCTTTCATGCTCACTTTCAGATAACTGAGTACATATATAAATAGTTGTTAATCAGCCACTTCAACACGATGGCGGGGATATGGTTAACAGCACAGCCCTGGGAAGCCTCATTCATTTTATTTTTGCCTCCTGATGAATTTGATTTTGATGAAAGAATTTTCGAGCCTGTATTATGACCAGGATAGTCTTCTATATCTGTAGGGTTAAAGGCAACATGTTTTAACCCATTGAAAATAAGATGAATTTTCTTAAGTTTAATAATGAGATTGTCTGGTTGCAGTATGAATAAACCAATATGACATCACCCAGATTGAAGGGGTTAATTTAAAATATCAGTACAGAAGAATGAAGATACAAATGAGAAGTGAAACCAAACGATTATAATTACTCAGAAACAGAAACTACCCCAAAATAACTACAAAAACGAAACAATAATATCTGTAAAATGACGGAACACCAAATAGGATATGAACGCTGGCTCCTATGACTTGTAGGCGGCCGTTCTGTCACATCATAGTCACACCGTCATGGAGGATGAGTAAACACATCAACATTTTTTACAATAGCTTCACTGGCGTACGAGATTGAAGCAGAGATCGGTTGACTATGAACTCCCGTGCTTTTCATAGTATATTTTTGAGAAGTGTAGAAGGAACGTTGTTGTTGAGTGACTATCAGTGTTACGTGATAGTAAATGGAGAGACTTGAATTAGTAAGGGAGTTTTGGTATCCGGATGTAGTAGTAGAAAATAAACGTGCAGATGAAGTGGAAAACAGAATAGCAAAGAGAATGAAAGTGGCTGGATCTATAGGGGTCTCGGTTATACGAAAAGGTGCGAATGTGGAGGCTGCAAGAAGACTGCATGAAAGTGCTTTGGTGCTTACAGTAATATATGAGTGTGAGACTTTGGTGTGATTTTAGAACGAATGTCGAGAGCAAGAGTAGTGGAAATGGAGTTTCTAAGTAATGTGTGTGGGGTGCAAACAGTGGATAGGATAGAGGATAGAAAAGTGATGCGACTCGAGAAAGATGTGGAGCAAAAATGTCTGTTGGCACTATGGTTGAACACTGATTGTCTGTTACGATCTTGTGGAGAAAATGGTTATAAATGTGGGAAAGAAAATGCTATATGTGACTGATTCTTAAGTTTGAAATAGGCGTGGCAGACCATCAAGACAAGAAAAATGAATGCTGTTTGTAATGAGATAGTGATGTTGATGAGGCTTGGGAACTGAGGGGCGATCGAGCTGGTGTAATTAGCAATATAAGGAGGAGAAGATGACAATGCTTAGACACCTGTTCTGACTTTGACTGGTCTCGACAGACTGCCTGTTAAACAAAATATGATCGTATACAAAGGAAACTTAAAAAAAAAAAATGTCTAGCTCATCAGTTCTCTGATGTTACAAGTGATTTTAGATGTTTGAATGATAAATGCATAAGTGTGTGGCCCATTTCGTTGGCTATGCTGTTGATTAGCTCTCCCACTGTAACTTTTCCCCCTTGCATCCTGGACCCCACCTCACCTCACCTCTGGGTGGGAAAAATAGACAAGATGATGATGGTGCTGGTGATGATAAAAGTATCAGTCCCTAGCTAGAACACACACACACACACACAGACACACACACACACACACACACACACACACACACACAAATGACCTCAGCTTGAAAGGTTTAATTCAGCGACATACGGGAATTAAGAATATCTAGTGGAAAGTAAAATAAAGGAAAGTGGGGAAAATAGGCAAAAAGTTGTTTCAGATAAAAAAAAGAGCTGTTAAAAAAAAAAGAAAAAAAAAAAAGACGGGATCATCGTCGTATGAACTCGGGCTTCTATGACTCATGGACTACGATTCCACCAGTCCTGATCACACTGTCTTAAGGACCAAACTTCAGGTTACTTATTCACCTTAGAAATGATCTCTTGTACTGAAAGAGTTCGAGACAGACTCCATTATCTCCTTCAGTCCAAGGATCACATAATGGGGGATA
>NC_137050.1:40827113-40883558 GCF_032717465.1 Coenobita brevimanus | reverse complement strand
TTTCAGTATTTATTTTATTACACAATCGTTTTCCCTGTCCCTCAACGCTTTTGATGGTCTGCCACACCTTCTCCCATCGTCACACTCATTAACACCATGTTCAGTCCCCAGTTCAGTCCTATTTTCTCCCTGACCATAACATCTAAAGATTCTGTTCAACCTGGTCTCAACGCACTTCTTTATTCCACATCTCTCTTGAATTACATCATTTTCAATCGTATCTACTCTTTGCAATCCACACACATACCTCAGAAATCCCATTTTCACTACTGGCATACTTGAGCTTTTATTCAAATATTGCACCAAAGTCTCTCACTCATGTCTGACTATGGACACTAAAACACCTTCATGCAGTCCTCTTGCAGCCTCCAAATTCACACCTTTGTTTATAAACAAGGCCCTTGAAGATACAACCACTTTTCTTCTTTCTGTTGTTTACTTTCCTGTTGGTCTGCACAGTTATCTCATTCCTATTATTGCACCAGGGTACCATAACTCCCTGACTTATTCGTCTGTCCCCATTCACTACCAGATAACACTGAGTTATTTCTCTCCCAGCATCAATGTTCATTCTACACATGTCAACATATAATATCAAAGAGCGGCACCCATAAACATCAGCCGAACTCTGCAGAAGCCCTTGAATCACCAACGATGCTAAATTAATATATGTTGATGTGCTTACTCAGCCTCTAAGACGGTGTCATCAGGATGGATGGAACGGCAGCCTGGGAGTAAAAGGAGCCAATGTACAGATCCTGGCTGCTGTTCTGCTTTTTTTACTGATATATTGTGTTTGTGTGTTTAAGGATTTATTGGGTTGTTTTCTGCCTCTAAGTAAATATTTTCATTTAACCTTTCCTTACAATGATATACAAAATCTTCTCTGCAGATGAAATAAATTAACTTCTCGAACCCGAGTATGTCATTTTGGTTTATTCTTACTGCCACCAAGACGATCTTATTACTTAACCTAAAATAGACCTTTCCTTTTGACGGGGTGAAAACAAGGATACATTTAACATCTACAGATCTAAATGACCATCCTAACCACATAAAGCTCAATAATTCTATCCTAATCTAAATAAAAATCATCAGGAGACGGTAAACACAAAATGAAAAACAACGTCCCCGAGCTGCGTTGTTAACCACGTCACTTGTCATCGGGTTGAAGTGGTTGATTAAAAACTTTATGTTTCATCATCTGAGAGTGAGGAAGGGAGGCTGAGAGTGTTTATACTGTAAATATTAATCCCTTCATGATCGGGAGATGCATACTATACAGTGTCACCTAGCGCCAGATGCTTATATTTAGCTAATAGTGAGTATAGTAGCCTGAGAGTGTTAATATTGTCAACATTAATCCTTCCATGGTAGACATAACTTCTGTATTCTTTTCCCACTATCAAGATTTTACTCATCTTCCCGTGAGTCATAGGAGCCTGAGAGTGTTGATAGCTCTTAATAAGTTTGGTCTTTAAGACGGCGTGATCAGGACTGGTGGAATCGTGGCCTGTGAGTCATAGGAGCCCGGTTCACCATTCTGCCTTCCGTCTTTTTACCATTCGTTTTTTCCTTGTGATATTTGCATCTGGTTTTACTTTTATTTTTACCAAATTTTCTCATCCTAATTTTTTTCACTTAAAAGTATTTTAAATTCCGTTATGTTTCACAGCCTTGCAACCGTACCTCCCCCTCCTCTTCTTTTTTTTCTTTTTCCAGTTCTGGTTTGTGATAGATATTTCTTTATTAACCTTCATAATGATATCCTTGAAAAGAATGGTTAATGGAGTCTGTCTCGATCTCTTTCAGTACAAGAGATTACCGTATTTCTAAGGCAAGTAACGTAACCTGAAGTTTGGACCTCAAGACGGTGTGATCTGGACTGGTGGAATCGTAGCCCTTGAGTCATAGGAGCCCAAAATGTGTATCACATACGGCGCCGTCTATTTATCATTATTATTATTAATTCTATGTGGTAGGTGAGGGTGCCCACCATCCACTCACTCGATGCAGTGCTGCTCTCGGGTTTCTGCCCTTTCCTCTCCTCCATCCTTCTTTTCTTTCTTCCTCTTCTGTCTTTCTTTCCTTCAGTCTTTCCTCTGCCTTCTTCCTGTGGATGACTCTACATTGAGTAACAATCCAAATGGTTTCCTGTATATCAGGAAACCATTTACTACGCTCGGTGGTAACCATATAACCAAATTTTGGCGCCTGGTGGTTTATTGGGTAATTATTGCACTCCAATCGGATTGAGTCGGTGAAGGTTTATATCCAAGGGGTAGTTGAGGTTTATTGCTCACGTAATGCCACTCGGGGATGAGTGAGGCTTGTCACTCTCATCTTAAATATCAGGACCAACTGCCTAGCCCCGGGTTCCTACGCTCCTCATGGGGCAAGGTAGGATTGGCTGATGGATGGATGGATTATTATTTCTACTATCAGGTGCTCATAAATCCAGTTTTTCCCTATTTCCCCCACGTCCCCTTATTTTTCTCTCATTCTGACATCCAAACTTATTTTATATCGTTGACTTACCCCTTCACGTCGGAGTCGTGTGTGTGTGTGTGTGTGTGTGTGTGTGTGTGTGTGTGTGTGTGTGTGTTATTCTGCCGGGGTGATAGATAATTTTTATGGGAATAATAAGGACGTCCTTCGTCAGAAACTGTTAGTCTGACTCGAACCCTTTCAGTGCGAGAGACCATTTCCAAGCTGAATAAAGTGATCTGAAGCAGCAAGAATAAAATACAAAAGGCGTCAACATAGCGAAGAATGGATGGATGGATGAATGTGCGAGTGAGAAGGGTTTGGTTGGATTGGTGGATGAGGGGTTGGTGAATGGATGGATGGATGTGGGAGGGAGAAGGGGCTGGATTGATTGGTGCATGGGCGACAGATGGATGGATGGATGAATGTGTGAGAGAAAATAGTTTGGATGCCCTGGTGGATGAGGGGGTAAATGCGTGGACTGACGGATGTATGAGAGAAAAGGGGCTGGATTGCTTGATGGATGAGTGACAGGTGGATGCAAGGATGAATATGAGTGAGAAGGGAGTATATATAAGGCATTAGTGGATGAGCGGTAGTTAAATGGATGGATGGATGGGTGTTTGTGAGAATGGAGTAGATACATTGGCGAATGAGGAGTAAGTGAACTAATGGATGGATGAATGGATGGGCAGATAAAGTATTTGTCAAGTCTCACTCCTCTGGTCTTCATAGTCAACCCAGTTTTGTTCTTTTCCGGAGCATTCTTCTTTTTTCTCGATGTGTGTGTGTGTGTGTGTGTGTGTGTGTGTGTGTGTGTGTCGATGTATTTGTGCTTCTATGCATGTGTTTATGCATGTGAGTACATGTTTGTGCGTGATTACATGTAACTGTGTCGGTCTGTGTACGCGCCTTTGTGTGCGTTTGTGTGTTTCTTTGTGGCAGTGTTTGGTTGTTGAGTTGCTCATGTGTCTATGTGTGTGTGTGTGTGTGTGTGTGTGTGTGTGTGTGTGTGTGTGTGTGTGTGTGTGTGTGTGTGTGTGTGTGTGCGCGCGCGCGCACTTGCTCACGTTCCGACAGAGAGAGAGAGAGATGGGGGGGGGGGATAACAGAGAGCCAGACTCGAGGATTAGCCAAACAACAAATACCTGTAAATAAAGACAAAAGCAGGGAAACATTAACTGACTGACAGACATATGAAATGCACATAGGTGGAATGAAAGACTGAGCGATATACAGGTAGTTAGGTAGATGCGTAGATGTAGAGATAGACAGACTTGCCTTCATATGACGAACAGAAGCCACTACAGCCAAAGCAGGTGGATAATTGGGTCTGGTTTGATGAGCCCGGTGCCATATGCACGGAGTGACTTTATGCTGGAGGTTACCGTTCCCTTCTCAATTAAGCCTAAATTAACCTAACCTGACCAAACCTAACGAAACCTTAACCTAACCTTATCCTAGATCAACCTAACCTAAATAAACCTAAATTAAACTAATCTTAATTCACGAAATGACTAATTTCACAATCCGCCTGTAACATACATATATATCTTTAATTATATATATCCATATATCGACCTATATTTACCTACAGGTCGATAAGACATCCAACTATCTTCCTGACACATGTATTTCATACAATGCTGTTGATATTTGGCACAAAATTTGAGATAACATGCGGATACTTTCAAACTAGAAGCTAAACGGCCACTCGGCGCTTGGGCACTGAGCGGAGCGATAACTTTCAGTATAAGTCACTCCGTGCGTACAACACCGGCATCGAAACCTACATGGTCTGTGGATTGTGTTTGTATTTTTGAAGTGTTTCTGAACGTACAGTTCGTTTTTGCTATTGAATAGTCTCTTAGGTTTAGGCATGTGTATGTGCGGTGGGGGGGGGGAGGGGAGGTGCGTGCGTGTGTGCGCGTCCATGTATGTTGTCAGTGTCTGCGCTCCCGCGCACACATGTGTGTGTGTGTGTGTGTGTGTGTGTGTGTGTGTGTGTGTGTGTGTTCTCGCTAGCGATTGATAATTTTATTATCACCGTAGCGTCATAATCTCACCTTATTTTTTCCAGTCAGAGATGAGATACTTTCCAGAAAGCAAAGGAAAAGAGTTATTGTGAGAGAGCTAATGAACAGCATAACCAAAGAAATGGGCCAGACACTCATTCGCTTACCATTCACAAACCAAAAATCATCGCTCACCTCACAGAAATGATCAGCTGGACCTTTTTTGAATACATATTTCTTCATCGATGATCTTCATATATCATATAATAAAGTCTGTCGGTAGAGAACAATCATACTCAGAAAAGGGGTTCTAACTGTCATATTGTTTTCCTGACATAGCTCATCAGACCAACTTGATCTGTCAGTTCTCTGGCCTCATCAACTTCACCATATCATTTTGTTACACACTTATATTCCCTGTCTTTCAACATTCTTTAATTTATTATGGTGTCTCACCGTCTTCTTCTAACTTCAAACTCACATACACCATTTTCACTCCTATCCTCATACCCATTCTCTCCACATCACCTTAACATCTAAAGAGTCTGTTCAGCCGTAGTATCAACAGATGTCTTGATTATACATCTCTCGAATAACATCATTTCATATCCAGTTCACCCTCTGCACTCCTAATACATTCCCCAGAAACCCCAATTCCACTGTCACTTGCTCTTGAGTATTTGTTCTAATATCTTAGCAGACTCTCGCACCCATATGTTACTGTAGGCACTAAAACACCTTCATACAGTCCACATGTAGCATCCACCTTCACACCTCTGCCCTTAAGCAAGACCTTATAAATCCAGCCACTTTCCTTCTCTCTGTTATTTTGATTTTCACCGAGTCTGCATATTGAACTATTTCCTGTTGCTGCAGACCTGTACCAAAACTCCTTCACTGACTCAAGTCTCTCCATACACGACCAAATAACACAGATAGTCACTTTCCCTCTCAACAACAACGATCATTCTACACTTATCCACACATACTGTCAAAGAACAGTGCTCATAAATGTCAACAGAAATCTACACGTGTCTGAATCACCTGTAATGCTAACTTAATATCTGTTAATGTACTTACTCGGCCTCTAAGATGGTGTGATCAGGATGGATAGAACAGCCGCCTGGGTGGCATTGGAGCAAAGGTGCATATCCAGAGTAGCAGTCTGTCTTTTTACTGACATTTACATTTTGTTTTCAGAGTTGTTTTCTGGTACTTTCTGCTTCTGAATAACTATTTTCCTTCGGCTTTACCTTCCACTGACATCCTAATTCTTTATTACTCCTAAATTAAATTATCCCCTTGAATCCGAGCGGTCATTACGGTATTCTTTCTGTCACCACATAATCTTATTATTAAGCTTAAAGAAAAAACTCGTGTTGAAGGGGTAAGCTAAAGTGATATGTTTAACCATATAACCTTCGAAACTTATTGCTTCACCTATATAAAAATCATCAGGAGATGGTAAAAGCAAAATGAAAAATATGTCCCTGAGCTGCGCTGTTAACCCCATCTCTTGTCATCGTGTTGAAGTGGTTGATTCACAACTATTGCTGTGTTCGGTCATCAGGGAGTGAGTATGGGAGGCTGAGAGTGTTAATACTGTAAATATTAACCATTTTCACTTTCGTAAGAAACGTTTTATACAGTGTCACCCAGCTTCAAATGCTTTTATAAAGCTAATAGTTAGAATGCAAGCCTGACAGTGATGATATTGTCAGTATTAACCCTCCAGCGATAGAAACAACTTCTGTATTCTCCTTCTTTTATCCCGTTTATATTCAGGTGCCCGTTAATCATAGTAGCCTGAGATTATTGATAGCCCTTTACCCCTTAACCACGAAGCGTCACTTTCGTGATGCTCAGGTGCAAGGGATCATACCGCTGGGCGTCACTTTTGTGATTCTGTGTTATTTTGAATTCTCCTGGGCTTACAAGTGGTGGCTTGTATCATCTATCAGTACTGCCAATGTCCAACAGTAGTCAGTACTCCAAATCTCATCTGTACTCCCATCCATTGTTGACAATTTAGCCATTTTTCCCCTTTCCTGACTCCCCTCCCTACTTCCCCTCCACTACCCTGTCCTCTAGCCTGCCCGGCCGTGCTGCACTAAAGCAAATCTCCCCTGGAATTATCCACTGATTTCATTCATTGAAATAAGCCCTATGCCCTATTCTTATACAAAATAATATATACCAAAAAGAAATAAGGTAAGTGATAGTGCTATACACCTGGATTTGGCTAATTATCACCTGACAACACCTCATGTGCACTCGTTCACTAATTTCCCATGGAAATTTCCCCCTTGAAATATGCTGGAAAATCTGTTCTCGTAATAAATATATATATATATATATATATATATATATATATATATATATATATATATATATCTATATTTGTTCGTGATAATATAAATTTTATTGTAACCCATCTTAACCTACATATTTGCTGCACCTTGATCTAATATTTTAATGTAATTATTTCAATAACTTATTCTGTAAAAGTTATCTCAATGACGGTATACAAACTATATAACATAGGTAAGATTTTTCGTGGTTTATCGTTTAAAAGACAGGTTCCCCTAATTAGACTAAAATACCGCCAAATTCTTTGAATTTAGAGCACATAGCTGTTACTAATCAGATATAAATCTTTCTTAAAGGTATAGGAGGGTATCTAGTCCTTGTTTATTTCCTTTATTTGTTAACTTATTAATTGAGATGGGTTGATTTATTTATCTTTGAAAAATTTATTTCACCCTTTATAAAATTAAAAAAATCATTGTTTATTAGCATAAGAGTTAAATATTGATTTGTATTCACTCTCCCTTCGAGTATAACCGCGACTGCTGGCACAAGATTTAGCCGGGGATAATTCAATTTACTTTTTCCAGTTTTCACTGATATGAAAATAATACACACTGAGATCTACTAAAGCTTGAAGTTTTGAACTTGTTAGCTTGGGAGTACTGAAATTTTCATATGTTATTATTGAAAAGCGAATATTTAAAGCAAGAATCAAACTTATATTTATATTGGTAAAATAGACAGCATTTAAGTTTACATAAGCTTAAAACGTATAAAGTAAATTTTTAAATATAGTAAATTTCGCTTTGATTCTCCGTTGTTATACATATACATCCACCTAAGACTTAAATACGGAATTACACAAAGCTCAAGGCAAACATTAAGGGCAACGCTACTGACTCATCTTCCCTCCTATTTCATCCCTCCTCAACCCGTGATCCAAAGAGCACAGCTCTAAATCTACAGCCTGAATATATAAGAAGATTTGTCTTGATCTTATAAGGCAATGGTTCATGCGGCCATATCTCTGATGGAACGGGGTTCGGCTGTGCCTGTAGAGCTCTCCCGCATGTGCTTACAGCACTTATGCTCACAGAGTCTCTAGGAGCCTCACCTCAAGATCTCACTATGAATTTTATTCTAAAATGGCTCTAATGCCACTCATTAGCTCAATATATTCGGGAGGTCTGAGTCAAGTCTCTCTCATGAATATATAGTGGCCCTTTATTTAGTGGATTAGTGTATTGGAAAGCTTGGTTTTGTCTTACTTGATTTTGTCTTTTAGTTAAAATAAAGCGTTGTTTTACTATAATTTTTTATGGTATATTTAATCAAGAAGGAAAGCGGATTTAAAAATTTTTCTTAAAAAATTGTTTTAGCACGAGGTAGAGGTGGAACAAAAAAGTAATAAAATATTTTATGGAGCTTAAAATTTTCTCTAGATTGGAATTGCTATAAAGTTTTTATTGTTAGTTTGACTATAATTTGAAAAAGAGGCTAGATTTGGTGAAATAAAATTTAATTTTCCAATACACTAATCCGCTAAATAAAGGGCCACTATATATTCATGAGAGAGACTTGACTCAGACCTCCCGAGTATATTAAGTTAACGAGTGGCATTAGACCCATTTTAGAATAAAAGTTATGGGGCCGATCTTGAGGTGAGGCTCCTGAGGACCCTGGGAACACTGCCGTTGAGAGAGTGTGTGAAAGGGTACTCAGGCACAGCCGAACCCCGTTCCATCAGAGATATGGCCGCATAGAACTCTTCTAAATAAGGACTTAGCCCCATTCGATGTGTATGTTTATTTGACCCAAGATTGTGTATATAGTATATTTAAGATAAGCAGGACCGATAGTGGACTGTTCTGAGCCCAGCTCTTTTACAGTTGTATATGGCTGTCACTCTACATTGCCTTTATTTTCCTGTATAAGTTAGTACATAAGGCGATTTGATATATATAACTATAACAAGGTGGAATCTGAGGGAGTGTTTACTGTGTTAAGAATTTTACTTTTTATGAAAAATCTTAGTGGGGCAGGGGGGGAAGTTTGTGTAGAGAGTTTGTAAAGTTTCTATTAATGGAGCTAATAATTTTGTGTAAGAGAAGTAAACGGAGTTTAACCGCTTTAAGTAGAGGTTAGAAGCCTCTCTTCTGGCTTAAATCTCTGTGGTTAAGCTAGTCTAGGGGGACATCTTTTGAGTGCAAATCAAAATTTTTTATTAAACTATAGCCTATAGTAAAGTTAGTCGATTATCTTCATTCAAGCACTCCTTGGGCTCATTTGTAGTAAAGACCTAGAAGGAGGATTAAAATGAAGAATACTCCTACTATTCTTCAAGAGTATACATTAGAAATTTCTAAGATGTAAGCGACTGGGAGGATTAGGGTGATTTCTACGTCAAAAATTAGAAAGATAACAGCAATTAAGAAGAATCGTCGGGAGAATGGTAAGCGGGCAGATCCTTTTGGATCAAAACCGCATTCATGTGGTGAGTTTTTTTCTCGGTCTATAATTGTTTTTTTGGCTAAAATGGAGGCTAGGATTATAACAGCGCATCTAATCAAAAGAGTTAGGATTGTAATAAACGATAGAATGATCATTGTTTTTTCTAGAAGTTTCTAGTCCTCATGATTGGAAGTCATGTATACTGTGTATACTAAAAAAAACTTGTATTCTAAAAGGAAATCTAATTTCCATGATAAGAGCGTAAATCTTAGGCATTTATCTGCCATTTTAGAATGAAGTGGCCGAAATTTGAAGGTATTAGACTGTAAATCTAAAGGTGAGCGATTGCTCTTTCATTAATTTGCAAGGTTTAAAAGGTTTTTACTTTTATTGAAAGCTTTGAAGGCTTTTAGTTTGATTAACTTAAAACCTTGAGTTGGATTGAATATATGGTAGGGAATTTCACCTTATCTTAGAAGATCAAAACTTCTTGTGCTTATACACTAACATATATGTTAAATCTCAGTGAATACTCAAATTTTTAGATTTGCAATCTAACGTCTTAACAATTCTACTATGAGATTTTAATGCAACGGTGATTTTTCTCAACAAATCATAAGGATATTGGAACTTTATATTATTTTTGTCTTGGGGGCTTGGGCTGGAATAGTCGGGACTTATATTCACCTGGAACTACCTATTTTTTTATGTAATGTTGAGATTTCCTACCAATCATTTTTTAGCATGTACTGCTACTGTCCACCAATAGTCAGCACTCCTTATCTCATCTGTACTCCCATCCATTGTTGACAATTTAGCCATTTTCCCCATTCTTGACTCCCCTCCCTACTTCCCCTCCAGTACCCTCTCACCCTTCCCTACCTCACCTCCTTTACCATTTCCTATCACCTGCCCGGCTGCGCTGCGGTAAAGCAAATCTCCCCCGGAATTTTCCACTGATTTCATCCATTGAAATAAGCCCTATGCCCTATACTTATACAAAATAATATATACAAAAAAGAAATAAGGTAAGTGATAGTGCTATACACCTGGAATTGGCTAATTATCACCTGACAACACCTCACATGCACTCGTTCGCTAAACTCCCATGGTAATTTCCCCTTTGAAATATGCCTTGTAATCTATTCTCATAATAAAAATATATCTAAGAAAGGAAGAAGCCTAAGTAACATTTACATGCACCTGGAACTACCTATTTCTTTATGTATTGCCGTGATTTCCTACCAATCATTTCTTAGCACGTAAGTTAGCAGCTGTCACCCCATTGTCACTGTCAACCCTTGCCTGCTCAGATATGCCATGCCACTCAGTTCCTTGTCCTCCTCTGTGGTCAAACCATGTCGCACTCGCGACCCGCCATTTCTGCCGCTTCTGCGCCCATTGCAAAGGGCCCCGTGACCTCTACCCCCAGAAAAACTCGTGGGGGAAGCAGGAAAGGACTAAGTGACTCTGCAGTGGAACGTGAACTTGCAGAATTATCAATGATAATGATGGATAGTGACTATGATCCTTCAGGTGATTCATGTGATGAGCCGGGTGAGGAAATCGTGCCAGAAACTCCCAGTACGATTGGTTCAGTGTCCCAAGTTATCCCTAGCTCCAAAGGAAAGGAGCCCTTAGTGCAGCAAGGGAAGGAATTTGGGAAGGGAGTGAAAAGGCGGCGGGTTAGCGCCAGAACAATGGCCCTGCGTGACCCAGCCCGCCATGAGTCCAGAGGTGAATCACCTCCCCGCTCCCCTAGCCCCACTTCACTCATTTCTTCCTCTTCTTCAGCGGAATTTTCTCCTGAGTCTCTCGTCGTCGGAGTCGCCACCAGCCCCTACAGTGAAGGCAGGCCATAGAGAAAGAGGTAAATCCCTGACCTGTAAAAGTAGAGTTGCCAGTAGAGTAAGGGCTGCTAGTGCTATATGGCAACCCAGGGTCAGTGCGAGTGACCTTGAAACAGCACAATCTGCCTCACAGCCACCCTCCACCCTCACCCACCCTACACCACCACGACAGGGAATCCTGGACACCTTTGCGTGGATGGAAAGGTCCGATTTTGTCCCAGAACATCTAGATTTCAATGAGAGTTCCTCAGGGATACAGCCTCCCTTCACTCTTGACGAGGATGCTGAGTGTGTTGACTTCCTTTTGGCCTTCCTCGATGATGAAGTCATGCAGCACATATGTGATGAGACCAACAGGTATGAATCACAACGTGCTGCAAGTGGTACAGGTGCAGCAAAGACGCAACAGTGGACCATGCTGGGAGTGCAAGAGCTGTATGTGTTCTTCGCCCTCATGCTTCTCATGCCACACTCAAAGAAGCATGAGTTGGAAGAATACTGGTCCATGGACCCCTTACTACCCTTACCCACCTTCAATAAGTACATGGCCAGAGATCGCTTCCAGAACATCATGGGAAACCTGCACTTCGCCAACAACGATGTACCTTCCCAGACCGACACACTCTGGAAGATCCGGGAGATTCTGAGCAGAATGAAGGATAAGTTTATGACTTTCTTCCACCTCTTTCAGAAGGTTGTCATTGACGAATCCTTGGTTTTGTTCAGAGGACGTCTTAGGTTTGTGCAGTACATTCCTAGCAAACGCCATTGTTTTGGAATCAAGTTCTTTGTACTGTGCGACTGTAAGACGGGGTACATCCTTGACTTCATCATTTATTCAGCCAGCACTGTCGATCTTGATAAAACACATCCCCTTGGCTTCTTAGGCTGTGTAGTGAAAGTGCTCCTTGAAAGGTGTTTTGGTGGGAATCATGTGCTGTATACTGACAACTATTATACAGGACCGAAACTTGCTAAATACCTTTCAGAGCATTGCATCGGCTCCTGCAGCACTGTGAAGAGTAATCGTGCCCACTTCCCTAAATTCCCAGAGGCAGGAACCTCGCAGTGAGGAGACGTGCACCTACGCAAGTCTGAGAAGATGCTGGCAATACGGTGGCATGACAAGAGGATCGTGCACATGCTCATCACCGTACACAAGGGGGAACTGAAAGACAGTGGGAAGGTCGACCGTAGGACAGGCAAACCTGTGAGGAAACCTGATGCTGTCTTAGACTACAATATCAACATGCAGCTGGTGGATAAGTCCGACATGATGACTGGAGAGATCGACTGCCTCAGGAAAAATACTAGGTGGTACAGGAAAGCTTTTCTGCATCTCATAGACATGACGATGCTGAACGCCTTCATCATGTGCAAGATGAAGGTACAGCCACCCAAGTCCTTCTCCCTGAGGTTGTTCGCCAGGACTTGTGTTCAGCAGCTGCTTGAGAGATATGGTAAGGTGACAGCAGCAGCTCTAAGGAGCCATGCAGTAAGACTTCCCGACAGACTTGAGCAGAGGGCGTACATGGATCGGCACAGACTGGTGCAAATGCCTGCCACAACCAAGAGGAAGGCTGCGATCTGCAGGTGACAGGTATGTGCACATCCCACCCGACGCACACCTGAGCACAAACGCACCTCTGGCCAGTGCGCTGAGTGCCAGGTTCCTCTCTGCGTTATCTGCATCTTTGATTACCACAGCCAGAAGCAGTTCTAAAAGTGCAAGTGGAAGATGTAAATAATGTGTAAATAATGTATAAATAGCAAGTGAAAGCAATGGATGTAAATATGATGGACCAGTGTAATATAGTTTTATGTTACTGCAAGTGACAGTGAATTACATAGTGTAAGTAAAACAGAAGTGTAAATATTGAAAATACAATAGGAAATGTAAATAGAAATGTAAATAATTAGTAATATAAGAATATGAGTACAAATACTTGATGTTAGAACAGTGAAAGTGAATCCGTGGCTCTCTATGTATTTTACTGAAAGAAAAATTGAATGCCTACAGTGACAATAAACTACTACTACTGAAGGAAACTTATGGATAAAGACTGCAGATATATATATGTGTTATATAGTAATAGGAATATAAAGGATGAGTGTTTTTTTTAATAATAAATGACAGAATACCAGCGGCGAACTAGCGCAAGTGGGAAGGTAATTTTCATTGCTTTCACAGTATTTTTTTTTCGGAGTATGGATTCCAAACTACTTGATAATCATAGAAGAGTGTTTCTAGTGATAATATCTGGCTGTGGTAATCAAATTATGGGTTGTCGGGAAGTGTAAAGTGGAGACTTCGTTACCCAACTTCAGAGGTCTCCACAAGTCCTAGGGTACTCGACGAAGGCTCAACAAACATCCCAGGAGAAAGCTGAAGATATGTGCCATATGCATATGTTATTTTAATATTCTAGGACTAATAACTGATTTTTGGCAAATATTTTTAGAGAGTCTGTCGGAGGGCAAATATGCCCGCGGGACACACAAGTCAAAGCAAACAAGCCCGCAGTTAAGGGGTTAATAAGTTTGGTCCCTAGGACGGCGTGATCAGGACTTGTGGAATCGTGACTTGTGAGTCATAGGAGCCTGGTTTCACTGCTCCCTGCGTTGTCTTTTTACTTTTATTTTTATCATATTTTCCTCGTTTTTGCATTTTTTTTTTTCAAGTTTTCCATTCCTTGTTATGATATCCTTTGACTGATCGTGTTTGTGGAGTCTGTCTCGAACCCTTCCAGTATAAGAGACCATTTCTATGGAAATTAAAGTAACCCGAAGTTCGGTTCTTGAGACGGCGTGATCAGGACTGGTGGAATCGTAGCCCATGAATCAAAGGAGCCCGAGTTCCCATCAGAAGGTGCAGTCTTTTGTTTTGTTTTGTTTGTTTGTTTATTAGTTTGTTTGTTTGTTTTGGTCCCTACCATATTTTGCTTCTAAGACCACTTTTTCCCCAAATCCTGATTTTTTTCTCTCCCACTGACATCCAAAATTTTTTCATATCATTGGTTTAAATCATTGAAGCTGAGGTCGTTTGTGTGTGTGTGTGCGTGTGTGTGTGTGTGTGTGTGTGTGTGTGTGTGTGTGTGTGTGTGTGTGTGTGTGTGTGTGTGTGTCATTTTCAAGGGTAACAGATAATTTTAATGGGAATAAGGAGGACGTCCATGGGCTGAAATTGTTAAAGTAGTCTGACTCGAACCCTCTCAGTGCGAGAGACCATTTCCAAGCTGTATAAAGTGATCTGAAGCAGCAAGAATAAAATACAAAAGGTGTCAACATAGCGAAGAATCGATGGATGGATGGATATGTGAGTGAGAAAGGTTTGGTTGGATTGGTGGATGAGAGGTTTGTGAATGAGTGGACGGATGTGGGAGGGAGAAGGGGCTGGATGGATTGGTGGATGGGCGACAGATGGATGGATGGATGAACGTGTGAGTGAGATTGGTTTGGATGCACTGGTGGATGAGGAGGTAAATGGATGAATGAACGAATGTGTGAGAGAAAAGGGGCTGGATTGCTTGGTGGATCAGTGACAGGGAGATATATGGATGAATATGAGTGAGAAGGGAGTATATATAAGGCATTAGTGGATGAGCGGCAGTTAAATGGATGGATGGATGGGTGTGTTTGTGAGAATGGAGTAGATACATTGGCGAATGAGGAGTAAGTGAACTAATGGATGGATGAATGGATGGGCAGATAAAGTATTTGTCAAGTCTCACTCCTCTGGTCTTCCTAGTCAACCCAGTTTTGTTCTTTTCCGGAGCATTCTTACTTTTTCTCGATGTGTGTGTGTGTGTGTGTGTGTGTGTGTGTGTGTGTGTGTGTGTGTGTGTGTGTGTGTGTGTGTGTGTGTGTGTGTGTGTGTGTGCGCACGCTTGCTCACGTTTCTCGGGGAGAGAGAGAGAGAGAGAGAGAGAGAGAGAGAGAGAGAGAGAGGATTAGCCAAACAATAAATACCTGTAAATAAAGACAAAAGCAGGGAAACATTAACTGACTGACAGACATATGAAATGCACATAGGTGGAATGAAAGACTGAGCGATATACAGGTAGTTAGGTAGATGCGTAGATGTAGAGATAGACAGACTTGCCTTCATATGACGAACAGAAGCCACTACAGCCAAAGCAGGTGGATAATTGGGTCTGGTTTGTTGGGCCCGGCATCGAAACCTGCATGAGCCAGCGGTTTCTTTTTATATTTTTGAGGTGTTTTTGCACGTACGGGTCGTTATTTTAATGAATCGTCTCTTAGGTGTAGGAGTATTGTGTGTGTGTGTGTGTGTGTGTGTGTGTGTGTGTGTGTGTGTGTGTGTGTGTGTGTGTGTGTGTGTGTGTGTGCCCGTCCGTGCTTGCTAGTGTGCAAGTCTGAGCCAGCGCGTACACTAGTGTGTGTGTGTGTGTGTGTGTGTGTGTGTGTGTGTGTGTGTTCTCGTTAGCGATTGTTAATTTTATTGTCACCGTACCTCCATAATCTCGCCTTATTTTTTCAACCCAGAGATGAAATGAGATACTTTCCAGAAAGCAAGGGAAAAGAGCTATAGTGGGAGAGCTAATGAACAGCATAACCAAAGAAATGGGCCACACACTCATTCACTTACCATTCAGAAACCTAGAATCATCGCTCACCGCATAGAAGAGATCTGCTGTACCTTTTTAAAATACATGTTTCTTTACCGATGATCTTCATATATCATATAATAAAATCTGCCAGTAAGGAATCATATTCAGAAAAGGGGTTCTAAATATTGTCATGTTGTTTTCCTTATATAGCTCATCAGAACAACTTGATCGACTGTCAGTTCCCGAGCCTCATCATCTTCATCATCTCATTTTGTTACACACTCATTTTCCCAGTCTTTAAACAATTTTGAATTTTTTATGGTCTCGCACCTCCTTCTAACTTCAGACTCACTCACATATACTGTTTTCCCTCCCATCTTTATACCCATTCTCTCTACATCACCGTAACATCCAACGAGTCTGTTTAACCTTAGTGTCAACAGACTTCTTCACTCGGGATCTCTCGAAGAACATTTCATATCCAGTTCACTCTTTGCACTCCACATACATTCCTTTGAAACCCCAAATCCACTGTAATTTGCTCTTGAGAATTTGTTCTAATATCTTGCCAGACTCTCGCACCCATGTGTTACTGTGGGCACTAAAAAACACCTTCATGCAGTCCTCCTGGAGCATCCATATTCACATCTCTGCTTTTAAGCAAGGCCTTTATAGATCCAACCACTTTCCTTCTCTCTGCTATTCCGATTTTCATCGGGTCTGCATATTGAACTATTTCCTGTTACTGCAGACCTGTACCAAAACTCCTTCACTGATTAGAGTGTATCCATTCACGACTAAATAACACAGATAGTCACTTTGCCTCGCACCAACAACGTTCATTCTACACTTATGAACATATTCTATCAAAGAACAGTGCTCATAAATGTGAACAGAAATCTGCACCAGTCTCTGAATCACCTTCAGTGCCAAATCGATATCTGTTATTGTGCTTACTCGGCCTCTAAGACGGTGTGATCAGGATGGATAGAACGGCCGCCTGGGAGGCATAGGAGCAAAGGTTCATAATTATCCAGAGTAGCAGTCCGTCTTTTTATCGACATTTTTTAGTTTGTTTTCATAGTTGTTTTCGGGTACTTTCTACTTCTAAATAACTGTTTTCCTTCGGCTTCGCCTTCCACCTACATCCTAATTCCTTATTACGCCTAAATTACATTATCCCCCCTGAATCCGGGCGACGCCACTATACTATTCTTTCTGCTACCACACAATCTTGTTATTGAGCTTAAAGAAAAAACTCGTGTTGAAGGGGTTAAGAGAAAGCTGTATGTCTAACCACATAAACTTCGAGACTTCGAGCTTCATCTAAATAAGAATCACCAGGAGACGGCAAAAACAAAATGAAAAAGACCTCCCCGAGCAGCGCTGGCAACCACATCTCTCGCCATCGTGCTGAAGTGGTTGATTAACAACTCCTGATATGTTTAGTCATCTGAGAGTGAGTATGGCAGTGTTAATGCTGTAAAAACTAACCTTTTCGTGGCCGTAACAAACGTTTAATACAGTGTCACCTAGCGCCAAATGGTTTTACCTAATAACGAATATGCTAACCTGAGAGTGTTAATGTTGTGTATTCTCTTCCCGCTATCCTGGTTTATACTCTGCTCACCGTGAGTCATAGGAGCCTGAGAGTGTTGATAGCTCCTAATATAATCTGTTCTTAAGACAGCGTGATCAGGACTGGTGGAATCGTGTCCTGTGAATCATAGGAGCCAGGGGTCAACGCTCACCGCGCTGATTTTGATTATTTCTATTTTCATCATTTTTTTTTTTTTTCAGGTTTTTGCATTTGAATGTTTCTTTTCAAGTTTTCCTTTCCTTGTTATGATATCCTTTGACTGATCGTATTTATGGAGTCTGTCTCGAACTCTTTCAGTACAAGAGATAATTTCTAAGGAAAATAAAGTAACTCAAAGCTTGGTTCTTAAGACGGCGTGATCAGGACTGGTGGAATCGTAGGCAATGAGTCAAAGGAGCCCGAGTTCATCCTTGCAATATGCCGTCTTTTTTTTTTTTTTTTTCCTTCCATTTCTTGTTTCTAAGACCACTTTTTCCCTATGTTCCCTAATTCGGCTGATTTTTTTCTCTCCCACTAACATCAAAAAGTTCTTTTATATCATCGATTTAACCCATCCAGGTCGTGTGTGTGTGTGTGTGTGTGTGTGTGTGTGTGTGTGTGTGTTATTATGCCGGGTGATAGATAATTTTAATGGGAATAATAAGGACGTCCTTGGGCTGAAACTGTTAAAGTAGTCTGACTCGAACCCTGTCATTGCGAGAGACCATTTCCAAGCTGAATAAAGTGATCTGAAGCAGCAAGAACTAAATACAAAAGGCGTCAACATAACGAAGAATGGATGGATGGATGGATGTGTGAGTGCTAAGGGGCATAGTTGATCGGTGGATTTGAGGTAGGTGGATGGATGGATGGATGGATGGACGTGTGAGTGAGAAGGGGCATTATGTATTGGTGGATTAGAGATAGGTGGATGGATGGATGGAAATGGGAGTGAGAAGGGGCTGCATCTATTGGTGGATGAGCGGCAGGTGGATGGGTGGATGGAAGTGTGTGTGTGAGAAGGAAGTATATATACGGTATTGCTGCACGGGAGGTAGGTGGAGTAATAGATGAATCAGTTGGTGGTGGTGAATAGAGGGTAGATGAGAATAGATGGATGGATGGATGAATGGATGGATCAGTGGGTAGGTGAATGGGGGTAGATGTATTGGTTCATAAGGGATGGATGGATGGATGGATGGGCGGGAAAGTGATGTACTTATTTGCTCTCATTTTTCTGGTGTTTATAGTCGACCCAGTTTTGTTTTGTTTTCCACAGGAGTGTGTGTGTGTGTGTGTGTGTGTGTGTTCTCGCTAGCGATTGATAATTTTGTCATCACCGTACCGCCATAATCTCGCCTTATTTTTCCCACCCAGAGGTGAGATGAGATACTTTCCAGAAAGCAAAGGAATTAAGTTATAGTGGGAGAGCTAATGAACAGCATAACCAAAGAAATGGGCCACACACTCATTCACTTACCATTCACAAACCTAGAGTCATCGTTCATCTTACGGAAGTGATCAGCCAGGCCGTTTTGAAATACATTTTTCTTTATCGATGATCTTCGTTTTTCATATGGTCATGTCTATTCGTAGAGAAAGACGGTTCTAAACATTCTCCTGTTTTCTTTTTTCCTTTATAAACAGTAGCTCATCAGAACAATTTGATCACCTGTCAGTTTCCGAGCCTCGTCAACTTCACCATCTCAGTTTGTTACACAGTTATTTTCCATGTCTTTCAGCGTTTTTGAATTTGTTTTGGTCTCTCACCTCCATCTTCTACCTTCAGGCTCACTCACATATACCATTTTCACTCCCATCCTTATACCCATTCTCTGTACAACACCGTAACATCTAAAAAGCCTGTTCAACATTAATGTCAACAGACTTCTTTATCCGCATCTCCCGAATAACATCATTTCTTACCCAGTTTACTCTTTGCACTCCACATACATTCTTCTGAAACCCCATTTCCACTGTTGCTTACACTGTGTGTGTGTGTGTGTGTGTGTGTGTGTGTGTGTGTGTGTGTGTGTGTGTGTGTGTGTGTGTGTCTGTCTGTGTGTCTGTCTGTCTGTCTGTCTGTCTGTCTGTCTGTCTATCTATCTGTATCTCTGTGTGTGTGCTTGCTTGCGTGTGTGTGTGCGTATATGCGCGTGTGCGCGTGCGTTTGTGTGTGTGTGTGTGTGTGTGTGTGTGTGTGTGTGTGTGTGTGTGTGTGTGTGTGTGTGTGTGTGTGTGTGTGTGTGTGTGTGTGTGTGTGTGCGCGCGGGTGTATGTGTGTGTCTGAGTGTGTGTGTGCGTGCTTGTGTGTGTGTGAGTATGTGCGCTTGTGCGTTTGCATTTGCTTTTGTGTGTGTGTGTGTGTGTGTGTGTGTGTGTGTGTGTGTGTGTGTGTGTGTGTGTGTGTGTGTGTGTTTGTGAGTGTGTGTGTGTGTGTGTGTGTGTGTGTGTGTGTGTGTGTGTGTGTGTTTTCTGAACTTCCGTCTAGCAGTTGATGATTTTGTCATCACAATCTTTTTCTTTCCCACCTAGACGTCTGGTTAGGCAGGGCCCAGGAAGCAATAGATAAACTGTACAGTCAGAGCTAATCAGCAGTAGAGCCAATGAAATGGGCCACACACTCAATCAAGTGACATTCAAAAACTTAGACTCATCTGCCACTTCTCGAATGTAGCGAACAGTAAAGTTCTAGTGTTCGAGAGAAAAATTTAGTCACTCAGTGCACACTGAGGTTGGATGATGAGGAAATGGAAAATGTGAGTGCATTTAAGTACCTGGGTAGTGTGATGAGTAGGGATGGAAGTGTAGACAATGAAGTGCTTGAAAAGGTACAACAGGGAAGAAAGGTTGCTGTTTCTTTGAAAGCTGTGTTAAGAAACAAGGAAGTGCTCACTGACGTAAAAAAAACTCACTTCATGATACTCTTGTAATACTAACACTAACATATGGATACGCGAAGCTTGGACCTTGTTGGAAGGACAAAAGTCAAGAGTGAGGGCAACGAAAATGAGTTATTCGAGAGGAATATATGGTGTTACATGGAGAGACAGACTGACAAATTAGGAAGTGAAGGAGATTTGTGGTGTGGATTTGGATGTGACAGAAAGCGTTAGGAGAAATACATTGAGATGGTTTGGCCATGTGGAGAGGATGGAAAGCGAGAGACTAACGAGGAGAGTATGTGAGTGACGTGGAGGGAGGGAAAGGGAGGAGGAGGCCGAGGATGAGATGGAGGGATGGAGTGGAGATGTACATGAGAGAGGGAAGTGTTAATGAGCTGGAGAGATTGTATCGAAATGACAGGGGACAGGGAGACATAGAGGTGATTTGTTTATGGTCACCCATTACGGGATTAAAACGTCTGGCTATAGAGAGATAACCCGTATTTTCTTATATATCTTCATGGATGAGCGTCATATATCCTTTCAAAAAAGGTTACTCCGTCGACAACAGTAAGGATATGGAAAAGCCTGCTAATCATTGTCTTGTTCGCGTAATTACTTAGCCCATCAGACTAAGTTGATCGCCTGTCAGATCCCGAGCCTCATGAACTTCAGTATCTCATTTTATTACACACTCATTCATCATGTCCCTCAACATCTTGATGGTCTGCGATGCCGTCGTCCAACTTCAGACTCACTCGCATATACCACGTTCTTTCTCGAAGCACAGCATTTCCTATCCTGTTCACTCTGCACTTCACACACGTTCCCAAGCAACCTCATTTCCACTTGTGGTGTTGATCAGTTTTTGTTCTAATATCAAACCAATTCTCACACCCATATGTTACAGTTGGAACCAAATCATCTTCATGCAGTCCTCTTCCAGCCTCCACATTCAGACCTTTGCTTATAACCGAGGCCCTTACAGTTCCAGCCAATTTGCTCCTTTCTGTTGTTCTACTTTCCACTTAATTTGTACATTTAATTATCTTTTCTATTACTGCACCCGTGTGCCAAAATTCCCTCCCTAATTCAGGTCTGTGTCCATTCACTACCAGAAGACATTGATGATCACTCTCCCTCTCAACAACATTCATTCTACATTTATCATCGTATACTGTCAAAGCACGGCAATCACAGATATCAACAGAACTTTGCACCAATCCAGGAATCACAAGGGATGCTAAATTAAAAACTCGATGTGCTCAGCCTGTAAGACGGTGTGATCAGGATGGGTAGAACGGCCGCCTGGGAGTCGTAGGAGCCAGGGTTCATATCCACTGTGAGAGCACTCCGTCCTTTTATCGATATTTGTTTATCGTTTTTTATTGTTATTATTATCATTATTTTTTTTGGGGGGGGACTTTCTGCATCTCGGGAACTACTTTTCTTTAGTCTTTTCTCACACTGATATGCTCATTCTTCTGTGTAGATGAATAAAATAACCTTTTGAATCCGAGTGGCGTTTTTTTTTTCTCTATTATTACTGGTTTCAGACAGTTGTATTCCACTTAAGAAAGGCCTCTCGTGTTGAAGGGGGATAAAAGGAAGTTTTTATCCTGCGAAACAAAGTTCGAAAATTCTATACAGATCTAAATAAAAGTCATCAATAGATGGTAAAAATAGGATTAAACAGACGTCCTCGGGCTGCTCGGTTAGCCAATTTACTCATGATCATGCTGCAGTACATAATTAACAATTGTTGCTATGTTTACTAATATGGGAAGGAGCATGGGAGGCTGGGAGTGCTAATACTGTAAAAATTAACCCATTCATGGCCGGGACAAACGTAGTATACAGGATCACCTAGCGTCAGATGCTTATATTTAACTAACTGGTTTACAAAAAAAAAAAAAAGAAAAAAAAATCTGAGGCAAGCATGGGAATAGGTGTTTTTGACTAATTTTGATATGCTTAATTCAAATTTCTAAACAGTTTTGCTATATCACCTCTAGTTTTTTTTTTCTTTCACCTATCCCGTTTTTTTATTATAATGCATATATTTATATTATAATGAGTTTATTTCATGTATTAAAATGGCATATTACAGAACGAAACAAAACAGACATAGAACACTGACAGAACTAAATATTACCATTACTTGGATATAAGCATATATACACACCATAGTACTACAGACAGTCAGAAGTGAGTTTTTGGGGACGATCTGGTGTACTTTGCCTCTGGGATGTCACGCAAGAGCATCCGGCAAAGTTCCCCATCAAGCTGGGGTTCCACTTGCCTTGGTAGTTGCTCTCCATCTTAGTAATATCTTGGTGGAACCTTTCCCCATGTTCGTCACTTACTGCTCCGAGGTTCTGGGGGAAGTTGAGGTGGGAGTGGAGAAAGTGAATCTTGAGAGGCTGTTGGCACTCCATATCCTGATAAGCCCGCAACTACTTCTCGACACGCTCTTGGTAATCTAGTGCCCGTGTGTTACCAAGAAAGCCATGGCAGACTGACTTAAATGCTTCCCATGCTCTCAGTTCCTTTAAGGTGAGCTTCTCTTTGAATACCTCATCCTTCAGCACCTCCCGGATCTGAGGTCCGACGAAGATGCCCTCCTTGAGCTTAGCAGAACCGAGAGCTGGGAACAGAGTGCACAGGTGTTGGAAGGCAGCGCCATCCTTGTCCATGGCCTTCACGAAATTCTTCATAAGGCCAAGCTTGATATGAAGAGGGGGAAGATGCACCTTGTTCATGTCCACCAGAGGATTTTCTTGGACACTGTGTTTCCCAGGCACGAAAGTGCTCCTAGACCCCCAGTAAGCTACTGGCGTTCCCAGCCGCACAATGCACATTTTTGACCTTGTTGTGGCGCGCGTTTTGATCCTAGAAAATGAGACGGTAAATGAATTTTTGGCGAATATTTTGGGTCTAGGCCTATATGTATACATGTACGCACATGTATACATGTATAACTAAAAAATTAGAGGTGATGAGTGAAAATGGATTTCGAATTTGAAATCAGCACCCAAAAATTAGGTTAGAACACCTAATTTCATGCATGCCTCAAATTTTTTGTAAACCAGTGAAATGAGTATGCCAGCCTGAGAGTGTTAACGTTGTCAGCATTAACACTTCCTTGATAGACATAATCTCTGTATTTTATTCCCGTTATCCCTATTTTACTCATCTGGCAGTGAGTCATAGGAGCCTGAGAGTGTTGATAGCTCATGAAAAAGTTTGGTCCTTAAGACGACGTGATCAGGACTGGTGGAATCGTGGCCTGACAGTCATAGGAGCCCGGGTTCACCTCTTCTTCCTGCTGTCTTTTGGGAGTAGGGTAGCTCAGTGGTAGAGAGCTTGGCTGGAGACCACAAGATCGAGCGTTCACGTCTCCGCGCGGGCAGCTTCCTTGCTGGGAGGGGTAGTGCTTTCCCGTCACCCTGGCAGGACTATATAAACTATCAAGGTCTAGCTCAGGGGTTATTCCTCTTCCTCGTGCTGTCTTTTCACTTTTATTTTGATTTTGTTTTCTTGTGGATTTGGCACCTGATTTTTACCCCGAGTTTTTCCTTTCCTTATTCTTCGATTGCTTAATATTCTACATTCTGTTATATATATTTTATCTTCTTCAAGCCGAACTGCCGAAGCCGCGTTTTTTTCCTTTATATCTCAGTCCACCTCGGATAGATATTTGTATTTCGGCTTCATTATGATATCCTTGGACTGAACGGGTTAATGGAGTCTGTTTGGAACTCTTTCAGTAGAGGAGACTATTTCTAAGGTGAATAAAGTGGACTGAAGGCAGAAAGAATATAATACAAAAGGTGTGATGGTAATGAAGTATTTACCTGCTGTCATTGCCCTACCTGGTGGTGTAGTGGTTAGAAGGCCCCAGTGGAAGTGACGGCCGTGCATAAGTTGGTTACCCCACAGAGTGACTGGAAGTTTGTCGATCATGTAAAGCCACCAGGAGAAGTAGGCCGGTCAACTACCCTGAAATGTACCAGACTACGACAGCCTAGCCTAGGATCCCTACGTGTATAAGGGGGTAAAAGGGAATTGCCTGTTACGGTTTATTTAATGTACAATATTTTATTGATCTATTACTTTTTTTTATTTATTACATTCTACTGACGTTCAGCGTTGACCAGAATTTGTGATTTCCCATTGTACTTCCTTCTTTACTGACTGTGTGTGTGTGTGTGTGTGTGTGTGTGTGTGTGTGTGTGTGTGTGTGTGTGTGTGTGTGTGTGTGTGTGTGTGTGTCAGTCTGTCTGTCTGTCTACTTTGGGTGCAAATGTTTATGTCTGATTTTTCTCTCTTTGTTAGTGTGTGTGTGTGTGTGTGTGTGTGTGTGTGTGTGTGTGTGTGTGTGTGTGTGTGTGTGTGTTTTCCCTTTGACTACGATAACCACTTTATATGTTACTCGTGCAGCTACATGTCAGTTGTACCCTGCCAACGATGATGATGATGATGATTAGGAGAATGGGGAAGGAAGGAAGCGAGCATTACGGACATAGCGTTTGTGGTGAGATGAGTAGCGAGGGTGAGGGAGGCAGCTTTACCAGTGACAAGGTCATTGATGGGTTCCCGGCTTAATTGTGATTTATATTTTGTATCCTGATTGATTGATTAATAGTTTTTGTAACACAGCTCTGTGGCATCCCTCTGTATATTTCATAGTCATGGGTTGATTCTGGCAGCCAATGTCAAACGCATCGTTAAAAAGAAAAAAAATCATTAATCACCATCATCAGGATCATAATCAACATTAATCCAATACCGTTTTCCAACCTAGAGATGGAGTTAGGCAGGATATATGGAGAGAGAGAGAGAGAGAGAGAGAGAGAGAGAGAGAGAGAGAGAGAGAGAGAGAGAGAGAGAGAGAGACGGAACAATGGTTGACAGTACGCCCAAGTAAGTTGGTCACACACTCATGTTGGCCACACAGTAGTGATGCCCGAGGAAATTCTGACTCCACTTGAGTCCTAATCATATTTTCGGGGGGAGGAAGGGGACGGGGGAGGGGGTCAAGCTTCTCTGTAGATGAACTTCATATTGCATAAGTTAAAAGGTTCCGAAAATTTGTGATGTTTGCCACGATAAAATAGTTGAAGCCAACTCGATCCTCTATCAGTTGCCAAGCCTCATCAAACACCATACCTCGCCTTTTCTCACACTCACTCACCACTGTTTGATCACCTTTTTATCAGCCTACCACTCCTCGCACCTTCATTTACATTACGACATTTATTCCCCTTCTCGATATATGACCATAACATCTTAGCACATTCACCTAAATCCTATTGTCATCAGACTTGCTCATTTCACGGGTTTCACGAATCACGTTAATTATTATCCTATCCACTGGACGCACTAAAAAATCTCCCTTCCACCGATTCTCTTCTTGACCTTGCTCTCATGCCACACCTCACTGTTTCACTCATAATATTAAAAGTCGGATTAAAACATTTTCATGTTATCGTTTTGCAGCCTCGACACTCCAGCCTCTGTGCAGTGTCAAGGCCTTCTAGTGCTGTCCACTTTCCTTCCATGTCCTTCCCTACTTTCCACCTTTGCACATATACCTCTATTATTCCATTGCACGTTGGTATCCTTAAATTCTCTGGCCAATTCGTCTCGACATTCACCCTCACATCAAACTTACAGTCGCCTTCTCCTTCAGTTACAATCACTTTATAGCCATTATTATTTACTTTTATGGTACGCCATTCCAGGCATGAACAAATCATCACCAATCACTCAATCACCAGTCATGGTAAATTAATAACTGTGGATATGTTTAGTTAGCCTCTAAGACGGTGTGATCAGGACGGATGGAATGGCCGCCGAGGAGTCACAGGAGCTTGGGTTCACATCCACCTCTGCAATTGCTGTCTTTTTTGTTTGTCTTATTTTTTTTTATTACATTGACGTATGCTTTTCATGTCGCTAACTATTTTCCTTAACATTTACCTCCCACTAACATTCACATTCTTCTGTTCGGATGAATCAGGTTTATCCTTTAATTATTTTTTTTTCCTACTGGTGTCACAGAATTTCATTAAACTTAGGAAAGACCTCTGTTGCATAAGCTAAACACAAAGTTCGAATATTCTCTCCAAATCCAAAGTTAAATCAGCAGGAGACGGCAAAAACAGAAGTGAATAAGACATCCCAGGCAGTGCTGTTAACCACTTTAACTCGCCGTCTTGCTGAAATGGTTGATAAATAAATGTTGCTACGCTTAGTCATGTAAGAATCAGCATAGGCGTCACAATGTTTTAATACTATCAGAAGTAACTCGTTCAGTCGGAATAAACGTAGTGCACTATTTCACCTAACGTCAGATGCATATATACAGATAAAAATGAGTATACTAGATTGAGACTGTTAATACTGTCACCATTAACTCCCTCATGGTCGAGACAACTTCTGTATTATATTCCTGCTAATTCGATTTTACTCTTCTAGCTGTGAGTCACAGGAGCTCAAGAGTGTTGATCGTTGAATAAGTTTGGTGTGATTAGGACTGGTGGAGCCGTGGCCTGGGAGTCATCAGAGCCCCCGCTCAAGTAAACTACTGCGCCATCTTATATATATGAATTTCTTTTCTTGTGCTTTTTTGCTTTCGACTTTTTTCTCATATTTCCCCGACGTTTCCTTTTGTGCCTACTCTCACCCATGGTGAGGGAGACATTAAATGATTGATCTGTCCGTCCGTGAGTGTGTGGGTCCTTGCGTCCGTAACACGATTGTGCGCGAGATACGTATCTTCTGAACCATAGACGGATTTCCATCAAACTTTTGACGGTTATGCAGTAGGAGGAGGAGATGAACTGTTTAGGTCAGCTAGGTCATGGAGTCAAAGTTCAAGGTCATATAGGGTCGACTTGTCTATCAAAGTGGGCGCAATATCTGAACTCCTTGACTGATTTCCAACAAACTTCTGCCAGCGATATAGTATGAAGTGTGGTGAAGGGGTCAAAGGTCAAGGCCATATGTTGTCGATTTATCTTCGTGGGCGAAATATCTCCTGAACCTCTCGACGGGTTTCGACCAAACCTGTGTCAGTGATACAGTATGAAGGGACGTTGACCTGATTAGGTCAGCAAGGTCATGGAGGTTGTATGGTAAGACCGTGTGCAATTCTTGGTGGGGGCACACCGAGCGATGCTTTACGTCTACAGCTGGGCGCCGCAGTTCTCTGCGTTTCATTTTTCCTTTCCACTGATGTCCTAAATTACCACATATTAGTGATTTATCCCCTTCAAGCCGAGAAAATTTTTATATTTTACCTGAATAATGGTAATTATAATAGGTTTAGTTATGATGTACTTGGGCTGAAAGAGCTAATGGAAGATCTGTTTGGAACCTTCTCAGTGCGAGAGACCATTTCCAAGCTGGACAAGTGATCTGAAGACAACAAGAATAGAATACAAAAGGCGCCAACATAGCGAAGAATGGATGGATGTCTGAGTGAGAAGGGTTTTGATGGATTGGTGGCTTAGGGGTAGGTGGACAGATGAACGGATGGATGTGTGAGAAGGGGATGGATGGACTGGTGAATTAGAGGTAGGTGGATGAATGGATGAATGTGTGAGTGAAAAGAGGATGGATAGAGTGGAGGATGAGGAGAAGGTGAATGGAAGGATGAGCAGATGAACTCGTAGAAATGGAGAACATATATTGGTGGATGAGGGGTGGTAATGGATGGATGGATCAATGGATAGCTGCGAGGGGGTTGGATATATTGGTTCATCAGGGATGGATGGATGGGCAGGTGAAGTATTTTGCTGTAACCTACTCTTTCTTCTGGTGTTTATAGTCAACCCAGTTTTGTTCTTTTCCAGAGCCTTCTTGCCTGTCTTGGCCGTGTGAGTGTGTGTGTGTGTGTGTGTGTGTGTGTGTGTGTGTGTGTGTGTGTGTGTGTGTGTGTGTGTGTGTGTGTGTTTCAGTGTTTGTGCAGATAAATGTGTGTGGTTGTGTGTTTTCGTTTGTGTGTTTAGGTTGTGTTTGTTTGTGTTTATGGGTTTCTTTGTAGGTATGCTTGAGTTTGTGTGTGTGATTGAGTCTATCTGTATGTCTGTAATTGTGTGTGTGTGTGTGTGTGTGTGTGTGTGTGTGTGTGTGTGTGTGTGTGTGTGTGTGTGTGTGTGTGTGTGTGTGTTTCCTTTGCTACTATAACCACTTTATGTTACTCGTGCTGCTACATGTCGGTTGTACCCTGTCAACGATGATGATGATGATGAGTAGGAGAATGGGGAAGGAAGGAAGCGAGCATTAGTGACACAGGGTTTGTAGTGAGATGGATGGTGAGGATGAGGGAGGCAGCTTTACCAGTGACAAGGTCAGTGATGGGTTCCCGGCTTAATTGTGATTTATATTTTGTATCCTTATTAATTAATAGTTTTTGTAACACAGCTGCCTGGCATCCCTCTGTATATTTCATAGTCACGGGTTGACTCAGGCAGGCAATGTCAGACGCGTCGTTATAAAAGAAAAAACTCATTAATCATCATTCCAACCTCGATTTCCAACCTAAAGATGGAGTTAGGCAGGATCTATGAGAAAAGAAGAAAAAAATAATGGAGTGCGCGATAGACGGAGAAATAATTAACAGTTTGCCCAACGAAGTGGGCCACACACTCATTCACACAGCAGTGAAGCCCGAGGAAAAGCCTGACTCCACTTGGGACGTAATCATATTTTTGGGGGGAGGCAGGGGGGACGGGGGAGAGGGGAAACTTCTCTGTAGATGAGCTTCTAATTGCATAAGTTAAAAGATGGTTCCGAAAACTTGTGAGGTTTTCCATAATATATAGTTCATGAAGCCAACTCGATCCTCCATCAGTTGCTAAGCCTCATCAAGCATCACTCCTTGTCTTTTCTCACACTCATTTGCCACTGTTTGATCACTTTTTTCAGCCTACCACTCCTCGCACCTTCAGTAACACTCACATGCACCATTTACATTACCACATTTATTCCTGTTCTCGCTATATGACCATAACATCTAAGCACATTCACCCAACTCCTATTGTCATCAGACGTGCTCGCTTTACGGCTTTCGCGAATCACGTTAATTATTATCCTATCCACTGGACGCTCTCAAAAATCTCCCTTCCACTGATTCTCATCTTGACCTCGTTCTCATGCCACACCTCACAGCTTCATCCATAACATTAAAGGTCGGATTAAAACACTTTGATATTATTGTTTTGCAGCCTCGACACTCCAACCTCTATGTAGTATTGAGGCCTTCTAGTACTATCCACTTTTCCTCCTAGTGCTTCCTTACTTTCCACCTCCTTTGTACAAGTACCTCTCTATTTTTCCATTGCACGTAGGTATCCTTAAATTCTCTGACCATTTCCTCTAGACATTCACCCTCACAGCAAACTGACAGTCGCCTTCCCCTTCTGTTACAATCACTTTAGAGCAGTTATTATTTCCTTTTATGGCACGACATTCCAGACATGAACAAACTTATCACCAATCACTCAATTACCAGCCATACTAAGTTAATAACTGTGGATATGTTTAGTCAGCCTCTAAGACTGTGTGATCAGGACGGATGGAACGGCCGGGAGGAGTCATAGGAGCTTAGTCTGACATCCACCTTTGCAACAGCCGTCTTTTTGTTTGTCTTATTTTTTTTATTACATTGACCTGAGCTTTTCATGTTGCGAACTATTTTCCTTTACATTTACCTTCCACTGATATTCACATTTTTCTCTCCTGATGCATTAGGTTTATCCCTGAGTTAGTGATGTATTTTTTTTCCTACTGGCATCAGAGAATTTTATTAAGCTTAGGAAAGGCCTCTCGTTTTGAAGGTTATAAGAAATGGTTGCATACTCTAAACACAAAGATCGAATATTCTGTCCAAATCAAAATTAAAATCAGCAGGAGACGGCAAAAACAGAAGTGAGTAAGACATCCCAGGCAGTGCTGTTAACCACTTTAACTCGCCATCGTGCTGAAGTGGTTGATAAATAACTGTTGCTATGCTTAGTCATGTAAGAATCAGCATAAACGTCTTAATGCTTTAATACGTTCGAAGCTAATCCGTTCACAGTCGGAGCAAACGTAGTGCACTATTTCAGCGAACTTCAGATGCTTACATACAGCTAAAAATTAGTAGCCTATACTAGACTGGGAGTGTTAATACTGTCACCATTAACTCTTTCATGGTCGGGATAACTTCTATGTTATATTCCCGCTGGCTCGATTTTAATCATCTGGCTGTGAGTCATAGGAGACTGGGTTCACATATACGTCTTCGCCGTCATTATGTATTTTTCTTTTCTGGTCCTTTTTTGAACTCGATAACTTTTTTTTCTACTTTCCATAACTTTTTTTTATCACTGATATCCAAATCTTCCCATATCGGTTATTTCTTCAAGCTGAGAACGTGTTTTTTTTTTTTATACTCTAGAAATATAGATGACAAATAGGTTAAATAATACTGTCTTTGAGCTGAAAAGGTTAATGGAAGATCTGTTTGGTACCCTTTCAGTGCGAGAGACCATTTCCAAGCTGAATAAAGTGATCTGAAGACGGGAAGAATAAAATACAAAAGGCGTCAACATAGCGAAGAATGGATGGATGTGTGAGGGAGAAGGGGATGGATGGATTGATGGATAAGAGGTAGATAGACTGATGGATGGATCTGTGGGTGGGTGAGTAGGAGGTGGATATATTATTCGATAAGATGTGAGTGGGTGGTGGGATGGATGGATTGGGAAGTAAAGATTTATATGCATTCATTCTTCAAGTGCTCATAGATAACCCAGTTTTGTTCTCTTCCAGACCATTCTTTGCTTTCATTGTGTGTGTGTGTGTGTGTGTGTGTGTGTGTGTGTGTGTGTGTGTGTGTGTGTGTGTGTGTGCGTGTGCGTGCGTGCGTGCGTGCGTCGGTGAGTGTGTGCGTATAGGCGGGTTGGTGGATGGATTGATGAGTGGACCTAGGAGAGACACACACAGACAGAGACAGGATAACAGAGAAACAGACACAAGGGCCAAGCAATTTATACTTGTATGGAGAGACAAATACAGGGAAACAGTAATAGATGGACAGACCATACGCACAGAGAATTAAAGACTGATATAGAAGTAAGTAGGAAGATAAGCAGATGAAGGGACTGTGAGACTTCTCTTCACATGACGAATATAAGGCAGTACAGCCAAAGCAGGCAGATAACTGGGTCTGGTTAGTGAGGCTCGGGACTGAAAGCTGACTTGGCTTGATCTTTCTTTTACAATTATAAAATGTTCTTGAACTTATTTACCTCCTGCATTTAATCGTCTCCTGGGCGTAGGAGAATTTATTTTTTGTGGTGTGTGTGTGTGTGTGTGTGTGTGTGTGTGTGTGTGTGTGTGTGTGTGTGTGTGTGTGTGTGTGTGTGTGTGTGTGTGTGTGTGCGTGTGTGTGTGTGTGTTCTGGGAAGCGATTGAAGATTCCATCACCATCACCTCCATAATCTCGCCTATAATTTCCCACCCACAAATGAGATGATGTCGGGCCCAGGAAGCAAGGGAAAAAGATTTATACTTGCAGAGCTAATCAACAGCATAGCCATTAAGATGTGTCACACCGTCCATCACTTACCGTTCAAGCACCTAGAATCATCACTCACCTCAAAGAATGATCCATATATATATTTTTTTCCCATATACATGAATTTTATATTTCCTAATTATATAAAAAAAGAGAGGTCATCGACAGAACTCAAGTAATTGGAAGGGGTGCCAAGCACTCATTTTCTCCTCCTTACACAGCTCAACACACCAACTCCATCGCCTGGCAGTTCCCGAGTCTCATTAGCTTCTGTACCTCATTTTATTACACACTCATTTGTCTCAACCTTCTTGATGGTCTGTAACTCCTTCTCCCATCTTCACATTGACTTATATATATCATTTTCAGTTCCTAGCTTATACCCATAACATCGAAAGATTCTGTTGATGCATGGTGTCAATAGTCTTCAATACTCCACCTCTCTCTGCACTTCTGCAGTCACATCGTATCCTGTCCCATCCATTCTTCGCAATCCACACACACACACACACACACACACACACACACACACACACACACACACAGGGAGTTAATCGAGGCAGACGTGCGACATCGGAGCTCCGTACCGAACCAACACGGCCAGTGGCATTACCTAAATTGGTATCTTTGTATGAGTCAAGCTCTGTACCAGGTTAGACTAAATGATTTTTCGTTATTAAAAGAAAAAAAATAATAAGTTTAAACAAGACTTGTTCAAACAGAAAAGAGAACCAAGACGAAAGAATGCACTCAGTCATCTGAGGTTTGTTAGACTACAGCAACAGCATAGGGAATGTAAGTACATACTCTGTACTTTTAGTATTGCAAAATGGATACATACTTTAGTAAAGCAAATTTGGAAAAGAAAAGGGATAAAGACAGAAAGCAAAATGATGATTTCTACCAAGAACTGGTTGAAGTGGAGACTCACAATAGACTGGTTGAACGTGTACACAAACTAGAAATGGCTTTCAAATATGAAATTGATGAAATAAAGAAGCAGATGCACTTGCAAAAGGAAGAAATAGAAAAACTAGGAAGGGAGGCCAACAAGAAAGACACAACCATCAGTGAACTAACAGTGGAACTGAGTACACTTAGGAAGAAAATGAGTGAAATGGCAAGTACAGTAGTCAATCACGAGAGTGTTATGGAAGAGTTCAAAAATGACACAGAGACAATTAGGCAAGTAAGCAGTCTTATAGACCAGAGCAGTGATATTGAGGAGAAGATAACACAGGTGAATGAAGCTGTGCAAAGCTACAAAAGTGATGTGGAAACCACGTATGCTGAAATGGTGAAAGTAAAGAAAGACTCAGAAACAAGGGTGGAGGAAAAAAGCATTAAACAGGAAGTGAAAAGAATAATCCAAAACAATCCAAAGTTAGTCAGAGATTCAGTAGATATAAACAAATCTATAGTAATCACTGGTATAGAAGAGGAAGAAGTAAAAAACAAGATCACAAGAGACAAAAAGGAGATGGCAAATGTAATGAGCTTACTGAAAGAAGTATCAGAGGAAATCTGTAGTAAAGACATAGAGGAACACAAAAGGTTAGGGAAATACGAGAAAAGCAGGACAAGACCTCTAAAGGTGACTTTCCAGAGTGTAAACACTGTGGAAGAGATACTAAAAAATGCAAAGAATCTTATGGAAAAAGAGGAGTTCAAAAATGTATGGATAAATAGATGCCTAACACAAGAGGAACTGGAATTACTGAAAGAGAAAAGGGAGGAAGCAAAAACAAAAAATGAGGGGAGATCAGAAGAGGAGAAGAAGAAATTTTTTTTACAAAGTAATAGGATTGCATGTACGAAAGTGGTACACAAACAGGATGGAATAAAAAGGAGGAACGAAGTAAAACCATGTCATGACAAGTATATAAACAAGATGATAAAGTTGATGTACTCAAATGTGGATGGAATGGTATCTAAATTACTAGAGATGAATGATTATGTCAGAGAAAATGAACCACAAATAATATGCCTAACTGAAACAAAATTAACACCAAGGATATCCAATGACATACTAAACTTAGAGGAATACAATATATGGAGAAGAGACAGAAATTTAAAAAAAGGAGGAGGAATTATAATATTAACTAAGAAAAATCTAAAAGTCAATGAAATAAAACTAGATATACCATCACAAGTAGAACTGATTACAGTAGAGATCAACACATCTGAAGGGAAAGTAATTGTAGCCAATTTGTACATGCCACCCAGATCAAACACATGGGAAAGAGATGAATATGAGGACCTGGCAGAGAGTACAATTCAGAGTTTAAGATCATTACTACATAAAATGGAAGAGAAATCGGAAAGAATTATACTAACTGGGGATTTTAATACAAATATAAATCGGAATACTCTAGATATAATTAGCCAAGAAAGCTGTTGGGACCAAAAGCTCCTGGATCTCGTGCAAGAGTTTTTCCTAACGCAACATGTGAGGGAAACCACCAGAAAAAGAGGACTTGATGTACCTTCAGTGCTAGATCTAATATTTACTAGGCAAGAAAATGATATTGACAGTTTAATATATCACCCTCCACTCGGCAAAAGCGATCATGCAGTACTAAATTATAACTTCAGGATAGCATATGACATAGTTAACAGCAATGACAGTTACAAAAAGAGCCTAAACTATAAAAAGGGAAATTATATTATCAAGACCTAAAGATGTATTTCTTAGAAGTTGATTGGGAAAATGAGCTTAGAGGACAAGATTTAAATGCTGTATATAAAAAATTCTGTGAATTTTATGAAATAGGAGTCCAGAAGTACATCCCACAGCACAAAGAAGCAGATAAGAAAATACAGAAATGGTTCAATACAGAATGTAAAAAATCAAAAGAAAGAAGAGATTTGTTGTGGAATAGATACAGAAGACACAATAGTGAAAGGGCGTATAATAATTACAAACAGGCAAGAAACGATTATACAAGAATAAGGAGGGAAGCTCAAAAACAGTTTGAGGAGGATATAATAAGTAAAAGTAGTGATCAACCAAAGCTGTTTTACGGCTACATCAGAAGCAAAACCAAAGTAAAAGATATAATACAATCCATTACGGACGAGGGAATCACTTATACACAAGAGAAAGATATTTGTGAAGCATTAAATAAAAATTTCCAATTAGTTTTTACAAAAGAAAAACATTTTGAGAGGGACTATGTGGAACATGTATTTCCACACATACTACCAGATATACAAATAGCAGAAAAAGTAATACAGGAGAAGTTAAGTACTGTAGATTAGACAGAGGAAAAGCAAGTGGTCCTGATGAAATTTCATGCTGGGTACTACGAGAATGTGCAAAGGAGTTAAGTAAACCATTATTTTTAATTTTCAAGAAATCTTTGAGTCAAAGTAAAGTACCTGATATTTGGAAAAAAGCAAATATTGTCCCCTTTTTCAAGAAAGGAAATAGACAAAATCCACTCAACTACTGAACAGTATCACTGACCAGTGTTGTAAGCAAGGTATTAGAAAAGCTTATAAGAAAAGCTTGGGTAAATCATCTAGAAGAACACAGTATGATAACAGAAAGACAGTTTGGTTTCAGAAAAGGAAAATCATGTGTTACTAATCTGTTGAGCTACTATGACAGAGTAACAAACACAATTCAGGAAAGGGAAGGATGGGTGGACAGTATCTATTTAGATTTCAAGAAAGCTTTTGACACAGTACCACACCAAAGACTGTACCATCAAGGAGGAATTCGAGACAAACTGTTTTGTTGGATGCAAGACTTTCTTATAAAAAGAGAAATGAGAACAGTACTAAGAGGAAACTACTCATCATGGAAAGAAGTGACTAGTGGAGTACCACTGGGTTCAGTGCTGGCACCAATCATGTTTTTAGTGTATATAAATGATATAAACAGTAACACTGGAAACGAGAGCTATGTGAATATGTTTGCAGATGATGCAAAAATACAAAGAAGAATTACTAACACAGACTCTTGTAAAGAGCTACAAGAAGAATTAAATAAACTTCATGAATGGAGTTGTACATGACAAATGGAATTCAGTGTGGACAAGTGTCATGTAATCAAGTTTGGTAAAAGTGGAAAAAGACCTGATTGGGATTATAAGTTAGGAAATAAAACCCTATACACATCAGAAAGAGAGAAAGACCTAGGTGTGATTATCAATAACAGACTATCTCCGGCTGACCACATCAGCGAGAAGGTACGGAACATGTATACACTGCTTGCAAATATGAGAATAGCATTCACATACATAAATGAAGACATGCTAAGAAGGATAATAACATCATTCATTAGACCAACCCTGGAATATGGATCAGTAGTCTGGAGTCCTCATCTCAAAAAGCACATAGACAAGATTGAAAAAGTTTAAAGGGCCGCTACAAGATGGATACCAAGCTTAAGGGACCTAAGCTACGAAGAAAGACTAAATAAACTGAATCTACCAACACTACAGGAGAGAAGGAAAAGAGGTGACATGATAATGCTATATAAGTGCATATCAGGGAAGGAGAAAATAGACATAAATGATTACCTAACATATGGAGAAGCATCAGCAAGAGGACACTGCAAAAAACTGCATGAGAAGAGAGGTGATAAAGATGTAAGGAAATTCAGTTTCCCAAACAGAGCAATTGATCAGTGGAATGCACTACCGTATGAAATAGTGTGTGCCAAAAAAAAATAACAAATTTAAGGATATGTACGATAAATATGGTTTAAGACACGGGACAGTACGAGCTTGACTCATTCCTGTAAAGATACAATTTGGTAAGAACAATTAGGTAAGAACACACACACACACACACACACACACACACATAATCACATACACACACACACACACACACACACACACACACACACACACCTCATAAATCCCATTTCCACTATTGTTGCTATGAGTTTTCGTTCTGATACAATACCAAAGTCTCACACCTATATGTTAATGTGGACACTAAAACACCTTCATGCAGTCCTCTTGCAGCCTCCACATTCACACCTTTGCTTATAACCAAGGCCCTTAAAGGTTCAGCCACCTTCCTTCGTACAATTCTATCTTCCATTTAGTCTGCACATTTTAACTCTTTCCCATCACTGCACCAGGTTATCAAAACTCCCTCACTAATTCAAATCTCTCCATTCTATCTATCTATCTATAGCCCGACGCCCTAATCCCGCAAAGGGTGGCCGCAGACAAAACGCCTCCAAGTCACTCTGTCACCCACCATTTGACTACCCTCCCCCCAACTCACCCCCCCTCCCTCATATACCTCTCAACTCCATCCCTCCACCTCATCCTCGGTCTACCCCTCCCTCTCCCTCCCTCCACCTCACCTACATACACCCTCTTAGTCAGTCTTTCATTCTCCATTCTCTCCACATATCCAAACCACCTCAGTGTATTTCTCCTAATCTTTTCAACCACATCCACATCTACCCCACAACGTTCCTTCACTTCTTCATTCGTCAACCTGTCCCTCCACGTCACTCCACATGCTCCTCTCAAGTAACTCATTTCCACTGCTCTCACTCTTGACTTGTTCCCCTCTTGCAAGGTCCACGCCTCGCTTCCATACGTCAGGGTAGGGATCACAATACCATCATGCAGTGACTTCTTAACTTCCATACTCACCTCCCTATTTCTCTTCACTGCTTTCAGTGTACCAACAACCTTTCTTCCCTGCTGTACCCTTTCACGTACTTCATCCCCCAAAGTTCCATCCTTACTCATCACACTACCCAAGTACTTGAATGCACTCACATTCTCCATATCCTCACCATCCAACCTCACTGCACACTCTGTGACTTCATTCCTCTCAAACACCATAACTTTACGTTTGTTTACATTAACTTTCAGCTTCCTCCTCCTACACACTGTCCCAAATTCATTCACCAAACCTTGCAACTCCCATTCATCTTCACTCAACAATACTGTATCATCAGCAAACAGCAACACCGGAAGCTTCCAAATCTCACCCTCATTCATTAGGGCCACCCCCACATCCACTGCCCTACCTTGCACCTCCTTTACAACCCCATCCACATATATATTAAACAGCCATGGAGACATCACACACCCCTGTTTCAGTCCCACATTGAGATCAAAGAACTCACTCAGCTCACCATCCACTCGCACCGTAGCCCTAGCTCCCTCGTACATACTCTTCACAGCACTCAAAAATTTCCCCTCCACTCCATATATTCTTAATACCTTCCACATACCTTGCCTATCTATTCTGTCATAAGCTTTCTCCAAGTCCATGAAGGCAGCATACACTTTCCTTCCCTTCTCTAGATACTTCTCCACTAAACATCTTAGAACAAATATCTGATCTACACACCCTTTTCCCTTCCTAAATCCCCCTTGTTCTTCTCCAACTAGCTCCTCTGTCATATGCCTAACCCTATCAATGAGTATTCTACCATATATTTTACCAGTCACACTAAGAAGGCAAATACCCCTATGGTTACCACATACTTCTCCCTCCCCTTTTCCTTTGTCCAGAGGAACAGTTATACCTGATTTCTAGTCCTCTGGAACCCTTCCCTCTTCCCAAGCCAATCTACACAACTTCCATATCCACTCCACAACAATCTCACCCCCATACCTAAGCATTTCACCACACACTTCATCAATTCCTGGGGCCTTTCCCAGCTTAATCTTCTTCATCGCTTCCACTACTTCCGACCTACTGATCTCTTCCTCCCCCCTGTCATCTCTTCTTCTCCCAGCCATTCCCCAACCACTTATACTCATACTGCTCTCACTCTCTACATTCAACAAATCCTCAAAGTGCTCCTTCCATCTCCTCAATTTCTCTCTCTCTTCTCCGCCAACAATCTATTATTCCTATCTTTCACTCCCCTACTATTTCCCCTTTCACACTGCCTTACTTTCTTTACCTCCTTCCAAAACAGTTTCTTACTCTCCCTCCATTTCACACTCAGATTCCTCCCAACCTCTTCATCCACTTTCTTCTTACTCTCCTTCATCAGTCTCTTAACCTCCCTTCTCCTGCTCACATATACTTCTCTCTTCTCTCTCTCATCTTCTCCCCTACCTCTACTCGCCAACCATTCACCATATGCCTTCTACATTCACTACCAGATAATACTGATAGTCACTTTCTCTCTCAATAACAACGTTCAGTCTACACTTATCAACATGTACTATCAAAGCACGGTGCTCATAGATAACAACAGAACTCTGCACCAGTCTGAATCACCAGCGATGCTAAATTAAAAACTGTTGATGTGCTTACTCAGCCTCTAAAACGGTGTGATCAAGATGGACAGAACGGCCGCCTGGGAGTCATAGGAGCCAGGGTTCATATCCTTGTAACTAACGTCCGTCTTTTTATCGATACTTTTTTTCAGATTTTTTTTTTTTTTGGCGGGGGGAGGGTAGTTTCTGCATCTGGGGAAATATTTTCCTTTTTTCCTTTCCCACACTGATATCCAAATTCTTCTATGCGGATGAATTAAATAAACCCTTTGAATCCATGTGATGTGATCTTGGTTTAATTATCAATGGTATCAGACAGTTGTGTTCAGCGTAGGAAAGGTCTGTCTTGCTGAAGGGGGATCAAAGAAAGCTACTCATTTAACTATACACATTCTGAAAATTATATCGAAATGTAAATAAAAATCCTCATGACACGGTAAAAATAAGAAAGACGTCCACGGTCTGCGCTATTAATCACATCACTCGTCATTGTGTTGACGTCGTTGATTAAAAACTGTTGCTGTGTTTAGTCATCTGAGAAACAGCATGAGAGGCTGTGAGATTTAGTTTTGTAAAAATTAGTCCTTTCAGGGTCGGGAGAAAAGTAGTATACCGTGTCACCTACCGCCAAATGCCAATATTTAGCTAACAGTGAGAATGCCAGCCTGATAGTGTTAATATTATCAACATAACCCTTCCATGGTACAGATAACTTCTGCATTCTATTCTCGCTATCCATATTTTACTCATCTAGCAGTGAGTTATAGGAGCCTGAGAGTGCTGATAGCTCTTAATAAGTATCGTCATTAGACGGTGTGATCAGGATTGGTGGAATCGTGGCCTGTGAGTCATAGGAGCCTGGTTTCAAGTCTCTCTGCACTGTCATTTTACTTTTATTTTAATGTTTTCTTGTGTTTTACCGTTTTTTTTTCCAGTTTCTTTTTTTATTTCACTTATTAATATCCTCAAATGTATTATGCATGTTCGTTCTATTATGCGTGATTTGTGTGTGTGTGTGTGTGTGTGTGTGTGTGTGTGTGTGTGTGTGTGTGTGTATTTGATTGTTTTTGTGTTGGTTTGTGCGTGTGAATGCCTTTGTGTGTGTTCCTTTGTGTTTGTGTGTGTGTGTGTGTGTGTGTGCGTGTGTGTGTGTGTGTGTGTGTGTGTGTGTGTGTGTGTGTGTGTGTGTGTGTGTGTGTGTGTGCTGGCTGGCAATTGACTATTTTATCATCTTCACCATCTCCACAATCTCACCTATAATTTCCCATCCACTGGTGAGGTAAGCTAGGGTCCAAGAAGCAAGGGAAAACGAGTTATAGTGGGATAGCTAATCAGTATCATTGGCAATGAAATGGGTCACATAGTCAATCAGTTACCATTCAAGCACCCAGAATCATCGCTGACCACACAGAAATGATAAGCTAGACATTTCTTTTTTATATATTTTCCTTTATGGGAAAGGTTTATTAGGAAAAGGGTGCTATTCATTGTCAAGTTCTCCTCCTTACATAGCTCGTCCAAACAACTCGAACGCCTGTCGGATCCCGAGCCTCATCAACTCCAATACCTCACTTCATTAAACACATATCTTCATGGTCTGCCACGCCTTCTTCCAATTTCAGACTCACTCGTACCATTTTCACTCCCCTACTTATACCCATTTTATGTCTAAGTCTAATATTTCTAAGGATTCTGTTCAATCTGATATTACCAGACTTTTTACTCCACGTTTTTATCAAATCTCATCATTTCGTATATTATCCATTGTTTGTACTTCATAGATTTTCCTCAGAAATCCCATTTCAACTGTTCTTTCTCCTGAGTATTTGTTTAATATCACACCAAAGTCTCACAGCCATACGTTACTGTGGGCACTGAAGCACCTTCATCCAGTCTTCTTGCAACCTCCACATTTACATCTCTGCTTATAACCAAAGCCCGTATAGTTCCAGCCACTTTCCGTCTCTGCTACTCTACTTTCACTTGGTCTGCACATTTAACTCTCCCTTCTATTACGGCACCCGGGTATCAAAACCTCCTCGCTGATTCAAGTCTCTCTTCATTTACTACCAGATAACACTGACAAGTCACTTTCCCTCTCAACAAGAACGTTCGTTCTACGCTTATGAACATATACTATCCAAGCATCTTTATCTCTTTTCTATCGCTACTTTAATGGTCACTGCTCCTCTGAACTGTCTGCTTGCATTCCTCCACCTCTACGACGGGCGCGTAGCACCCGTCTGGCAGCAAACTCTCATCCCTTTTCTGTCCAACTCTCTAATGCAAGAGTTAACCGTTACTCCCAGTCTTTCATTAATGCAACAGGTCAGCTCTGGAACTGTCTCCCTCTGTCTGTATTTCCTGCTGCCTATGATCTCCAGTCTTTCAAACGCAGTGTGTCCAGGCATCTCAAAATGATCGGATCTTGAATTTGGCTCTCTATTGTATTTTGTTTTTCTCTTGGAGGGAACTGTTACTGCGGGCTCATGGCCTTTGGTTCCTTCTTCCTCGCATAAAAAAAAAAAAAAAAAAAGCACGGCGCTCATATGTTTCACCAAAAATCTGCACCAGTGATGTTAAGTTAAAAACTGTTGATGTGCTTACTCAGCCTCTAAGACGGTGTGATCAATATGGATAGAACGGCCGCCTGGGAGTCATAGGAGCCAGGGTGCGTATCATTCCTACTTCTCCGTCGCTTTGCTGACATTTTTATTTCGTTCTTGTAGTTGTTTTCGGGTACTTTCTGTATCTGAAAAACTAATTTCTTTTAATCTTTCCCTCCACCGATATCGTCATTTATTTAGATGGATGAATTAATATAACGCCTTGAATCAGGGCGACGCCACTTTGGTTTAGTTTTGCTGCCACCATACAAACTTATTAAATTTGGAAAAAACATCTCGAATTGCTGGGTTTAAAGAGAGGATGAATAAATCCCCTACGGTTTAAAAGTTTCTATTTAGATTTTAAAAATCTTGAGGAGTCGGCAAAACCAGAATGAAAAAGAAAACCCCGTGATAAGCTATCATCATTACTCGTCATCGTACTGAAGTGGTTGATTAACACCTGTTGTTCTTTTATGTAATCTGAGAGTGAGCAAGGGAAGTTGAGAGTTTTGATACCGTAAAAATTAACCCTTTCGTTGCCGGGACAAAAATAGTACACAGTGTCACATAGCACTAGATACTTCTATTTAGCTACCAGCTAGTATGCCAGCCTGAAAGTGTTAATATTGTCAACATTAACCCTTCTATGGTCGAGGTAACTTCAGTATTCTCTTCCAGTTATCCCGATTTCACTTATCTGTCCGTGAGTCATAGGAGCCTGAGAGTGTTGATAGCTCTCAATGAGTTTCGTCCTTAAGACGGTGTGATCAGGGCTGGTGGAATCGTGGCCTGAGAGTCATAGAAGCCATGTTTCTCTTCTCCTCTACCTTGTCTTTTTACATTTACTTTCATTTAGTTTCCTTGTGGGTTTTGCATCAGATTTACCCCCTTGTCCTTACCTCATATTTTTTTAGTTAGTAACATCCTAAATTGTGTTATAACTGTTTTGCCTCATTAAAATTGGAGTAATGTTCTTTTGTCTTTTTTATATCATTCTGACATGTGATAAATGTAATTTTTTAGTCACCTTCGTGATGGTATTCTCGGACTGAACGGCTAGTGGAGTCTTTTGAAATCTTTCAGTGCAAGGGATCATTTCTAAGACGACTGAAGTACGGTAACCTGAAGTTTGGTCCCGAAGACGGTGTGATCAGAACTGGTGGAAACATAGCTCGTGAATCACAGGAGCCCAAGATTTATATCACATACGGCGCTATCTTTTTAATTATTATTTCTATAATCAGATGCATATAAATCAACTTTTTCTCTGTTTCCCCCACGTCCCTTATGTTTCTGTTATTCTGTCATCCAAAATTCTATTATGTCGTTGACTTACCTCTTTATGTCAAAGTTGTTTGTGTGTGTGTGTGTGTGTGTGTGTGTGTGTGTGTGTGTGTGTGTGTGTTTTTGCTTGTGTATTTGTGTGTTTGTGTGTGTGTGTGTGTGTTTGGTTGTGTGTGTGTGTGTGTGTGTGTGTGTGTGTGTGTGTGTGTGTGTGTGTGTTTCTGTGTATGTTTGTGTGTGTGTGTGTGTTTGTGTGTGTGATTTTGTGTGTGTGCTTCTGTGTGTGTGTGTTTGTGTGTGTGTGTGTGTGTGTGTGTGTGTGTGTGTGTGTGTGTGTGTGTGTGTGTGTGTGTGTGTGTGTGTGTCTTTTCTGGCAAGCGATGAATATTCTATCATCACCATCACCTCCATAATCTCGCCTATAATTTCTCACCAACAAACGAAATGATGTCGCGTCCGGGACGCAAGAGAAAATATATTTGCAGAGCTAATCAACAGCATAGCCATTAAAATGTGTCACATAGTCCATCACTTACCGATCAAGTACCTAGAATCAACGCTTACCTCAAAGAATGATCGTATATATATATATATATATATATATATATATATATATATATATATATATATATATATATATATATATATATATATATATATTAAGAAATTTCATATTTCCCTTAAAAAAAAAAAAAAAATCATCGACTACTGTCAAGTAAGGGGAAGGGGTGATAAACACTCATTTTCTCCTCCTTACACAGCTCAACACACCAACTCCATCGCCTGGCAGTTCCCGAGTCTCATTAGCTTCTGTACCTCATTTTATTACACACTCAGTATCCTTGTGTCTCAACCTTCTTGATGGTCTGTCACGCCTTCTCCCATCTTCACATTCACTTACATATATCATTTTCAGTCCCTAGATTATACCCATAACATCGAAAGATCATTACTCCACATCTCTCTACACTCACATCATATCCTATCCCATCCATTCTTAGCAATCCCCCCCCCCCCATACACACACACACACCTCAGAAATCCCATTTCCACTATTGATGATATGAGTTTTCGTTCTGATACAACACCAAAGTCTCAAACCCATATGTTAATGTGGACACTAAAACACCTTGATGCAGTCTTCTTGCAGCCTCCACATTCGCACCTTTGCTCATAATCAAGGCCCTTAAAGGTTCAGCCACCTTCCTTCTTCGTACAATTCTGGGTTCCATTTAGTCTGCACATTTAACTCTTTCCTGTTACTTCACCAGTTATCAAAACTCCCTCATTGATTCAGATCTCTCCATTCACTACCAGATAATACTGATAGTCACTTTCCCTCTCAACAACAACGCTCATTCTACACTTATCAACATGTACTATCAAAGCACGGTGCTCATAGATAACAACAGAACTCAGCACCAGTCTGAATCACCAGCGATGCTAAATTAAAAACTGTTGATGTGCTTACTCAGCCTCTAAGACGGTGTGATCAAGATGGACAGAACGGCCACCTGGGGGTCATAGGAGCCGGGGTTCTTATCCTTGAAGTAAAATCTCCGTTTTTTTTTTTTTTATTGATATGTCTTATCAGTTTTGCATTTTTTTTTTTTCGGGCAGTTTCTTCATCTGGGGAACTATTTTCTTTTTTTTCCTTTCTCACACCGATATCCTCATTCTTCTGTGCGGATGACCTACGGTAAAAGAACGTTTTGAATCCTGGTGATGTACAGTATTTTTTTTTTTAATTATTACTGGTATCAGTCAGTTGTGTTCAACGTAAAAAAGGCCTCTCGTGTTGAAGGCGGATAAAAGAAAGCTACTCATTCAACCAAACACATTCCAAATATTCTATCCAATTGCAAATAAAAATCCTCATGAGACGGCAAAAATCAGAATGACGTCCACGGTCTGCGCTATGAACCACATCACTCGTCATTGTGTTGACGTCGTTTTTTAAAAATTGTTGTTGTTTTTAGTCATCTGAGAATGAGCATGAGAGGCTGAGAGTGTTAGTACCGTAAAAATTAGTCCTTTCAGGGTCGGGAAGTACAGTATATTATCAACATTAACCCTTCCATGGTAGAGATAACTTCTTCATTCTATTCCCGCTATCCATATTTTATTCATCTGATAGTGAGTTATAGGAGCTTGAGAGTGCTGATAGCTTCTAATAAGTTTGGTATTTAGACGGTGTGATCAGGACTGGTAGAATCGTGGCCTGTAAGTCATAGGAGTCCGATGTCAAGGTTCTCCGCGCAGTCTTTTAACTTTTAATTTAATGATGTTTTCTTGTGTTTTTCCTTTTTTTTTTTTTTTCAGTTTTTTTTTCATTTACTAATACCCACAATTCTGTTATGCGTGTTAGTTCTATTATCCGTCTTTTGTGTGTGTGTGTGTGTGTGTGTGTGTGTGTGTGTGTGTGTGTGTGTTATGTTCCTCTGTTCGTGTATATTCTTTCTGCCTTCAGTCCATTTTATTCACCTTAGAAATAGTCTCCTCTACTGAAAGAGTTCCAAACAGACTCCATTAGCCCTTCAGTCCAAGGACATCATAATCAATCCAAGTAAAACTTTATCTATCCCCGCCGGAATGAGAAAACAGGGGGGAAAATTGGTTGGATGGAAGTAAAACACGTTTCATGGAATTTAAGACATTAGTAATCGTAAAAATATGGAAATGAAATAGCAGTAAAAATAAGTAGAAAATCAAATGCAAATATCAGAAGGAAACAAAATGAGATTTCAAATAAAAAGACCGCGGTGCCTAAAGTGAACCAGGGCTCCTATGACTCATAGGCCACGATTCCACCAGTCCTGATCACGCCGTCTTAAGGACCAGACCTATTAACAACTATCGACACTCTCAGGCTCCTATGACTCACGGCCAGATGAGCGCAATCGGGTTAGCAGGAAGAGAATACGGAAGGTATCTCTACCATGGAAGGGTAAGTGCTGACAATATTAAAACTCTCAGACTTGCATGCTCACTATTAACAAACAATAGCATCTGGCGCTAGGTGACGCTCTATAGCTACTGAGTTTGTCATGAAAGGGTTAATTTTTACAGTATTAACACTCTCAGCCTCCCATGGTCACTCATGTAAGTAAAGAAGGGAAGTAATGAATTAACCACCTCAACACGATGACGAATTTTGTGGGTAACAACGCAGCCCGGGAAGGTCTTTTTTCATTTTTCCCTCTCCTAATTATTTGTTTTGTTTTGTTTAGAGTCGAAGGAATTGTCAAACGTTTGTGTGGTTAGGGTAGATTATTTGATTTGTAGGCGTTCAATGCAGCCTTCTTACATTCTCGTCAAAACAAGACGTCTTTCTTAAAATTCATCCCAAGTTTCTCGGGTGATAGAAAGAATAAACCAAAATGTTGACCCACGGATTCAAGGGGTTAATTTAAAGCATCCATGTAGAAGAAAGAGTATATCAGAGAGAGAAAAAAAAAAAACTATTTGAAAATATTTCACTAGAGGCAGAAAAAAACTATAAATGGGAATTAACAATATCGGTAAAAAGACGGACGAGCAAGTAGGAGGGATATGAACCCAAGCTCCTATGATTCCCAGGCGGCCGTTCTATCCATCCTGATCACACCGTCTTAGAGGATGAGAACGCAAATCGGTAGTTCTTAATTTTGGATCCACAGTGATTCAGGGGTTGGCGAAGAGTTCTATTGATATCTGTTAACGCCGTAACTGGAGAGTATATGTTGATAAGTGTGCAATGAACGTTGTTGTTGGCAGGGAAAGTGACTACCAGTGTTATCTGGTAGTGAATGAAGAGAGACGAACTAGTGATGGAATCTTGGTACATGGGTGAAGAAACAGAGAAACAGTTAAAGGTGCAGAGCAAGTGGAAAGTAGAACACAAGAAAGAAAGTGGTAGGAGATACAAGGGCCTTGGATATAAGCAGAGGTGTGAATGTGGACACGGCAAGAGGATTATATAAAGTTTTTTTAGTACCCATAGTAACATACGGGTGTGAGACTTTGGTGTGATATTAGAACAAAAACTCAAGAGCAAGAGCAGTGGAAATGGGGCTTTCGAAATGTGTGTGTGGAGTGCAATGCGTGGATAGGATAGAGAATGGTCTAATTCTACAGAGACGTGGAGTAATGAAGTACTGTATGTTAACACTGGGCTGAACAGAATCTTTAGATGTTATGGTCTGATGAAGAATATGAGTATTTGAGGAACGAAAATGATGTTAGTGAGTGAATATGATGAGGGCAGAAAGCGTAGCAAACCATTAAGAGAGTTGATAGTCAGGGAAAATGAATGGGTAATAAAAGGAGAATATGAATTTGAGAAGGCCAGGGACCTGACAAGCAATCAAGTTGGTCTGATGAGGTATTAAAGAACGGGAACATGACAATACTTAGAACTCCTTTTATTAACTTAACTGTTGTCCATGGACTGACCTGTGAGAGAAAACTGAAGCTCATTTATAAAAAATAAAATAAATAAACAAAAAATATATACATGCAGATAATTCCTGTGAGGTGAGCGATGATTCTAGGTGTTTAAATAGTAGATGAATGCGTGTGTGTGTGTGTCCCATTGTATTGGCTATAGTGCTGATTTGCTTTCCCACTATAACTTTCTCTCTTGCTGCCTAGATCCTATCTCACCTCATCTTTGGGTAGCAAGAGGAGGTGGTGATGATGATAAAATTAATCACTAGCCGGCTCACACACACACACACACACACACACACACACACACACACACACACACACACACACACACACACACACACACACACACACACGCACGCACGCACGCACGCACGCACGCACGCACGTACAGTAGAGGCAAGAATGTTCTGGAAAAAAAACAAAGCTGGGTCGACTATAAACACCAAAAAAATTAGAGCTGCTAAATACTTCACCTGCCCGCCCATCCATCCATCCATCCCATCCATCCATCCCTTATGAACCAATATATCTACCCCCATTCACCTACCCAATGATCCATCCATTCATCCATCCATCCATCTATTCTCATCTACCCTCTATTCACCACCAGCAATTGATTCATCTATTACTCCACCTACCTCCCGTACAGCAATACCGTATATATACTCCCTTCTAACACACACATCCATCCACCCTTCCACCTGCCGCTCATCCACCAATGGATGCAGCTCCTTGTCACTCCCATTTCCATTCATCCATCCACCTACCGCTCATCAGACAATCCATGCATCAATTCTCACTCACAGATTCATTCATCCATCCACCCACCCCTCATCCACCAATCCATTATGCCCATTCTCACACACACATCCATCCATCCATCCATTCTTCGCTATGTTGACGCCTTTTTTATGTTAATCTTGTTGCTTCAAATCACTTTATTCAACTTGGAAATGGTCTCCCGCACTGACAGAGTTTGAGTCAGGCTAACAGTTTCAGCCCATGGACGTCCTTATTATTCCCATTAAAATTATTTATCACCCAGCAGAATAACACACACACACACACACACACACACACACACACACACACACACACACACGATTTAGACGTGAAAGCGTACATAGATGATATAAAAGAACTTTTGATGTCAGGTTGAGAGAAAAAGGAAATGGGGGAAATTGGTAAAAAGTGGATTGATGAGCAACTAATACTAGAAATACTACTACTAATAATAGAATATGACGGCACTGTATGTGACACAAATCTTGGGCTCCTATGACACACGGGCTACCAGACCACCAGTCCTGATCAAACCGACTTCAGGACCAAGCGTCAGGTTATTTTATTCACCTTAGAAATTATCTCTTGTATTGAAAATTCGAAATATACTCCATTAACCATTCTGTCCAAGGATATCATAATAGTGGTAAACAAAAAACATTTCTGTCACAAACCAAAAAGAAGAAAAAAAGGGGGAGTGGCTTCTGTTGGAAGGCAGTAAAACGTTGCTGAATTTAGGATATTATTAATAGAAAAAATAAATAAACGAAAAAGTGGTAGAAGTAAAAATAAAGCCAGATACAAATACCACAACGAAAAAAATAAAAATAAAATGACAGGCAGCTAAATGATGAACCCGGGCTCCTATGACTCACAGGCCATGATTCCACCAGTCCTGATCACGCCGTCTTAAGGACCAAACCTATTAAGAGCTATCAACACTCTCAGGCTCCTATGACTCACGGCCAGATGAATAAAATCGGGATAGTCGGAATGATACAGAAGTTACGTCTACCATGGAAGGGTTAATGTTGACATTATTAACACCCTCAGGCTGGCATACTCACTATTGGCTAAATATTAGCATTTGGCAGTAGGTGATACAGTATCTTACCTTTGTCCCGGCCATGAAAGGGCTAATTTTTACGGTACCAACACTATTAGCCTCCCATGCTCATTCTCAGATGACTAAACACAGCAACAGTTTTTACAACGACGTCAACACAATGACGATGATGTGGTTAATAGCGCTCACCCTGCACGTCTTTCTCATTTTTACCGACTCATGATATTTTTTTTTTTTTTTTTACATTTGGATAGAATTTTTGGAATGTGTGTGGTCAATCGAATAGATTTCTTTTATCCCCTTCAACACGAGAGGCCTTTCTTAAGCTGAACACAATTGTTTGATACCAGTAATAATAAAAAAAAAATACATCACCAGGATTTACAGGGTTGATTTAATTCATGAATGAAAGACTGACTAAGAGGGGGTATGTTGGTGAGGTGGAGAGAGGGAGAGGGAGGGGTAGACAGAGGATGAGGTGGAGGAATGGAGTTGAGAGGTATATGAGGGAGGGGGGAGTGAGTTGGGGGGAGGGTAGTCAAATGGTGGGTGACAGAGCGACTTGGAGGCGTTTTGTCTGCAGCCACCCTTTGCGGGATTAGGGCGTCGGGCTATAGATAGATAGATAGAATTTAATTCATCGGGAGCAGGGGGGTGGTTGCTTTCTCAGGCAGAGGAACTCCTTGAGAGTGAAATGGCTGGGAAGCAAGCCGGCACGTGACTGGCTGCAGCATAGCTGGGTCTTTCGGGTGTGGGCAATCAGGCAAGTTAGCTGCCTACTGCGACTGCAACACAATGGCGAGGTGTTCAGGAAGTTAGCCAAAGAAACCTTGATGGACTCTGAAAGAACAATAATGGCCCCCAGTCCCGTGCAGCCCTTAAATGGGCAGGGGGTGCTAAGAATCTCACGGTTGCCTCAATTACAATCTAATTCCTTTGTCAATGCAAAAGATACAATTAAAATTGGTAACTGGAATGTGAGAACGTTAAATCCAGGACCCATATACATACAGGGTCTGACCATACCGACCCAAAAACGCGTCGCGTTTGCGCATGACGTCATGGCGAAGACACCAGGTGAGGTCTTCCGAGAAGGGGTTGCCATATAGTGAGAAGTAGACTCAGTTGCTCAGAGGTCACGGCGCCAAACAGGTCACCTCTGTCACCTGCACTTTATTCCATTGTATGTGCCCAGTGAAATAATGCCTACCAATTGTGCATTGTTTGGCTGTAACTCTTTACTGAAGAAAGGTGGGGATATAACTTTCCATATTTTCCCCAACGATGAAGAGATTAGACGTAAGTGGATTCATCTGTGCAAGAGGAAAGACACAATTAATCCGAATACTGCTCGCATCTGCAGCCTTCACTTTGATCAAAGTGCTTATTAAAGAAATCTAAAATATGAACTTCTCAAACTGCCTATTCCAAAAAATCATATACGCCTTGAAGAGCACGCCCTGCCAACGCTGAATCTGCCATCAGCTTCATTAAATGGTAAGTCCCTTCCCCTTTCTCTCTTTCTCTCTGCATAGGTGCATATCCCTGTATATGGCGGGCTTTGCTCTTTATAAGCTGTACAGTATATCTCCCCTCACGGGGTTAGTGCTTGCAGAAATGTGGAAAAGCACGTGGTGCATTGCATTTACCAGCCCAGGTAAAATAAATTGAGGCAACTGGCCACCGCACTAGTATGAGTTGCTAGTATTCATATTTACCCACCATTATTTTGTTCTACCCACGTACTGTAGGTAACCATTACTGAGTACCCTAGCATGAAAGCAGTAGTGTTGAAAGTTAAGTACGGTATATCGCAGAATGTATTTGTTTAAAGCAGGTTCGTAACGTAGTAATTCCATCTGGAAGCGTTTGGCAAGAAGTATGTTATCATCCCCCTCCTTCCTTCCCTCCCTCCCTCCCCTCCAGGTCGCAAAAACAACGGTGCCAGGACTGCATAAAGGCATTGTCAGTACTAATATATAGGCATGTGTCTCTTCCTACTGAAGTAATTAGCTTTTTTTTTCGATGCCGAGTATTTTTCAGGATAAGGGTATTAAACAGAAATCTGGCTAACTCGACACGAAAGCTGCAGAGTAAGATGTCGAAGTTAAGGAAATGAAGCCTGCATAGTAACATATAGTCAATACCGGTAGCAGTACCAATAAACATCCGGTATTATTTATAACAAGATGATATACATATGTCCTAATAAATGTCACTGTTAGAGTATATTGTGTTTATTTGTAAATCATATACCTTTAAATATGAGAAGGGAGAGGTTAAACAATCATTTGAATTGAGGAAAATGTGTGTGGGGAACAGAGTGGTGTAAAGGAAGCAAGGTGGGAGGGGTGGGTGTGGAGGATGACAGACAGCTGCACCTCACCGCGACTTGAGGCCTCCCTCTGAGGTCCCAAGGGAGATGGTGGGTGGAGAGAAATGGGGGGAGTGCCCTGTCTCAAGCGTGACGTCAGTAAATCTGCGTAGTAGAAAGGTGTGAGAAGACCCTATATGTATATGGGTCCTGGTTAAATCATGACGGTAAAATCGATGAGTTAGTGAAGGTTTTTCAAAATTACGGACTTGATATTTGTGCTCTGACAGAAACTAGATTAACTGGAGTCGATAAGTTGGATTTGGAGGATGGTATACGTTTATTGATATCTGGTCGACAGGACGGAATGCATTATCAGGGAGTAGGATTGTTGCTGGGTTGTAAGGCAAAAAAGGCTTTATGTGAGTGGGATCCTATAGTTGAGCGATTGTTATACGCACGGTTTAAATCAAATCATGGCAACATCAGTCTGTTTGTGTGTTATGCACCTACTAATGATGCACTCGATGAAAGGAAAGACACATTTTATGAAAAGTTGCAAGAAGGAGTAGGAAGGGTACCTAGACATGATGTTTTGATCTGCGTTGGAGACTTTAATGCAGTAATGGGCTGTTCAAATGAGGGATTTGAGGCATGTATGGGTAAGATGGGAGTTGGTAGTAGGATGAGTGAAAACGGAGTGAGGTTTGGAAGCTTCTGTCTAGCAAATGACTTAGTCATCGGGGGCACACTCTTTCAGCATTGCAATATACACAAGACAACTTGGGTGTCGCCGTGTGGAAAATATAAAAATCAGATTGATCACATCGCTATCAGTAGGAGGCATAGAAGTTCTCTGCTAGATGTTCATGTTAAACGGGGAGCGGATATTGGTAGTGACCATCAACTCAGCATTGCAAAAATAAGGTTTAAACTTAAAAATCAGAAGAAGGAAAAATCTGGTGTTGGTAGATACGATATTGTTAAGCTTGGAAGGGAAGGAGAAGAAAAGGAGGAATTCAGATTAGAATGCAGAAATAGGTTTTTGGTGTTGGAAACGTTGGAAGAGGGGGAGAGAAGTGTAGATGAGATGTGGGAGGATGTGAACAAAGTTTTGCATGAGACTGCTGAATGTACGATTGGAAGGAGACATAGCTTCAGGAGAAAGAAATGGATATCAGAGGAAACGTGGGATATGATAAAAAAGAGAGGTTAGGCTAAATTGAGGAGTGAGATGCAATGCGTTGATGAACAAGAGATTGAATTAGCAAGAGCTGCGTACTGGAGTTTGAATTCAGAAGTAAGAAGGTTAGCTAGGAGAGATAAAAGAAGATGTGTGGATGAAAAGGTTGCAGAGACTGAAATCTTAATAAACAAAAATGATGGACAGAGTCAAAGAATAGCATATGAATCGATTAGAGAACTGAGTGGTAATGCAGGTAAACGCAAGGAAATACCAGTTAGAGACAGGGAAGGAAATTTATTGACCAAAGATGGAGATATTAAAAATAGATGGAAAGAGCATTTTGAGACAGTTCTTAATAGACCAATATCACCAGAAGAGGATATACCGTCTGCTCAGGAAGATTTAAATATGGAAACAGGAGAGTTGAGGCTTGCAGAAGTGGAGAAAGCAGTAAAACAGTTAAAGAATAATAAGGCACCAGGGGAGGATGGTTTATTTCCGGAAATGTTTAAAGTGGAGGGGGATAGATTAATAATGATCTTGACCAAGCTATTCAATAAGATATGGGTGACGGGGTTACTACCATCAGTTTGGAAGAATGGTGTAATTGTTAAAGTTCCGAAGAAGGAGACCTGAGTGAATGTGGTAATTGGAGGGGAATCTCTTTGTCACCGATAGCTTTGAAAGTTTTCAGTAGAGTGTTGTTAAATAGGTTGGAGCCAGTGGTTGAGGGTATTCTGAGGGATGAACAGGCTGGTTTTAGAAAGGGACGTGGTTGCAACGATCAGATCTTTATAGTTAGGCATTTGATGCAGCAAGTTAATGAAATGAGAGTGCCGTTAAGTCTTTGTTTTGTTGATTTTGAAAAGGCTTTTGATAGTGTTTCGAGAGAGACTATGGGGAAGATCATGAGACATTATGGAATACCAGAGGAGTTTGTGAGGGTCATTATGAACATGCATGAGGACACATTTTGTAAAGTGATGGTTGATGGTTGTCTGAGTGATTCGTTTGAAGTCAAGTCCGGAGTAATTCAAGGTGGTGTTCTATCGCCTTTACTATTTATATTGGTCATTGATTACATTATGAAATGCGTTGGAACAGAAACCGGTGCAGGTATACTTTGGGGAGAGAACAGGAAACTTTTGGATTTAGATTATGCAGATGATATAGTTTTGATTTGTGATGGGCCAGAAGAGATGCAGAGAGTGTTGGACTGTTTGGTGAGTGAAGGTCGCAAGGTGGGTTTGGTTATTAATTGTGGAAAAACTGAAATAATCAATATGAATATGGAAAATGCGCAGGAATGTGTAATTGGAGGTATGGTTGCAAAGCAAGTTGATAGGTTTAAATATTTAGGTACTTATTTAGCCAAGGATGGTTCTTTGAACTTTAAATTCGAGGAAAGGTTAAAGAAGGCTAATCAGGCAATGGGAATGCTTAAAAATATTTGGAATAATAACAATTTCTCTGTGCATTCAAAAATCAAACTTTATAAGGTAATGGTTAGGAGTATCTTAATTTATGGACACGAGTCTTGGTACAGCACAGTGACTATGGAAAATAAATTCTTGGTGTTTGAAAATAAAGCACTTAGAAGAATATTAGGAGTTAAGTGGTGGGAAAGGATACCAAATAGTAGAATTAGAGAAATAACGGGAGTGCAACCGATCGATGAATATGTTAGATTCTCACGATGGAAGTGGCTAGGACATGTGTATAGGAGACAGGGAATAGTACGAGGTACACCAGGGTGGGTGGCACTTGGTAGGAGAGGTAGAGGAAGGCCAAAAGAGACGTGGGTGAGGACAATGAGACGGGAAGCTGGAGATGAGTGTTGGGGAGATCTTGAGGAGTTAGCACAAGATAGGATGTGGTGGTGTGAGTTCATCGAGGCCCTATGCATCCCCGAGGGTGCCACAGGAAATGATTGATTGATTGATTGCATTGAAGAATTTGGATATCGATGTGAGAAAGGAATAAAGGAAAATAGTTCCCTAGATGCAGAAACTAAAGGAAAAAATACCAAACCAAACTAAAAAATTTCAATAAAAAGAAGGAGATTCAATTCCAGGATATGACCCTCGGCTCCTATGACTCCCAGGTGGCCGTTCTGTCCATCTTGATCACACCGTCTTAGAGGCTGAGTAAGCACATCAACAGATTTTAATTTAGCATCGCTGGTGATTCAGACTGGTGCAGAGTTCTGTTGTTATCTATGAGCACCGTGCTTTGATAGTACATGTTGATAAGTGTAGAATGAATGTTGTTGTTGAGAGGGAAAGTGACTATCAGTATTATCTGGTAGTGAATGGAGAGATCTGAATCAGTGAGGGAGTTTTGATAACCTGATGCAGTAACAGGAAAAAGTTAAATGTGCAGACTAAATGTAACGTAGAATTATACGAAGAATGAAAGTGGCTGAACCTTTAAGGGCCTTGGTAGTAGTAGTAGTAGTCGTTCCCTAGGCAGTCTGGCCGAATAGCCCCGAGTCCCTTAGGAAGGCCATGGCTGAGACTGGGTTTTCCCACAGAGCTCTGAACGAGTGTATGTTGTGTTGTTGACGTAGGTGATTGTGTGCAATGCAGTCTTCCATAATGTGCTTAATAGTATGGGGTGCTGTGTTGCATCCTCGACAGGCATCAGCGACTGAGTCATCCAGCCTCTTCTGGTAGCTTAAGAGGGCTGGATGGTGCCCACATCTCAGCCTGGCCATGTGGACCCTGTCCTCACGAGGAAGATAGGATTCAGAAGGGTGGATGTCAGGAGGCCGTGCATGCAGCTGTGTGTTGTCTTTAAGTGACTGAATGGAGTGGCGAGTGATCTGAGTGTGGATATGCTTCTGGAAGCTGGTCTGAGGTGGGCAAAGGGGGAGAGATGACAGTATTTGTGTATAGTATCGTGTGCTGGGTGTTGTTCTGATGTTCCTTGGTGTGGGTGGATGTGCTGCCATGTACTGTAGTGGATGTTGTGGGTTTGTGGAGGCTGCAGCAAGAAACTAGGTGCCTCTCATGTCTAGGTGATCCTTGACCATGAGGACTTTGGTTTCTTGATGTAGGTGGTCTGTGGGTGTAGTAGCTGTGCAGCCTGTGATTATTTTTAGGGCCTTGTTCTGTATGGTCTGTAGAGTGTTGTAGTGTGTTTTGGTCAGGTTAGAAGCCCAGGCAGGGCTTGCATAATTCAGCACTGAACGTATGTATTGTTTGTATACTGTGGTGGTGGTTTCTTTGATGTGTCCGAATGTTGTATGGGCAAGTGACCTCAAACCATTGAGTCTTGGTGTTATTTTATTTTAAATGTTTGTGATGTATTGTTTGAATGACATTGATGTATTGTATGTTACACCAAGGATTTTGTGTGTGTGTGTGTGTGTGTGTGGTAGTGGAGTGTTGTTTATGGTAAGGTGTGGGATGTGACTGTGTTCTTCTGTCCAGTTTATGAGAAGTGTAACTGTAGATTTGGCTGGGGCTATTTTGAGCCTGTTTGTGGTGAACCAATCGTGTAATGTGTTGAGGCAAGGTTGAATGATGTGTGCAGCTGTGTTTGAGTTTTGGTGTATACATGTAAGTGTTATATCATCTGCATAGGAAGCTATGTGTATCTGTGGTGTGTGAGGTGTGGGTATGTCGTGCATGTATAGATTAAAGAGTGTAGGGGACAAAACAGATCTTTGGGGGACGCCGTTTGTGAAGTTTCTGATGTTAGAAGACTGACCGGCAAATGTTACGTGTGCACATCTGCCTGCTAAGTAGTTTGCCAGCCATCTTTTTGTGTTATTGTGCATGTTTGAGTTGAGTATTTTGTTTGTGAGGTTGTGGGGGGGAATGGC
>NC_137050.1:40757113-40822113 GCF_032717465.1 Coenobita brevimanus | reverse complement strand
GTATGAACCCTGGCTTCAATGACTCTCAGGGCACGATTCCACCAGTCCTGATCACGCCGTCTTAAGGACCAAACTTATTAAAGCTATCAACACTGTCAGGCTCCTATGACTCACGGCCAGATAAGTAAAATCGGGACAGCGGGAATAGAATACAGATGTTATCTGTACCATGGAAGGGTAAATGCTGACAATATTAACACTCTCAGGCTGGCATACTGAATAATAACGAAATGTAAGCATCTGGCGCTGCGTGACACTGTATGCTACATTTGTCCCGGGCATGAAAAGGTTTATTTTTACAGTATTTACCACTCCCAGTCTTTCATGCTCACTTTCAGATAACTGAGTACATATATAATTAGTTGTTAATCAGCCACTTCAACACGATGGCGGGGATATGGTTAACAGCACAGCCCTGGGAAGCCTCGTTCATTTTATTTTTGCTTCTCCTGATGAATTTGATTTTGATGAAGAAAGAATTTTCGAACCTGTGTGTGACCAGGATAGTCTTTTATATCTGTAGGGTTAAAGGCAACATGTTTTAACCCATTGAAAAGAAGAGGAATTTTCTTAAGTTTAATAATGAGATTGTCTGGTTGCAGTATGAATAAACCAAAATGACGTCACCCAGATTGAAGGGGTTAATTTAAAATATCAGTACAGAAAAATGAAGATACAAATGAGAAGTGAAACCAAACGATTATAATTACTCAGAAACAGAAACTACCCCAAAATAACTACAAAAACGAAACAATAATATTTGTAAAATGACGGAACACCAAATAGGATATGAACGCTGGCTCCTATGACTTGTAGGCGGCCGTTCTATCCATCATGATCACACCGTCATGGAGGATGAGTAAGCACATCAACACTTTTTACAATAGCTTCACTGGCCATTACGAGATTGAAGCAGAGATCGGTTGACTATGAACTCCGTGCTTTCATAGTATATTTTGAGAAGTGTAGAAGGAACGTAGTTGTTGAGTGACTATCAGTGTTACGTGATAGTAAATGGAGAGACTTGAATTAGTAAGGGAGTTTTGGTATCCTGATGTAGTAGTAGAAAATAAACTTGCGGATGAAGTGGAAAACAGAATAGCAAAGAGAATGAAAGTGGCTGGATCTATTGGGGTCTCGGTTATAAGAAAAGGTGCGAATGTGGAGGCTGCAAGAAGACTGCATGAAAGTGCTTTGGTGCCCACAGTAATATGTGAGTGTGAGACTTTGGTGTGATTTTAGAACGAATACTCGAGAGCAAGAGTAGTGGAAATGGAGTTTCTAAGTAATGTGTGTGGGGTGCAAACAGTGGATAGGATAGGATAGAAAGTGATGAGACTCGAGAAAGATGTGGAGCAAAAATGTCTGTTGGCACTACGGTTGAACACTGATTGTCTGTTACGATCTTGTGGAGAAAATGGTTATAAATGTGGGAAAGAAAATGCTATATGTGACTGATTCTTAAGTTTGAAATAGGCGTGGCAGACCATCAAGACAAGAAAAATGAATGCTGTTGTAATGAGATAGTGATGTTGATGAGGCTTGGGAACTGAGGGGCGATCGAGCTGGTGTAATTAGCAATATAAGGAGGAGAAGATGACAATGCTTAGACACCTGTTCTGACTTTGACTGTTCTCGACAGACTGCCTGTTAACCAAAATATGATCGTATACAAAGGAAACTTAAAAAAAAAAACACGTCTAGCTCATCAGTTCTCTGATGTTACAAGTGATTCTAGATGTTTGAATGATAAATGCATAAGTGTGTGGCCCATTTCGTTGGCTATGCTGTTGATTAGCTCTCCCACTGTAACTTTTCCCCCTTGCATCCTGGACCCCACCTCACCTCACCTCTGGGTGGGAAAAATAGACGAGATGATGATGGTGCTGGTGATGATAAAAGTATCAGTCCCTAGCTAGAACACACACACACACACACACACACAAATGACCTCAGCTTGAAAGGTTTAAATCAGCGACATACGGGAATTAAGAATACCTAGTGGAAAGTAAAATAAAGGAAAGTGGAGAAAATAGGCAAAAAGTTGTTTCAGATTAAAAAAAAAAAAAGGTTAAAAAAAAAAAAAGACGGAATCATCGTCGTATGAACTCGGGCTCCTATGACTCATGGACTACGATTCCACCAGTCCTGATCACACCGTCTTAAGGACCAAACTTCAGGTTACTTATTCACCTTAGAAATGATCTCTTGTACTGAAAGAGTTCGAGACAGACTCCATTATCTCCTTCAGTCCAAGGATCACATAATGGGGGATAAAATAATATTTACAAACCAAATAAATAAATAAATAAATAAATACATAAATACACACATAATGGGGCCAGTAGGAAGGTCAAGCACATTTAATAGAATTTTGGATATTACTTGAAATGATGGTAAGGAAATGAAAAGATGACAAAAAAAAAAAAATCACATTCAAATGTCACAAGGATACAAAATGAATATAAAAGTAGAAAGACGGCTTGCAAAGTAATGAACCCGGGCTCCTATGACTCACTGGCCATGATTCCACCAGTCCGGATCACGCCGTCTCAAGGACCAAACATATTAAGAGCTATCAACACTCTCAGGCTCCTGTGACTCACGGCCAGATGAGAAACATCGGGATAGTGGGAATAGAATACAGAAGTTATCTCCATCATGGAAGGGGTAATGCTGACAATATTAACACTCTCAGGCTGGCATACTCACTGTTAGATCAATATATGCCGCTTGGTGACAATGTATGCTTCATTTGTCCCAGCCAAGAAAGGGTTAATTTTTACGATATTAACACACTCAGCCTCCCATGTTCACTTTCAGATGATTAATCACAGCAACTGACCACTTCAATACAGTGATGAGTGATGTGGTTAAAAACGCGGGTCGGGAACTTTTTTTTTTTTTTTCCTCCATATTATTCATGAGATTTTTGGATGATTTATTTTCCCGATTTGTAAAGAGTCTCTGTTGTACGGGGGGTCAGATGTACGGTTCTTTTTACCCCTTCAACACGGGAGATATTTTTTTAAGTTTAGTAATAAAACTGTTTGGTGGCAGTAAGACCACACGATAATGGACAGACTCTTTAGATGTTATGATCTTAAGGAGAAATGGGGTATACGTCGGGGAGTGACAATGGTATAAGTGTTTTCGTCGGAAAATGGAAAAAGGCGTCGCAGGCCATCAAGAAGGCCAAGAGACAGGTAAATGAGTGTGTAATATACTGAACTCCTGAGATTGGGGCACTGACAAGCGATCGAGCTGATCTGTTGAGCTATGTATGGGGAATATGACAAAGCTTACCACCTCTTTCCTTACCTTGAGAGCTGTCGACGAACTTACTGTTTCTGTTAGGAAATATGAAGTTTATGTGTGAGGTGAGCGATGATTTTATGTGTTTTACTGGTAAATGGAGAAGAAGAACAGGGAGATATGAGACTGCTGGGAGTAAAAATGAAAAGAGTTGAGACATTCAAGTATCTGGGCTCGAATAAAAGTTGACGGCGGATAGGATACAGAAATTAACCTTAGGATACAAGCAGGATGGAGAAACTATAAGATGTCAGAAGTGTTATGTGATAGAAAAATATCAGTGCAAGAGTGAAAGGAAAAGTATATAAAACGGGGGTAAGGCCTGCAATGATATAAAGTTTGGAAACTTGGCCCATAAAGAAGTCTCAGGAGAGAAAGTTGAAGGTGACGGAGATGTGGATGCTAAGCTGGATGAACGGGGTCACGAGAATGGATAAGACCAAGATTGAGAGAATTACACTGGTTCACAAAAAAAAAGAAAAAAAAAAACTGAGGCAAGCATGGGAATAGGTGTTTTTGACTAATTTTGATATGTTTAATTCAAATTTCTAAACAGTTTTGCTCTATCACCTCTAGTTTTTTTGCTTTCACATGTCCCGTTCTTTTATTATAATGCATATATTTATATTATAATGAGTTTATTTCATGTATTAAAATGGCATATTACAGAACGAAACAAAACAGACACAGAACACCGACAGAACTAAATATTACTGTTGCTTGGATATAAGCATATATACACATCATAGTACTACAGACAGTCTGAAGTGAGATTTTTGGGACGATCTGGTGTTCTTTGACTCCTTGATGTCGCGCAGGAGCATCCAGCATAAGTCCCCCATCATGCTGGGGTTCCACTTGCCTTGGTAGTTGCTCTCCATCATAGTAATATCTTGGTGGAACCTTTCCCCATGTTCGTCACTTACTGCTCCGAGGTTCTGGGGGAAGAAGTTGAGGTGGGAGTGGAGAAAGTGAATCTTGAGAGACAGTTGGCACCCCATATCCTGATAAGCCCGCAACAACTTCTCGACACTCTCTTGGTAATCTAGTGCCCGTGTGTTACCAAGAAAGCCATGGCAGACTATCTTAAATGCTTCCCTTGCTCTCAGTTCCTTCAAGGTGAGCTTCTCCTCGAATACCTCATCCTTCAGCACCTCCCAGATCTGAGGTCCGACGAAGATGCCCTCCTTGAGCTTAGCAGAACCGAGAGCTGGGAACAGAGTGCACAGGTGTTGGAAGGCAGCGCCATCCTTGTCCATGGCCTTCACGAAATTCTTCATAAGGCCAAGCTTGATATGAAGAGGGGGAAGATGCACCTTGTTCATGTCCACCAGAGGATTTTTTTGGACACTGTGTTTCCCAGGCACGAAAGTGCTCCTAGACCTCCAGTCCTTCTTCGTGTAGTGCTTGTTGTGGCGCGCGTTTTAAACCAAGTTCCAAGAAAATAGGACGGTAAATGGATTTTTGGCAAACATTTTGGGTCTAGGCCTATATGTATACATGTACATACATGTATACATGTATATCTCAAAAACTAGAGGTGATGAGTGAAAACGGATTTCGAATCTGAAATCAGCACCCCAAAATTAGGTTAGAACACCTAAGTTCATGCTTGCCTCAAATATTTTGTAAACCAGTGTTAGAGGAACGATTAAGGTTGTGGAAATCTCAAAGAAGGTGCAGGAGAGGCGACTACATTGTTACGGACCTGTAATGAGAAGGAATGAGGGCTATGTGGGTGGAAGAGTGATGGACATGGAAGTGGAGGGTAGACGAAGAAGGGGTCGGCCGAGGAGACGGTGGATGGACTGTATACAGCGAGATATGAGGGAGAATAATAGAGTAGGGGATACGTTAGGACACAGAGGAGAATGGAGACGACTAGAGAGAAACAGCGACCCTATATAAACATGGGCAAAGCTGCGGAGGAGGAGGAGAAAGAAGAAGAAGAAGAAGAAGTGGTAAATGAATGAGTCTGTGTCCCATTTCATTGGTCATGCTGTTGATTAGCTCTACAAATATTATTTTTTCCTTTTTTTCTTGGACCCTGCCTCACCTCACAAGTGGGTGGGAAAAAGGCGAGACAACTGTGATGGTCATGACAAATCATGAATACGTAGTCAGAAAACAAACTCAAACAAACACAAGCACAAACACTCAAAATCACACAAACACACATAAACACAAAACACAAACAAAACAAACAAAAACAAACACAGATAAACACACAATCACACAAACACACAAACAAACTCACACAACCAAACACTAACACAAACACACAGGCATACAAACACACAAACACAAAAACACACAGACACGGATAAACACAAACACAGTCAAAAACAAGACAAACACACACAAACACAAACAAAAAAGAAACACACAAACAGAAACTGAAACAGAATCACACAAACAAACACAAACACATACAAACACACTAACACACATACAAAGAAACATATACACACACAAATTCACGTACAACAATCTACAAACACATACACAAACTCAAACCCACACAGGAACACACACAAATACACAATCAAAGAAACAAACACAAACAAATCAAACACACATAAAACAAACACAAACAAACGCACAAGCAAACACACGAACAAACACAAAAATACACACAAACACACAAACACAAACCCAATCAAACAAAAACACAAATGCAAACACAAACAAACAAACAAACAAATAAACAAACAAAAACAAATACAAACACATGCAAACCAAAGGGAACAAACAAACACACAATAAAACGAATACAATAAAACACAAACTCACACACTCAAACACAAAAACAAACACAAACACATACATAATCACAAGCAAACAAATATACAAAACAAACAGACAAAACCAAACAGAAACACAATTACAAACAATTAAAAACATACAAACACAAAAAAACAAATACACACAAACATGCAATCACACACACACACACACACACACACACACACACACACACACACACACACACACACAGAAAGCAAGAACTCTCTAGAGAAGAACAAAACTGGGTCGACTATGAACATTAAAAAAACTGAAAGGAGCTAAATACTTCACCTGCCTATCCATCAATCCATCCATCCATCAGTCTCTTTTCAGCCAATATATCTATCCCAACTCGCCTTCTCATTGATCCATCCATCCATCCATCCACCTACCCCTCATCCACTAATATATCTCCATTCTCACAAACCCATCCACTCACCAATCCATCCACTAACCCCTCACCCACCCAATCACCCAAACCTTTCTCAATAACACATTCATCCACCTTTCCACTGCCGCTCTTCCACCAATCCATCCAGTCCCTTCTCACTCACACATCCAACCATCCATCCATTCATCGTTATGTTGACGCCTTTTGTATTTTATTCTTGCTGCTTCACATCATTTTCTTCAGCGTGGAAATGGTCTCTCGGACTGAAAGGGTCCCAAACAGATCTTCCATTAAATCACCGATATAGGTGAATATAGGCTGTTATATCATTCGAAAAGAAAAAAGGGTAAAGTTTGGGAAGATACAAAAAAGGATGGAACGAGGATGCAGAAAAGTACTACAAAAAAGCTAATCGCTCTGTGTGTGTGTGTGTGTGTGTGTGTGTGTGTGTGTGTGTGTGTGTTAAAAGACACATTAAGTCTTGTATTTTCAACCCGGGCTCCTCTGACTCACTGGCCACGGTTCCACCAGTCCTGATCACACCGTCTTAAGGACCAAACTTATCGAACGATCAAGGCTCCTATGACTCAGCCGGATGAGTAATATCGAGCTAACGGGAATATAATACTGAAGTTATCCCGACCATGAGAGAGTTAATGGTGACAGTATTAACACTCCCACTCAAGCATACTCATTTTTACCTGTTCAGTATATAAGCATCTGACGTTGGCTGAAATTGTATACTCCGTTGGCTCCGACGTGAACGGGTTAATTCTGATGATATTTAAACAGACACCTAAAGCAACACTTATTAATCAACCGCTTCAGCACAATGACCTGCCTGCACATGGTGGAGCGATAATATTTTGGCCCGCCTCTGTGTGTGTGTGTGTGTGTGTGTGTGTGTGTGTGTGTGTGTGTGTGTGTGTGTGTGTGTGTGTGTGTGTGTGTGTGTATCTATTCCCATTATATTTCATGAACGTATTGGGCTATCAACATGAAACCTTCAGGGTATCAAGATATGGCCAATATCTTGGTCGAGTTCGATAATGGGAACTTTGGGTCAGTGGGAGGGTCACCAAAATGGCTGCCAAAGGTCAGCTAGTTTTTATCGTTCACCCTTAGCACCATAATATATCATGAACGGCTTGGCCTATCAACTTGAAACCTTCACGGTATCAAGATATGGCCAAAATCTTGGGCTTGGCCAACAGTATATTTTGACGGACTAATAGCATTCGGCTCCTGAATGCTTTTCTTTCATTGACTTTTGTTTTGCTGACTCTTGGTGATTTCAGTGTTGATACAGAATTTTCGAACTTTGTGTGTGTAGATATTTAACCTCTTATCATCATGAAAACGAGAAGTCTTTCCTGAGTTCAAAAAATTCTCTGAAGCTTCTAAGAAAATATTGTCACTGTAATGTAAAGGATCAACTTGACTCATCGGGATAGAAGAAGGAGGATATCAATGGAAGGTAAATGCAAAGGAAAATAGTTAAGGAGATGAAAGGCGTACGTCAATGTAATAAAACAAAAAAAGACGGCGATGGCCTTTGTGGATGTGAAACCCAGGTCCTGTGACTCCACGACGGCTGTTCCATCTGTCTGATCACACCGTCTTAGAGGCTGACTAAACATATCCACAATTATTAACTTAGCATGGCTGGTGATTGAGTGATTGGTGCCGAGTTTGTTGATGTCTGTGAACGTCGTGCCATGAATGTAAATATTAACTGTTGTAAGGTGACTGTAACTGAAGGGGAAAGCGACTGTCAGTTTGAGGTGAGGGTGAATGTATTGGTGGGAGAATTTAAGGATACCTAGGAGCAATGGAAGACTGAAGAGGCAATTGTGCAATTGTTGTGGAAAGTAGGGAAGCACATGGAGTGAAAGTGGACAGTACTAGAAGGCCTTGACACTACATAGAGGTCAGAGTGTCGGGGTTGCAAAACGATAACATTAAAGTGTTGTAATCCGACCTTTAATGGTTTGAGTGCAACATTCAGGTGTGGCATGAGAACGTGGTCAAGAATCAGTGGAAGAGAGATTTTTGAGAGCGTCCAGTGGAGAGGATAATAATTAACGTGATTCGTGAAAGCCGCAAAGTGGGCAAGTCCGATTGCAATATAATTTAGGTGAATGTACTTAGATGGTATGGTCATATAGCGAGAAAGAAGATAAATGTGATGATATAAATGGTGCTTGTCAGTGTTTCTGAAGCTGCGAGGAGTAGTAGGCTGATGAAAAAGTGATCAAACAGTGGTAAATGAGTGTGAGAAAAGGCGAGGTATGGTGCTTGATGAGGCTTGGCAACTGATAGATGATCGACTTGGTTTGGTTTACTATTTATTTTGAAAAACATCACAGTTTTTCGGAACATCCTTTTAACATATGCAATATGAAGCATAATCCCCCATCTCCCCTTTCCTCCCCTTCCTCCCCCCCCCCCAAATTTGATTATGACTCAATTTTTTTTTTCTTGTTTAACGACGCGTTTGACATTGCCTACCAAAGTCAACCCGTGACCATAAAATATACAGAGGGATGCCAGACAGCAGTGTTACAAAATCAATTAATTAAATCAGGATATAAAATATAAATAACAATTTAACCAGGAACCCATCAATGACCTTGTCACTGGTAAAGCTGCCTCTCTCGTCCCCACCATCCATCTCACCACGAACGCTATGCCCGTATTGCTCGCTTCCTTCCTTCCCCAATCTCTTACTCATCACCATCATCATCGTTGGCAGGGACAACTGACATGCAGCAGCACGAGTAACATAATTATAAAGAAGTTATCGTAGTCAAAGGGAAACACACACACACACACACACACACACACACACACACACACACACACACACACACACACAGTCAGTAAAGAAGGAAGTACGAAGGGAAATCAAACTCTGGTCAACTATGAACATCAGTAGTATACAGTAAAGAAAGAAAAAAATAATAGATCAATAAATACATACATAAACCGTAACAGGCAACTCCATTTTACCCCTTGTACGCGTAGGGGCCCTAGGCTAGCCTATCGTAGTCTGGTACATTTCAGGGTAGTTGACCGGCCTACTTCTCCTGGTGGCTTTACATGATCGACAAACTTCCAGTCACTCTGTGGGGTAACCAACTTATGCACGGCCGTCACTTCCACTGGGGCCTTCTAACCACTACACCACCAGGTAGGGCAATGACAGCAGGTAAATACTTCATTACCATCACACCTTTTGTATTATATTCTTTCTGCCTTCAGTCCACTTTAAACACCCTAGAAATAGTCTCCTCTACTGAAAGAGTTCCAACAGACTCCATTAATGTGATCATTTTGCAGTCTCGACACTCCGACCTCTGTATACAGTAGTATCAAGGCCTTCTATAGTCGCGGCGCACGACTCTGAGGTTGTTATTATTGTGCCCTGGCAACCAACCATTCAAAAGTGTGTCTGATTTCATGTATAATATGAAACGCATGTGATTCGTGTATAATATGTTCGTGTATAATAATGTTCATGTATAATATATTTGTGCATAATAATATGATTCGTGTATAATATGATACGATATCGGACGCACTTTTGAATTTTTAGGTTGCCAGGGTTCGATAATGACAATCTCAGAGTCATGCACCGTGATTATAGTCCTGTCCAGTTCCCCTTTATATACCACCTGACTTTCCACCTCCTGTAAACATTTACCTTTATTGCTTAATTTCACGTAGGTATCCTTAAATTCCCTCACCAACTCAACATTCACCCACACATCAAACCGACAGTCACCTTCCCCTTCATTTACAATCACTTTCCAACAATTATTATTTACTTTCACGGCACAGTACTCAAGGACTTCAACAAACTCAGCACCAACAGCTCAAGCACCAGCCATAGTAAATTAATAACTGTGGATATGACTAGTCAGCCTCTAAGACGGAGTGATCAAGACGGATGGAACGATCGCCGAAGAGTATAGGAGTTAGGTTTACATCCACTTTGTGAAACTTGTCTTTTTCCTAGTGTTATTTTTTTTATTACATTCCCGTACGCTTTGTATCTGCTTAACTATTTTCCTTTGCATTTACCTTCCACTGATATCCTCATTCTTCTGTCCGGATGAATTGGTTTATCCTTGAAGTTAGTGATTTTTTTTTTTTCCTATTCGCATCAGAGAATTTAATTAAACTTAGAAAAGACCTCTCGGTTTGAAAGTGATAAAACAAAGCTGTAAGTCTAAACACACAAAAGCTCGAATATTCTGTCTATATCTGAATAATAAGAAGGAAGTGGCAAAAACAAAAGTGAACAAGGCATTACCGGGCTGTACTATCAATCACTTCAACTGGTCATCGTGCTGAAGTGGTTGATTAATAACTGTTGCTATGCTTAGTCACGTAAAGGTGACCATAGGAGTCTGAGTGTTTTAAAACTATGTGAATTAACTCGTTCACAGTCGGAACAAACGTAGTATACTATTTCAGCTAACGTCAGATGCTTATATACAGCTAAAAATGAGTAGCCTATACTAGACTGGGAGTGTTAATACTGTCACCATTTAGTCTCGCAAGGTCGGGATAACTTCTGTATTATATTCCCTCTAGCTTGATTTTACTCATCTGGCTGTGAGTCATACGAGATCGAGAGTGTTAATCATTGGATAAGTTTGGTCCTTAAGACGGTGTGATCAGTACTGGTGGAACCGTGGCCTGTGAGTCATAGGAGCCCGGGTTCACATAGTCGTCTTAGCCGTCTTTTTCGTATATTTTTCTTTTCTGGTACTTTTTTTTTTAACTAGAAAACTTTTTTTTTTCCTATTCTCCCTAACCTTCCTTATTTTTCTTTTCCACTGATATCCTAAATTTTTCATATCGGTGCTTTTTTTTTTTTTTTTTATGTGACCAACTCTGGGCATAGGCTTTATAGCCCATTGCCAAGGCCCAGTAGTCCTCCTATATCCATACACCTCTACATGTCAGCACTTTGGCGCTAACACCCACCGTCCATACTGAACACATGGCAGAGCTGTCTCGTACAGGACTGGTGTATTGGTATTAGCGGGGGTAATTTTACCACATGTCGGCGGGTCGTCTGGTAGATCAGTGAAGTCTGCTTTAAAGAAATTCAAATCCTTGAACTGTTCCCTGCCCCAGCAGGGATTCGAACCTGGGTCCATAAGGATTGCAGGCCAACTCTCTACCGATTCGGCCACCGCCTCCCCCCCCCCTTCAAGCCGAGAACATGTTTTTATTCTCAGTAAATATAGATGAATAATAGGTTTAATAATAGTGTCTTTGGGCTGAAAAGGTTAATGGAATATCTGTCTGCAACCATTTCAGTGCGAGACACCATTTCCAAGCTGAATAAAGTGATCTGAAGGCAGCAAGAATAAAATACAAAAGGCATCCACATAGCGAAGAATGGATGGATGTGTGAGGGAGAAGATGATGGATGGATTGGTGGATAAGAGGTACTGTAGGTGGATTAATGGATGGGTCTATGGAAAGGTGAATGGGAGGTAGATATATTAGTCGATAAGATTAAGTGGATGGTTGGATGGATGGATGGGGAAGTAATGTATTTACCTGCATTCATTCTTGTAGTGTTCATAGTTGAACCTTCTTTCTTTTTCTTTTTCAGTGCATTCTTCCTTTCATTGGCTGTTTGTTTGTGTGTTCGTGCGTGCGTGCATCTGTGCGTGGGTGCGAATAGGTGAGTGTGTGGATGGGTGGGTGGTCCAACGAGAGACATGCAGAGACAGACAGGATAACAGAGAGACAAACCCAAGGAATAGCCAAGCAAGTTATACTCGTATAGAGAGACAAATACAAGGCAACTGTATTATATGGACAGACGTTATGCACATAGAATGAAAGACTGATTTATAAGTAGTTAATTAGATGCGTAGATGAAGAGACTGTGAGACTTCTCTTCACATGACGAACAAAAGACAATATAGCCAAAGCAGGTAGATAACTGGGTCTGGTTAGTGAGGCTCGGGACTGAAACCTGACTTGGCTTGGTCTTTCTTCTACAGTTACAGTATAAAATGTTTCAGAACTTATTTTCCTCTTGTATTTAATCGTCTCTTTGGCGTGGGAGATTTACTCTTTGTGTGTGTGTGTGTGTGTGTGTGTGTGTGTGTGTGTGTGTGTGTGTGTGTGTGTGTGTGTGTGTGTGTGTACGATTTTCTGATTTACTGTGTGTAGATCTATGTGCCTGTGTGTTTTTGTGACTTTGTTTTTTGTGTCTGTGTGTCTGTGTGCGATTCTCTGTCTGTCTGTCTGTCTCTCTCTCTCTCTCTCTCTCTCTCTCTGTTATTCAGCGGGTCGGTCAGAATCACCTGATGGTTGTGGTCATCAGCATTTTACCCTCCCGGAAAAGAGCTGAGAGCTCATATAGTTCGTTCTAAGGGCAAAGCCTTGAGCTTCACACATGTACACATCCATCTCCTTGCTCAAGGGGGAGAGTACCCACCCACTTCGTCAGTGAAATTTTTCGCATCCCGAGCAAGGTACGAACCCCCGTCGTAGCAGATGCTAGGCGAGAACATTACCACTGAGCCGGCTAGTGTGTGTGTGTGTGTGTGTGTGTGTGTGTGTGTGTGTGTGTGTGTGTGTGTGTGTGTGTGTGTGTGTGTTCTGGCAAGCGATTGACGATTCTATCATCACAATCACCTCCATAATCTCGCCTATAATTTCCCACTCACAAATGAGATGATGTCGGGTCCAGGATGCAAGGAAAAAAGATTTATACTTGCAGAGCTAATCAACAGTATAGCCATTAAGATGTGTCACACAGTCCATCACTTACCGTTCAAGCACCCAGAATCATCGCTCACCTCAAAGAATGATCCATATATTTTTGTTCCCCATATAGATGAATTTCATATTTCCTATTAAAAAAAAAAAAAAGATGAGTTCATCGACAGCAGTCAAGTAAAGCGAAGGGCTGCAAAGCATTCATTTTCTTCGTACACAGCTCAACCCACCAACTCCATCGCCTGGCAGTTCCCGAGTCTCATTAGCTTCTGTACCTCATTTCATTACACACTCATTATCCTTGTGTCTCAACCTTCTTGATGGTCTGTCACGCCTTCTCCCATCTTCACATTCACTTATATATATCATTTTCAGTCCCTAGCTTATACCCATAACATCGAAAGATTCTGTTCAGCCTAATGCCAATAGACTTCATTACATCTCTCTGCAGTCACATCATATCCAGTCCTATTCATTCTTAGTATTCCACACACACACACACACACACACACACACACACACACACACACACACACACACACACACACACACACCTTAGAAATCCCCATTCTATTACTGTTGCTCTTGAGTTTTCGTTCTATGATAACACCAAAGTCTCACACCCATATGTTAATGTGGGCACTAAAACACCTTCATGCAGTCCTCTTGCAGCCTCCACATTCATGCCTTTGCTTATAACCAAGGCCCTTAAAGGTTCAGCCACTTTCCTTCTTCGTACAATTCTACGTTCCATTTAGTTGGTACATTTAACTCTTTTCTATTACTGCACCAGGTTATCAAAACTCCCTCACTGATTTAAATCTCTCCATTCACTACCAGATAATACTGATAGTCACTTTCCCTCTCAACAACAAGGTTCATTCTACACTTATCAACATGTACTATCAAAGCACGGTGCTCATAGATAACAACAGAACTCTGCACCAGTCTGAATCACCAGCGATGCTAAATTAAAAACTGTTGATGTGATTACTCAGCCTCTAAGACGGTGTGATCAAGATGGACAGAACGGCCACCTGGGAGTCATAGGAGCCAGGGTTCATATCCTTGTAACTAACGTCCGTCTTTTTGTAGATATTATTTTTTCGGTTTTGATTCTTTTTTTCGGATAGTTTCTGCAAGTGGGAATATGTTTTCCTATCTTCCTTTCTCACACCGATATCCTCATTCTTCAATGCCGATGAATTAAAATAACCCTCTGAATCCTGGTGATATATATATAAATAAATAAATCTATATATATATATATATATATATATATATATATATATATATATATATATATATATATATACAGTATATATATACTGTATATATATCTATTATTATTACTGGTATCAGACAATTGTGTTCAGCTTAAGAAAGGCCTCTGGTGTTGAAGGGGGATAAAAGAAAGCTACTCATTTAACCAAACACATTCCGAAAATTCTATCCAAATGTAAATAAAAATCATGAGATGGTAAAAATAAGATAACTAAGACGTCCACGGTCTGCGCTATAAACCACATCACTCGTCATTGTTTTGACGTCGTTGATTTATAACTGTTGCTGTGTTTAGTTATCTGAGAATTTGTATGAGAAGCTAAGAGTGTTAGTATTGTAAAAATTAGCCCTTTCATGGCCTGGACAAACGTAGGACACTGTGTCACCTAGCGCCAAATGCTAATATTTTGGTAATAGTGAGGATGTTAGCCTTAGAATAGTAATATTTGCCAGCATTAACCCTTCCATGGTAGAGATAACTTCTGTATTCTATTCCCGCTATATTGTTTTACTCATCTGGCCGTGAGTCATAGGAGCCTGAGAGTGTTGATGGCTCTTAATAAGTTTGGTCCTTAAGACGGGGTAATCAGGACTGCTGGAAACGTGGCTTTTGAGTCATAGGAGCCCGGTTTCAAGTCTCTCAGAGCAGTAATTTTCCTTTTATTTTACTGTCGTATTCTCGTGTTTTTCATTTTTTTTTTCAGTTTCATCTTTTTATTTACTAATGTCCTCAATTCTATTATCCGTGTTCGTTCTATTATGTGTGTGTGTGTGTGTGTGTAAGGGTCGATGAATGAATGGGTGTTTGTGAATATTTATGTTCTATGCGCTCATGTGTGTGTGTGTGTGTGTGTGTTAATTTTACTATGTGTGTTTTTGTGTGTTCGTGTCTTTGTGTTTGTTTGTCCTGGGCGTTGTCTGTTTGCTTGCTCGATTCTGTGTGTGTGTGTGTGTGTGTGTGTGTGTGTTAATTTTACTATGTGTGTTTTTGTGTGTTCGTGTCTTTGTGTTTGTTTGTCTTGGGCGTTGTCTGTTTGCTTGCTCGATTCTGTGTGTGTGTGTGTGTGTGTGTGTGTGTGTGTGTGTGTGTGTGTGTGTGTGTTTTGGGTGTGGGTTGGTATGTGTGCGTGAGCGTGATAATTTTTTTTTTTTTATCCCCCATTACGTGATCCTTGGACTGAAGGAGATAATGGAGTCTGTCTCGAACTCTTTCAGTACAAGAGATCATTTCTAAGGTGAATAAAGTAACCTGAAGTTTGGTTCTTAAGACGGTGTGATCAGGACTGGTGGAATCGTAGCCCATGAGTCATAGCAGCCCTAGTTCATAATATTGTCACCGTCTTTTTTTTTTTTTTTTTTTTTTAACATCTGTATTTTTTTTCTAGGATATGAAATAACGTTTCCCGATTTTCCCCACTTTCCCTTATTTTTCTTGCCAGTAAATGTCCTAAATCTCCGTATGGCGCTGATTTAAACCTTTCAAGCTGAGGTGTGTGTGTGTGTGTGTGTGTGTGTGTGTGTGTGTGTGTGTGTGTGTGTGTGTGTTCTAGATAGCGATTGACGATTTTTTTACCATCATCTTCATAATCTCGGCGATAATTTTCCATCCAGAAGAGATGTGAAATATGGTCCAGGAAGCAAGGGGAAGAGAGTTATCATGGGAGAGCTAATCAACAACTTAGTCTGTTAAAAAAAAAAAAATCAGGCATTCAAAATCATCGTTCACCTCACAGAAGTGCTGATCTGGACATATTATTCTAAATATTTTTCTTATACGTGGTTTCACATTTCCTATAAAAAAGATCAACCCATCGACAGCAGTCAAGTTAAGGAAATGGGTGCTAATCATTGTCTTGTTTTCTCCCTACATGGCTCATCACACCAGCTCGATCGCCGGTCAGATCCCGAGCCTCATCAACTTCAGTACCTCCCTTTATTATACACTCGCTTACCGTGTCTCTTAACATTCTTGATGGTCTGCCACGCCTTCTTCCAACATCATTCTCACTTACATATTCCATTTTCACTCCCCATTTTATACCCATATACTTCATTAGACTATAGTATCTAAAGAGTTTGTGCTTCTTTGGTGTCAACATACTTCTACTCCACATCTTTCTCGAATTACATACGTTCCTCTCGTATACACTCTGCACTTCACACTCATTCTTTAGAAACCCATTTCCATTACTCGTACCCTTTAGTTTTTTTCTAATATTACACCAAAGTCTCACACCCGTATGTTACTGTGGGCAATAAAACACCTCATGCAGTCCTCTTGCAGGCTGCACATTAGCACCCTTGCGTAACTAAGGCACTTATCGATCCAGCCACTCTCCTCCTCTCTGCAGTTTTAATTTCATCTTAGTTTGCACATTTAACTCTTTCCTCTTACTGAACCTGAGTATCAAACTTTACTCTCTGATCTGAGTCTGCATTCATTACAGGAGAATACTGACAGTCCCTTCCCCTCTCAACAGCAACGTTCACTCGTCATCTATCAACGTATAATATCGGAGCACGAAAGTCTTACGCTCATAGATATCAACGGAAGTTTTAATCACCCCATGAACCACCAACGATGCCAAATTAATAACCGTCGATGCGCTTACTCAGCCTCTAAGACGGTGTAATCAGGATGGATGAGACGGCCGCCTGGGAATCATAGGAGCCAGGGGTCATATCCTTGAAAGTATTGCCCGTCTTTTTATCTTTTTTTTTTTTTTTTAAATTTAGCATGGCTGGTGATTGAGTGATTGGAGCCGAGTTTCTTCATGTCCGTGAGTGTCGTGATGTGAAGGTATATATTACATGTAGTAAAGTAATTGTAACTGAAGGGGAAGGCGACTGTCAGTTTGATGTGAGGGTGAATGTAAAGAGGAAATGGTGAGGGAATTTAAAGATATCTATGAGCAATGGAAGAAATGAGAGTTAAATGTGAAAAAGAAGGTGGTAAGTAAGGAAGTACATGGAAGGAAAGTAGACATCACTGGAAAGCCTTGATACTGTACTGAGGTCGGAGTGTCGGGGTTGCAAAACGATAACATGAAAGTGTTTTAATCCGACCTTTAATGTTATGGGTGCAACACTCAGGTGTGGCATGAGAACTTGGTTAAGAAGAGGAGCAGTGCAAGGGAGATTTTTAAAAATATGTGAAAAGCGTCTAGTGGATATAATGAGTAACGTGATTCGTGATACCTGTGAAGTAAGGAAGTCTGATGACACTAGGATTAAGAGAATGTGCTTAAATGGTGTGGTCGTACGGCGAGAACGGGGATAAATGTAGTAATGAAAATGGTGCATGTGAGTGTGCTTGAATGTGGGAGGCGTGGTTGGCGGAGAAAAGGGTGAACAGAGAATGACAAATCAGTGTAAGAAATCGAGGTATGGAGATTGACGACGCTTGGCAACTGACAGGGAATCGAGTTGGCTTGATGAACTATGTATTGCAGAGAAAATTAAAAGGGTTTGATACCCATTCTCTCACTTGATAGTGGTCGGATTAGCAATAGGAAAGCCAACACACAAAGCATCTGGAGAGATTACCCCTACTCGAGAATAAGAAAAATGACGGGATGATTATGCCTTTGAGATGGAGTCAGGATTATGTGAGGCTGACTGCTGTATGAATAAGTGTGGCACCCATTTCTCTGGGAATGCTGTTCAGTACTTGTCTCTCTATCGTTTTTTTTTTTTTTTTTCTGTTTCTTTGCTTTCTGAACCCGCCTCACTCCAGCGTTGGGTGGAAAACATTTGGTAATGGTGGTTCACGACGACGACGACGACGACGACGATAATGATGATTATTATTATTATTTTCTTTATAAATACTACTGAAGTTGCCTACCAGATAGTCAATCCCACAAAAATGTTTTATAAAAGGATGCCAAAGAGTTGTGTTCCAATATCTCTTAATCAACTGAATATTCACAGTATAAATCAAGATCCATACGGGCACCTTGTCAGTGGATGAGCTCCCTCCCTCATCATCACCCAATCCCTCACTATCCATCACTCCACCAGACACTATACGTATGAGCTCTCCTTGGCTACCATCATAATCACCACAATCGTCATCATAATCACAGACAGGGTAGAACTGTTATGAGGAGGCAGAAGTAAAATATATAAAGCATCCATATTAGTGAAACTTAAGCCTGGAGACTGCCAGTAAAGGCAAGGAGTGGACGGACGGACGGACCAACACACACACACACACACACACACACACACACACACACACACACACACACACGTCAGTTAGACAGGCACGATAAATGCACTGCCAAAGCACAAATTATGTCAGCCATGAAAACAATCAGAATGTAATAAATAGATAAATAAATTTACAAAACGATAACAGGCAATTCCATTATGCCCCCTCGTTCGCGTAGGGTCCCTAGGCTAGGCTCTGGCAGTCTGGTACATTTCAGGGTAGTTGACCGGCCTACTTCTCCTGGTGGCTTTACATGATCGACAAACTTCCAGTCACTCTGTGGGGTAACCAACTTATGCACGGCCGTCACTTCCACTGGGGCCTTCTAACCACTACACCACCAGGTAGGGCAATGACAGCAGGTAAATACTTCATTACCATCACAACTTTTGTATTATATTCTTTCTGCCTTCAGTCCACTTTATTCACTTCAGAAATTGTCTCCTCTACTAAAAGAGTTCCAAACAGACTCCACTGACCCGTTCAGCTCACGAATATCGTATTGAACACGAGTAAAAAATTATCTATCACAAGCCAGAAGGGAGGGGGCTTCGGTTAGGAGGAGGTAAAATACATACAACAGAATGCAGGATACTATATGAAGAAAAACAATTAGGCTACGTAAGTAAAAGTTCACAAAATCAGATGCAAAAGCCCCAAGGAAACAATATGAAAACAAGAAGCGGTGCCAAGGCTGAGCCAACCCGTCCCCGGCAGTCATTTTAGTGCTGACGTATAAACCAGACATGGGCATGATTATGATTATAAATAAAAAAAAATCATAATCCAGGGCTCTGATTATGTAATCATAATCAAATCATAATAAAAAATTACGCTGCAGCATTAATCATAATCAAATCATCTGTCAAATGATAACGCAGGTGTCCTAAGGCCAACTCAGCGTGGACAGAAACCTCGCGTAGAGTAAAAAGGCAAAAAAAAAAAAAAAATCAGTGATTACAATGTGATAATTGTGATTATTTCTTTGTATTTTCCATGGAGCAGTTTTCTTTCAAGTAAATAAGCCAGTTATATACATGTTCCAGGTCCAAGTATGTTTTAAAAGATTCGCAGTGCACCACCTCACATGTGTGTACTTGTTTATCTCCCATGATATATCAGTCAGATAGACACAGGGCAATCACAAGATGCTTCGCTTCCTTCTGAAGAATGATCCCATCAAGTTTGATCAGTTAGATTGTCCAACAAAGCTAACCAAATATGAACTTAATCTCATCAAGGAAATAACAGACTTCTTGACACCATTTGAAGTTGCAACTCTAGAGTGTCAGGGAGAGAATGTTGTAACGTCAAGCAAAGTAATTCAATGTGTTCGTGGACTGAAAGCTGAGCTCGAACAACTATCACAGACATACAAGTCAAAGATGATCACTACTCTCAATAGTTCAATCGAGAGAAGGTTGAAGATCTATGAAGACATGGAGATGTTTCAGCTGGCTTCACTCCTAGATCCAGGCTTTAAGGAGGACTGGTGCTCACCAGAAGACGTCAAGGTCATGAAATCTCTACTGAGGTCTAAAGTAGATGAAATTATGCCGAATGAAGAGAAGGGTTCCCTTCAGGAAAATAAGGACGCCCCACCAAAGAAGAAGTGCAAGCTGTTCAGATTTATGATACCATCAGCATCAACGAGCTCTTTCGTATCTACATCAACTTCAACTCCATCACAAGTAGAATCCTACCTGAGTCAGCCAACAATAGATGATGACAGTGATCCCCTTCTCTTCTGGCAACAGAACCAGTCAACATTACCTGACCTAACGATACTGGCTCTCCAATATCTGTGTATCCCAGCATCATCAGCTCCACTTGAGAGACTTTTTCTCTATTGCTGGGAAAGTTTTTCGTCCTGAGCGATGGAGAATGACAGATGTTCGCTTTGAGGAGTTGATGTTTATCAAGTGCAACCGACATGAAATTGAGAAGTAATGTAGCTTACATCAAATCTAGCCTACAAGAAATCAAGTGTATAATCATACTTTTCAGTTCTATATTTATCTTGCACGGAGCAATTCTTTGTTTTCATTTTTGCTGTGCCCAACAAATTAATATACTTACGGAAGACTTGAGGGACCATGATTTGAAATGAATTAATAGAAGTAATGTGTTATAGCAAAAACCAATAAAACCCCTTAAACAAAATGTAAGTTTTTAATACCATTAGTTAGTGATTTAAACGGTTATCACTGTACTCAAATATGGAACAGTGCACCTAATAGATGTAATTTACTAACTATTTAGGCATTGTCCTTAATCATTGCTAATCGTTATTTTTCTATAAATAATCACAGTGAAATGTGATTATAATCATAATCTAATCGTAATCATGCACAAATTGAGAAAATCTAATCATAATAAAAAATACAATAACTAAAGTAATCATAATCAAATCACAATCAGAAAAACGAAAAACAAGTAATCATAATTCAATCACAATAAAAAAATATTCCAGATGATAATCAAAATCAAATCATAATCATTTTTTATGATCATGCCCATGTCTGGTATAAACACAACAGGATATCTAGTCAAAGATGTCACATATCAAACTTGGAGTAAATCGGGTCAAAATCGACGATTTTATACCCAAATGAAATTTTAGGCCCGACCCATCTGACATTGGCCCTCCTACCGTTAACTGGGGAGGGGGGTGACCTCCCTTATGTAATGACTGATATTACAGGATGCAGATTTGAAGGATGCACATTTAGGTTTTGGTTTCATATCGACGTGTGGAACTTAAAGTAGTTATGACGAAAAAGGATTTTTTTTCCTTTTTTTTTTTTTTTTTACATTTTTTTGGCCTTCACTCTGGGCCTTTGCCCAGTCTGGGCTAAATATTAATCAAGTGATCAAAATGTCCTTGCCCATCATCCCTGTAATTTTAGTCAAAATCACAAAAGTAGTTCTCGCATTAAGTTGTTAACAGACAGAAAGACAGACAGACAAACAGACAGACAAACAAACAGACACACAAACCGAGTGAAAACAGTACCCGTCCCCTAGCCCCTCCGGGGCGGGGATGGGTAATCTTGGGGTAATAAAAGTAAAGAGACCACGCCACAATGGATGACACAGGGCTCCTATGACTCACAGGCCACGATTCCTCCAATCCTGATCACGTCTTCTTAAGGACCAAACTTATTAAGAGCTATCACACTCTCAGGCTTCTATGACTCACGGCCAGTTGGGTAAAGTCGGGATAGTGAGAACAGAATACAGAAGTTACCTCTACCATGGAAAGACATAGTCTGACAATAGTAACACTCATATGTTGGCATACTCACTATTAGTTAAATATAAGCATCTGGCAGTACGTGAAACTTTATACAGTACTACATTTGTCCCGGCCATGAAAGGGTTTATTTAACAATATTAACACTCTCAGCCTCCCATGCTCACTCTAAGATGGGTAACATGTCAACAGTTGTTAATTAATTACCAACTCGAAGACGAGTGGTGTGGTTAACTGCACAGCCCGAGGACGTCTTTTTAATCTTATTTTTACCATCTCATCATACTCTTATTTAGATTTGGATAGAATTTTAGAAATTTGTGTAGTTGAATAAATATCCTTTTTTTCTTCCCCCTTCAACACGAGAGGTCTTAAGTTGAACATAATTGTCTCATATCAATAATATTAAAAAAAATTACTTCACCCAGATTTAAAGTTTCATTAAAATCATCCGCATTGGAGAATGAGAATATCTGTGTAAGAAAGGACAGAAGGAAAATAATTTGCGAGATGTAGAAAGTCCCCCCTCAAAACAGAAGCAACACACAAATATCGATAAAAAAACGGAGGATTCCCATTATCAATATGAATCCTGGCTCCTGTGGCTCCCAGTCCCGATCACACCGTCTTAGAGGCTGAGTAAGCACATTGACAGATTATTAATTAAGCATCACTGGTGATTCATGGGCTGGTGCAAAGTTCTGTTGATATCTGTGAGCCCAATGCTTCGATAGTATATGATGATAAGTGTTGGATGAACGTTGTTGTTGAGAGGGAAAGTGACTGTCAGTGTTATCTGGTACTGAATGGAGAGAGACCTGATTTAGAGGGGGATATTTGGTACCCTGGTGAAGCAGTAGAAAAGTTAAATGTGCAGACTCATTAGCAATCAGAATACCAAAGAGATGGAGAATGGCTGGATCTATAAGGGCCTTGGTTATACGCAAAGGTGTGAATGTGGAGGCTGCAAGAGGACTGCATGAAAGTGTTTTAGTGCCTACAGTATCATATGGGTGTGAGGCTTTTGTGAAATGTTTTAACAAAAACAAAAGTAAGGGTGGTTGAGATGGGGATTATAGGATTGTGCGTGGAGTGAAAAGAACGTACAAGATAACAAATGATGTGGTTTCGAAAATGATGTTGAGTAAAGAAGTCTGGTAAAACCAGGGCTAAACAGACTTTTGATGTTATGTTATGATCATATGGAGAAAATTGGTACAGTCAGGGGATTGAAAATGCTATATGCGGGTCAGTCTAAAAACAGGAGAAGGCATGGCAGACCATCAAAAATGTTGAGAGACTGGGAAAATGAGTGTGTAATAAAATGATTGATTATTTAGTGGTCAGAAGGACATGTGGAGGTGTAGGAGGACTACTGGGCCTTGGGATAGGCAACTGCCCCCAAGAAATAGGCCCTGAGCCTTTGCCCAGAGTCGGACACATAAAAAAAAAAAAAAAGATAAGAGGTTGGTGAGGGATGTTAAAGTTATAGGGAGCGAGGTGTGTGGGCAACAACACAGATTACTGATATGCGACATAGCGCTTTAGGGGCAGGTGGTGAGGAAGAGGAAGTAAGCACATTGGAAGATAATACTGAAGTTGAAAAAAACAAGCGGTAAGGGACGCCTTCCACTGAGAGATAAGTTGAATGGTCCCTGGACAGACTTGTTGACAGAAGTGTTAACCCCTTAACCACGGAGCGTCACTTTCATGACGCTCGGGAGCAAGGGATCATACGACAGGGGGTCACTTTTGTGATTCTGTGTTATTTTGAATTCACCCAGGCTTTTAAGTGGTGGCTTGTATCATCTCTCAGTACTACAAGTGTCCAGCTATACTCAGTTCTGCTAATGTCACCTGTACTCCCATCCACTTTTGACAATTTAGCCATTTTTCTCCTGTCCTTGACTCCCCCCCTCCTTACCTCCTCTCCATTACCCTCCCCTCCCGCCTGACCAGCTGCGCTGTGCTACACGAATACTGGACGGATTTTTCCACTCATTTTATCCATTGAAGTGTTCCCTTTGCCCTATTCTTATACAAAATAATATATAAAAGAAAGAGAAAAGGTAATTGATACTGCCATACATCTGGAATGGGCTAATTATCACCTGACAACACCTCACGTGCATCATTCGCTAATTTTCCCTGTTTATTTCCCCTTGAAAAATGCCATATGACCTGTTCTCATAATAAAAATATATATAAGAAAGGAAGGGAAAAGCCTAAGTGATATTTACATTCACCTGGAACTACCTAGTTTACTATGTATTGTCTAGATTTCCTGCCAATCATTTCATAGCGTATATATTAGCAGCTGTCACCACTGTGACATTGGCAGCCCTTCACTGCCCCTAGGCCACAGCATTCAGTTTACTGTCGTCTTTCAAGGTGAAACCACGTCAGATTCGCGCCTGTCCAATTTCGCCAATTTTTAGCCCCATGCAAAGGGCCCTGTGACCTCTACCCCTACTAAACCTCGTGTGGAAAGGAGTAAAGGGTTAAGTGACTGCTGTGGAATGTGAACTGGCTAATTTATCAATGAATATGATGGACAGTGACTACGATCTTTCTGGTGACTCTAAAACAGTGCAAGTGGAAATGTACATAATATGTAAATAATGTGTAAACAGCAAGTGAAAGCAATGAATGTAAATATAAGTGAACAGTGGAAAATAGTTTTATAAGTTACTGCAAGTGACAGTGCATAACATAGTGTAAATAAGATAGAAATGTAAATAATGTAAATAAAATAGGGAATGTAAATAGAAATGTAAATGAGCAGTAATATAAGAATACGAGTATATATACTAGGAGTAATGAAAGTGAAAGTTTCACTCTAGCATGTATGAATACTGGGAGTAATGAAAGTGAAAGTGACAGATTCGCTCTCTACTCTTGTATACAGGAAGAGAAAGTGAATGCCTGGAGTGAAAATAAACTACTAGTACTAAAAGAAACTTATAGATAAATATTGTATATATAAATAAGTGTAATAAAGTACTAGGAATATAAAGTGTGAGTGTGTTTATAAATAATAAATGACAGCTCCGCCTCAGAATACCAACGGGGAACCAGCGCGGGAGGAAAGCTCGTATGCACTCGTAATTTACATTGCTTTCACAATTTTTTTTTTTTGGAATATGGATTCCAAACTACTTGAAATTCATAGAATAGTATTTGTAGTTATAATATCAGGCAGTGGTAACCATATTACGGGGTATCGGGAAGTGTAAAGTGGAGACTTCGTTACCCAACTTCAGAAGTCTCCTCAAGTCCTACGGTAGGCAACAAAGGCTCAACAAACATCCCAGGGGAAAGCTGAAGGTATGTGCCATAGGCATATTTAATTTTAATATTCTTGGACTAATAACTGATTTTTGGCAAATATTTTTAAAAAGTCAGTCGGAGCACGAATATCCTCGCGGGACAGACAAGGAGCACAAAAACAACCCCGCGGTGTAGGGGTTAATGAACAGTATAGAGATCTCAAGAACATTCTGAGAGTTACTAATTCAGTGTGTGGATGGACAAGGGGCCCCCCAAGACATAACGTTAACATGGTCGTAGGATGAAGGTGTAGAAGCTGCAGTTAAGGAGAAAAGAAAACTTTTCCAGGAATTCGAAAAGAGATGGTAACAAACAGGAATACTTGGCTGCCAAGCGTAGGGCTAGAAAAGAGGTATACTGGGATAAATCTGAGTCTGAGACTTTCACTAGATAACCTAAATAGCGATGAAAGGTGGAATATGAAATTTAAGGTGTCAAATCAGATGAACATGGGAAGCAAGGATATTATTAGTGAACAGTGTGTGATGAACGAAGAAGGAAAGGTAGTGGTGAACAATGAGGATAAAAAAGACTGGAAAAAGTATTATATTCGGTTGCTGAATGAGGAGTTTGACTGGAACAGGAAAGGATTGGAGTCAGCGTGTCCAATGTTTGGCCCTAGGCCTTTGATTGACGCTGCTACTTTGAGCAAAACAATAGGCAGGATGCAGTTAGGGGTGGAGGCAGGTGTGTCTGGGTTGACTGCTGAAATGCTGAAGGCTTCAGGAGATGTGGGAGTGGGATTCCTTACAGATATAATAAATACCATTATGTATGAGTGACTGAAGAGTTTAACTGCAAATGTGTACAAGGGGAAGGGTGATGGCTTGGAAAGAGGAAATTAGAGAGGCATAACACTTCTGGATCAGAAAATGGAGGTAATGGAAGGAGGTCTAGAAGGTATGATTAGAGAGGGAGAGAATACTGATGAGATGCAGTTTGGGTTTTTGTCATGCAAAGGGACCACTGATGCCATATTCATTGCTCAACAGCTTCAGGAAAAACAAATTGGAAAGAAAGGGCATCTATACTTTGCTTTTTTTGATGGCGAGAAGGCCTTTGACAAAATCCCTAGGGAGGTGGTGAAGTGGGCAATGACAATGCTTCAGATCAAGGGGTGGCTGGTTATACTGGTTATGGGTATGTATGTGGGTGCTCGCACCCAAACGATAATGAATGGAGTTTTGAGTGATGAGTTTTCTGTGAATGTTGGTGTGCATCAGAGGTCAGTTTTAAGTCCTTATTGTTTACCATGGTGCTTGAAGCTCTCTCACGTGATTTAAAAATGGACTCCTGTATTGGATGTTGTATGCCGATGATTTTGTATTGATTGCAGTGAATGAGAGGGAGGGGGAGGAAAGATTTGGGAAATGAAGAGATGGTATGGGGAACAAGGGCCTGATAAAACAGAAGTGACGTTATCTAGGGCTGTGGCAGTACTGTCAGAAAAGCGGAGGAGTGGCCATATGTGGGTTGCCACAAGGGCGTGGCAATAAATTCCATCTTGTGCAGTGTTTGTGATAAGTGAATGCATAAGAGGTGTAGTGGTATTAGAAGTAGACTGCGAGATAATGCTGATATCACGTATGCAGTTTGTCGGGAAAAGCATGTGAAGATAGTCTGGCGTGAAAGGATTGATATTCCTGGTGAGTCTCTTGAGTATGTGGAAGAGTTTTGTTACTTGCCAGACATGTTTTGTGTTGGAGATTGGATTGGAGCTAGACTTGGACAGTAAAGGAACAGGATATTCGTAGGCTGAAACGTACAGAAATGACAGTGATTAGGTGGGTGTGTGGTCAGACCTTGAACGTGAGGCTTGGGGTGGACTAGGGTTATGATGAAAGAGTTGAGAGGAAGGATGGGACTGGAGTATATTAATCTTTTGATGAGGAGAGGTAGATTGAGATGATTTGGCCATGAAGAAAGGATGAGGGATGACAACTGGGTGCAGAAAGAGAGTAAAGTGTGAACGTTGGGGACTAGGTTTGCGAGAGGCTGAAAGAAAAAGACCTGAGACAAGGCCATTAAGTGTGGCCCCAGGGTTAAAGGACTAAAAAAAGAGGCTGCCAGAGATCGAAAAGCATGGAAAGCTGTTAACAGGTGACCAAGGCCGATGCATGGAAGCATTATGGAGCCTTCATAAAAGGAACAAAAAGAAACTGAAGTTGATGAGGTTCAGTAAATGACAGTCGATCGTGTTGGTCTGATAAGCAATACTGGGAGAACAACACACACACACACACACACACACACACACACACACACACACACACAAAACATAATTACACCTACATCTTAGACACCCTTCAATGCAACAGGAAAGTAAATTCAGAAACATTTTAATAACTCAAAAATAAGCACTAGGTATGACAAGTTCCGATCCCGAGCCTCACTAACCACACCCAGTTATCTACCTGCTTTGGCTGTAGTGCCTTCTGCTCGTCATGTGAAGAGAAGTCTGACTGTCCCTCCATCTACACATCTACCTAACTACATATATATCCTTCAGTCTTTCAGTCTACCTATGTGCCTATCGTTAGTCTGTCCATCTTCTACTGTTTCCCTGCTTTTGTCTTTGTATTGTTTTCCTAATCCTCCTCTCTCTCTCTCTCTCTCTCTCTCTGGAAAAACACACACCCGTACACAAACAAAAAAACACACACACAGACAAACACACACACACACACACACACACACACACACACACACACACACACACACACACACACACACACACACAATCAGTAATGAAGGAAGTACAATGGGAAATCACAAATTCTGGTCAACCACGAACATCAGGAAATTGAAAAAAACAAAGAAATAAAATGATAGACGAATAAATGAATAAGTATACAGAACAATAACAATTCCATTTTACCCCTTGTGAGCATAGGGGCTCTAGGTTAGGCTACTGTATTCATCTTAGAAAAGATATCTTGTACCGATACGGAAGAGTTCGAGACAGACTCCATTAACACGATCAGTGAAGGGATATCAAAATGAAGGTGAACAACAAACTGTGTATCACGAGCCAGAATTTAAAAAAAAAAAAAAAAAAGGACTGGTTGGAGGGAGGCAACACAGGCATTATAGAATTTAAGATATCTGTTAGTGAAAAGGAAACTTTAAAAAATGGAAAAGCACATAAAAACAGCATTGAAATATAAGTAAACAGACTTGAAACAGGGCTCCTGTGACTCACAGGCTACGATTCCACCAGTCCTGATGACGCCATCTTAAGAACCAAACTTATTAAGAGCTATCAACACTCTCAGGCTCCTATTACTCACGGCCAGATGAGAAAAATCGGAAATGCGGGAATAGAATTCGGAAGTTACCTCTACCATGGAAGGGATAATGCTGACAATATTACTCCTCACTATTAGCTAAATATTAGCATTTGGAGGAAGGTGACACAGTATCCTACGTTTGTCCAGGCCATGACGGGGCTAAGTTTTACAGTACTAACACTCTCAGCCTCCCGTGCTCACTTCTAGACGAGTAAACATAACGGTTTTTAATCAACGAAGTCAACTCAATGACCAGTGATGTGGTTAATAGCACAGACCGTGGACGTCTTTCTTATCTTATTTTTACCGTCTCATGATGATTTTTATTTACATTTAGATAGAATTTTCGGAATGTGTGTGGTTCAATGCGTAGCTTTCATTTATATCCCTTCAACACCAGAGGCCTTTCTTAAGATGAACACAATTGTCCGATACCGGTAATAATTACTAAAAAGAATAATCAGGATTCAAAGGGTTAATTTAATTCATTCGCATAGAAGAGTGAGGATATCGGTGTGAGAAAGGAAGAAAGGAAAATAGTTCCCTAGATGAAGAAACAACCCCCAAAAATACAAATCCGGATATAAAAAGATCGACAAAAAGACGGAGATTGACTTTAAGGATATGAACCCTAGCTCCTATGACTCCCAGGTGGCTGTTCTATCCACTTTGATCACACCGTCTTAGAGGCTGAGTAATCACATCAACATATTTAAATTTAGCATCGGTGGTGATTCTGGCTGGTGCAGAATTCTGTTGTTATCTATGAGCACCGTGCTTTGATAGTACATGTTGATAAGTGTAGAATGAACGTTGTTGTTGAGAGGGAAAGTGACTATCAGTGTTATCTGGTAGTGAATGGAGAGATTTGAATCAGTGACGGAGTTTTGATAACCTCGTGCAGTAATAGGAAAGAGTTAAATGTGCAGACAAAATGCAATGTAGATGTGTACGAAGAAGAAATGTGTCTGAACCCTTAAGGGCCTTGGTTATAAGCAAAGGCATGAATGTGGAGGCTGCAAGAGGACTGGATGAAGGTTTTTTAGTGCCCACATTATCATATGGGTGTGAGACTTTGGTGTTATATTAAAACGAAAAATCAAGGGCAACAGTAGTGGAAATGGGATTTCTGAGGTGTGTGTGTGTGTGTGTGTGTGTGTGTGTGTGTGTGTGTGTGTGTGGAGTGCGAAGAATGGATGGAGCAGTATATGATGTGACTGTAGAGAGATGTGGAGTAATGAAGTCTATTGACACCAGGCTGAACATCATCTATCGATGTTATGGTTACAAGCTAGGAACTGAAAATGATATATGTAAGTGAATGTGAAGATGGGAGAAGACGTGACAGACCATCAAGAAGGTTGAGACACAAGGATACTGAGTGTGTAATAAAATGAGGTACAGAAGCTAATGAGACTCGGGAACTGCCAGGCGATGGAGTTGGTGTGTTGAGCTGTGTACGAAGGAGAGAAGGAGTGCATGGCACCCCTTCTCTTTACTTGACTGCTGTCAATGAACTTTTTTTTTTTTTTTTTTTCACCTCGGCCGGACGGAGACCGTGAGGTATTGTTTTTAAAGGTCGAGTTTGTTCGTTTGTTTGTATGTTTGTTTGTTTGTTATCAACATTAAGGAAAAACGGCTGAATGAAATTACATGAAACTTTTAGGGTATGTGGCCACTGGTCCCCAAAGATAGTGACTAAATTGTGAGGTAATCGAGTGAGCCTGAAAGATCAAAACCGAGGTCACGGATTTTCAAAGGCCATAACTTGAAAATGGTTGAAGGTAGAGATATTTACTATTAGGGACATACAGGAATTCTTAATATGGACTTTCATTTGGCACCAAGACTTTTGACCTTGAATGACCTTGAAAGGTCATGGTCAAGGTCACGGATATTTAGGGGGCTATAACTTGAAACTGTTTGAAGAAAGATATTTACTATTATCAACATATAGGAAATCCCATATGGGTTATTGGTACCTCTACCTTTGACCATAGTGACCTTGAAAAGTCAAATGCAAGGTCACTGGTATTCAAGGGGCCGTAACTCGAAACACGTTGAAGATAGAGATATTTACTATTACCAAGATATACGAAGTCTCATATGGGCTTTCATTTGGCAGCATGAACTTTGACCTTGAGTGACCTTGAAAGGTCAAACACAAGATCATGGATTTTCAGAGGGTATAACTTGAAAACACTTGCTCCATATCTTAGACTTTAACCCATTAACTCCCTGGTTTCCTGTGTGAGGGATTTTGCTGGAAGGTTACTAAGTGCACTGCCTTTCCCCTAACAGCTGATAACTACGAAGCTCATTGGTCCCTATCCCGGGGTTCCTCCTTTATTAACTTTTGAAAATGCCCAGTTCCGTTCTATATTGAGGAATCTGGGCACAAATAGGTTAATTGTGCACTGACACCAAATGGCAGAAATGAGTCAGTATTTAACAACAATAAAATAACTGCTGTTGGTAGAAGTTTGTTGTGCCTGGCACAACATCTTTTAATAAGAAATATGAGATTCGTCTCTAAGGAAAAATATATAAATGGATCATTCTCTAAGCCCCAGCATCCTGTCAGATTATGGGTACGTCACACCTTTTCTTCACACTGAGACACAACACCTTACCGGTAAGTTTTGCAATTGCGAGGTCCGTCATTTGCACATTTTTCAAGTTTCATGGATGATTTTTGGTAGGCATACGTGGGAGACCGGCGGGGACACTCCGCGACCCTGCATGACCCCCTCGTGCCACTGTCTCGGTCACTAACCTGTCGATAACGATGTTCCCCAGTCAATGGTGATGTGGAGAACAAGGATTATGTGGCGCCGAAGGAAGAAATGAGCAGCAGTGATGGGGAGGTACCATCGCCGAGGAAGGTGCTGTATGTCACATACCGCAGGGCTAGGGAAGGCCAGCCTTGGACCTCAACCACGTGCACGCACCTCTCTCCAGCCCGTGGACGAAGGTCTGATGAGGACGAGGACGAGGACGAGGATGGAGCAGTAGGTCGAGGTGTTCCCTCGTGGTTGGGGAGGGAGAGGATTTTGCTGTGGGGAGCTGAAGGGGTGGTGAAACGGAAGATAAGGCAAGGCTGTAATTTCTGTGGGGGGCTAGGGGGGCTAAAGCCCCCCCAAATGATTTGGATATATCAGTTTGTCAAAACTTCAGCTAAGATTGAGGATTCAATAACCTAAATCCTACTGCAGGCGTGTAGGAACAATTTTGATAAGGGTAAGCATCGTGCAACAAAAGTGTAAAATGGCCATACTGTTAGTCACAGTCTGAGTTGAAAATCCAGAGTGGCACAAAGTGAAGCCTTTCATTTAAACACCCGTCTCCATCACTAAAAATACATGCCTCATTAAACGTAAACTTTTAGATAGAATCATACTGGATGGTCTGCAAACCTAAGTGTTTTGATTTAAGTTTGTAGTACAGAGGTATATATATATTTTGTCAAGCCCCCCACCCCAAAATCTGTTGAAAATTATGGGCCTGTAAGGTATGGAACAATTGCTCTGTCTGGGGAAGGCACGAGAGGTGGGGCAGGCGCGAGTGAAATTAAAGTAGTGGTGGTGGTGATGGTGGTGGGGAGCCACCTCCCTGGCGAGCATGTGGTGCAACTAGGGAGCGAGCAGGTGGGGAGCAGTCGCTCCCCAGCTCATCTTTCACCCCGCAAACTTCCCATGCTTCCTTCGCACAACCCCATGATGTGGGGAAAGGAAGGAAAGGGAAGGGAAAGGGGAAGGGAAAAGGGAGAGGGAAGAGGAGTGCATGTGGGGAAGGGCGCCGCTCTCCACCTCCCCAACCTCCCCCACCACCCACTCCTACCCACCCCAACGAAGGTGATGATGGAGACAAGGCTGGAGACGGTGGTGTGTCGTGGGACTGGGAGGATGGGAGTGATTTCAGTCCCATCATTCACCGGTTCACAGAGGAGTGGTAGTCTGGCTGTACTGCACCTGGCCTCCACACGGGCTCCACCAGGGTGGATTTCTTCCAGCAATACTTTAGTGAGGAGTTTGTGGAGCGGATAGTGGACCAAACCAACACGTTCCCTAGCAGCCAACACTGCCAAAGCGAGCATGAAGGTACAACCAGCAGGCACTCCCAGCAATATGACTACCCAGTCATGACAGGTGAGATGTTCATATTTTTTGCCATGGTTCTCTTGGGTATTGTAAGGAAACGACAAAATCCTGCATATTGGTCTATGGAACCAATGACAAACACATCTTTCTTTGGGAAGGTAATGGGTTGGAATAGATTTCAGCAAATTCTGAGCCACCTCCACTTTTATGTTGCCGACGACCCTGCTAATGCTAATAACACTGATAGAATGAGGAGAATGAGGATGGTTTTTGCTCATCTGGGGGAAAAGTTCTGCTCATCCTTCTGTCTTTACAGAAACCTTGTCATAGATGAGAGTCTCGTGTTGTGGAGAGACAATATTTCTTTTTGGCAGTACATACCCAGCAAGAGACACCGTTTTGGGTTCAAGATCTTTGTTATGTGTGACTGTAAGACTGGTTATGTGCAAGACATAGCCTTGTACACTGGCGCGGCGCACAGACAGACATAACAGAAGATCAGAGTATTGGACTCTTAGGGGCTGTGGTGAAGACCATGATAGAGGAGTACTGTACTTTCCTCGTGGTCACATCTTGTACCTTGACAACTGGTACACTAACCCCCTTCTTACTCAGTAACTCCACCTTCACGACACCGGAGTCTGTGGCACAGTGAAGAAAAACCATTAGCATATGGTCAAGTTTGGGAGGAAACTCGACAAGAATGAGGCGTTTTTTTTTTTCAAAGCTAATAACATCCTTACCACCATATGGAACCACAACAGGGAAGTTTTCCTCCTGTCGACGGTACATTGTCCTCTGATGCACCGCACCGACACTGTGGATTACCGCAGTGAGAAGAGGCTCCATGTCTGGAAACTGGAGTCAGTAATTGACTACAGTGTCAACATGAGGCAGGTTGACCAGTCTGACTCCATGATTTCCAGTGCGGAGGGTGCCAGGACCATGTTGAAGTGGCACAAAAAGCTTTTTTTCCACCTGCTGGACATCACGGTCCTCAACGCCCACTACCTCCATGCTTTGACTGCGGGTGCCACAGAGACCTTCAAGGGGTTTGTGAGGGAGCTGTCCCGTGAACTATTCTCCAGATACGAAGAGGAAAGGCCACACCACCTCCCCTGCCCTGCCACTGCTGGCCAGACTCCCCTGTGCCTCACCGGACGCCACTTCCCCAGCACCATCCCTCCTCAACCGAACTGTCCTAGAACCAAGCTCCGCTGTCATATATGTAGTCACTCGAAAGCAAGACCAACCACTCAGAGAAAAGGCACGAGGTACGAGTGTGTTCATTGCAACATAGGATTGTGCGTGGAGCCCTGTTTCCAGGAATACCAAACTTTAGTACATTTCTGATACTGTGTGTGCTTGCGATATATAACGCTCACTATGGTAGTAATGCCTGTAAAAATATGTGATAACTGTTATATAAGATGTAAACTGGTATAATGTTTGTGGGAAAGTAGTATATAAGTTGAAAAATAGAATGTACGTTGACACAACAGTCACAGTGAGTCATTGGTGCAAGAAATTGGTGATTTTTATGGTTCAATGAGTGAAACAACACGTATATCGTCTATACAGTATTAGTGTGTAAAAATTAATATATTGTTGTAGTACATATAAATTCGTACCAAATGAACACATATCTACCTAGGGTGAGTGGTTTGGAATAGTTACACCTACCATAGAAAACGTGAGAACAGCAGCACAGCTCCAGAAAAGACGGTACCAGGTGTGGGGAGGGTCACCTGTAGGCTACAGCGCACTTCTGAACTCAGGTGAGCACTTTTTTTGGTATTTGCCATTTTTTCTCATAATAAGCGGAGGTTTGAGCAAAAAAATAAAAAATCCAAAATCTGCTGGGATTGGGGAGGGGGGTCATTGGTGAAAAATCGGCCAGGAAGAGGTGGGTTTGTGAAAGATGACTCTACTGTAGGTGTTTGAACAGTAAGTGACTGACTATGTGACAAATGTTAATGCCCATGCTGTTGATTAGCTTTGCAAGTATAAATCTTTTTCCCTTGCTTCATGGACCTGACATCATCTCATTTGTGGGTGGGAAATTATAGGCGAGATTATGAAAGTGATGGTGATGATAGAATCGTCAATAGCTTGCCAGAAAAGACACACACACACACACACACACACACACACACACACACACACACACACACACACAAACACACACACACACACACACAAACGCACACACACACACACACACACACACACACACACACACACACACACACACACAGAATATAAAAAATCAAAAGAAAGAAGAGATTTGTTGTGGAATAGATACAGAAGACACAATAGTCAAAGGGCATATAATAATTACAAACAGGCAAGAAACGATTATAGAAGAATAAGGAGGGAAGCCCAAAAACAGTTTGAGGAGGATATAATTAATAAAAGTAGTGATCAACCAAAGCTATTTTACAGCTACATCAGAAGCAAAACCAAAGTAAAAGATAAAATACAATCCATTACGGACGAGGGAATCACCTATACACAAGAGAAAGATATTTGTGAAGCACTAAATAAGAATTTCCAATCAGTTTTTACAGAAGAAAAAAATTTTGAGAGGAACTATGTGGAACATGCATGCCCACACATACTACCAGATATACAAATATCAGAAAAAGTAATACAGGAGGAGTTAAGTAAATTAGACCGAGGAAAAGCAAGTGGTCCTGATGAAATTTCATGTTGGGTACTACGAGAATGTGCAAAGGAGTTAAGTAAACCATTATTTTTAATTTTCAAGAAATCCTTAAGTCAAGGTAAACTACCTGATATTTGGAAGAAAGCAAATATTGTCCCCTTATTCAAGAAAGGGAATAGACAAAATCCACTCAACTACCGACCAGTATCACTGACCAGTGTTGTAAGCAAGGTATTAGAAATGCTTATAAGAAAAGCTTGGGTAAATCATCTAGAAGAACACAATATGATAACAGAAAGACAGTTTAGTTTCAGCAAAGGAAAATCATGTGTTACTAATCTGTTGAGCTACTACGACAGAGTAACAAACACAATACAGGAAAGAGAAGGATGGGTGGACAGTATCTATTTAGATTTCAAGAAAGCATTTGACACAATACCACACCAAAGACTTTTATGGAAACTGTAACATCAAGGAGGAATTCGAGGCAAACTGTTTTGTTGGATGCAAGATTTTCTCAAAAAAAGGGAAATGAGAACAGTACTAAGGGGAAACTACTCATCATGGAAAGAAGTGACTAGTGGAGTACCACAGGGTTCAGTGCTGGCACCAATCATGTTTTTAGTGTATATAAATGATATAGACAGTAACACTGGAAATGAAAGCTATCTAAATATGTTTGCAGATGATGCAGAAATACAAAGGAGAATTACTAACACAGACTCTTGTAATGAGCTACAAGAAGAATTAAATAAACTTCATGAATGGAGTAATACATGGCAAATGGAATTCAATGTGGACAAGTGTCATGTAATCAAGTTTGGTAAAAGTGGAAAAAGACCTGATTGGGATTATACATTAGGAAATAAAACCCTACACACATCAGAAAGAAAGAAGGACCTAGGTGTGATTATCAATAACAGACTATCTCCGGCTGACCACATCAGCGAGAAGGTACGGAACATGTATACACTGCTTGCAAATATGAGAATAGCATTCTAAGAAGGATAAGAACATCATTCATCAGGCCAACCCTGGTGTATGCATCAGTAGTCTGGAGTCCTCATCTCAAAAAACACATAGACAAGATTGAAAAAGTTCAAAGGGCCGCTACAAGATGGTTACCAAGCTTAAGGGATCTAAGCTACGAAGAAAGACTAAATAAACTGAATCTACCAACACTACAGGAGAGAAGGAAAAGAGGTGACATGATAATGCTATATAAATGCATATCAGGGAAGGAGAAAATAGACATAAATGATTACTTAACATATGGGGAAGCATCAGCAAGAGGACACTGCAAAAAACTGCATAAGAAGAGAGGTGATAAAGACGTAAGGAAATTCAGCTTCCCAAACAGAGCAACTGATCATTGGAATGCACTACCGAATGAAATAGTGTGTGTCAAAACAATTCACAAATTTAAGGATATGTACGATAAATATGGTTTAAGACACGGGACAGTACGAGCTTGACTCATTCCTGTAAAGATACAATTAGGTAAGAACAATTAGGTAAGAACACACACACACACACACACACACACACACACACACACACACAGGGAGAGAGAGGGAGGGAGAATCACACACAAAAATACAAAAACACTCAAAGACACAAAAACACACATGTGCACAGATGTACACACAATATTTCAGAAAATCACACACACACACACACACACACACACACACACACACACACACACACACACACACACACACAGGGAGAGAGAGGGAGGGAGAATCACACACAAAAATACAAAAACACTCAAAGACACAAAAACACACTTTTTTTTTTTATGAGGAAGAAGGAACCATAGGCCATGACCCCGCAGTAACAGTTCCCTCCAAGAGAAAAACAAAATATAATATAGAGCCAAATTCAAGATCCAATCATTTTGAGATGCCTGGACACACTGCGTTTGAAAGACTGGAGATCATAGGCAGCAGGAAATACAGACAGAGGGAGACAGTTCCAGAGCTGACCTGTTGCATAAATGAAAGACTGGGAGTAACGGTTAACTCTTGCATTAGAGAGTTGGACAGAAAAAGGATGAGAGTTTGCTGCCAGACGGGTGCTATGCGCCCGTCGTAGAGGTGGAGGAATGCAAGCAGACAGTTCAGAGGAGCAGTGACCATTAAAGTAGCGATAGAAAAGAGATAAAGATGCAACAGTGCGGCGAAGAGACAGAGGTTGAAGGGAGTCAGTAAGAGGAGGAGAGTTAATGAGACGAAAAGCCTTTGACTCCACCCTATTGAGAAAAGCTGTATGTGGGGAGCCTCCCCACACATGAGAGTTGTACTCCACACAGGGGCGGATAAAACCCCTATATAGAGTCAACAATTGCGCAGGGGTAAAGAAAGAGTGGAGTCGGCTTAGCACACCCAATCTCTTGGAAGCAGATTTTACAAGAGATGTAATATGATCTTTCCAAGATAAGTCTCGAGTAAATGAAACCCCAAGCATGTTCAAGGATGATGCAGGATTAAGCTGAATATTATTAAACATTAGTGGGTATACCTGTGGAAGATTTTGTCGGGTTGATAGGTGTAAGAACTGAGTCTTAGATGCATTAAAGACAACTATATTATTTTTACCCCAGTCAGAGATACGAGCCAAGTCAGACATTAGGTGTCCCATAGCCTCATCCCTTGTTTGTTGAAGTAACTGTTGAGATGGGCGTTGCGGAAACCGAATGGAAAGATGAAGGGTGGAGTCATCAGCGTATGAGTGGATAGGGTTAGATGTACAGCTTAGAAGATCATTGATGAATAAAAGGAAGAGAGTTGGTGAAAGGACAGAGCCCTGAGGAACACCACTGTTGATAGATCTAGGAGAAGAACTATGGCCATCTACAACAGCGGCTATAGAACGACCAGAAAGGAAGCCAGCGATGAAGGAACAGATAGAAGGATAGAAACCGTAGGAGGGCAGTTTGGAAATTAAAGATTTATGCCAGACTCGATCGAAAGCCTTTGAGATGTCAAGTGCAATGGCAAAGCTTTCGCCAAAGTCCCGAAAGGAGGATGACCAGGAGTCTGAAAGGTAGGTGAGAAGATCGCCAGTGGAGCGTCCCTGACGGAACCCATACTGACGATCGGAAAGAAGGTTGTGATAGGAAAGATGCCTTAAAATTTTTCTATTAATAATTGACTCGAAAACTTTTGAAATACAGGACGTTAAAGCAATTGGACGATAGTTGGAGGGTTGGGAGTGGTCACCGTTCTTTGGGACTGGCTGAATGAGAGCAAACTTCCAGCAAGAAGGAAAGGTACAAGTTGACAGACAAAGACGAAAGAGTTTGCCTAGGCAGGGTGTAAGCACAGAAGCACAGTTCTTGAGAACAACAGGAGGGACCCCATCAGGCCCATATGCCTTGTTAGTACTGAGGCCAGTGATGGCAGAAAATACATCAGCTGAAGAAATTTTAATGTCAGCCATGAGGAAGTCAGAGGGGGGAAGTGATGGAGGAACAGCACCGGAATCGACTAAGGTAGAATTGGAGGAGAAAGTCTGTGCAAAGAGATCTGCTTTATCAGTAGAAGAAATAGCTACAGAACCATCAGAGTACACACAATATTTCAGAAAATCACACACACACACACACACACACACACACACACACACACACACACACACACACACACACACACACACACACACACACAGGGAGAGAGAGGGAGGGAGAATCATACACAAAAATACAAAAACACTCAAAGACACAAAAACGCACATGTGCACAGATGTACACACAATAATTCCGAAAATCACACACACACACACACACACACACACACACACACACACACACACACACACACACACACACACACACACACACACACACACACACATGCACACCACACAAAGAATGAATTCTCCTACGCCCAAGAGACGATTAAATGGAAGAGAAAGATAAGTTCAGGGACATTTTATAATTGTAAAAGAAAGACCAAGCCAAGTCAGGTTTCAGTGCCGAGCCTCACTAACCAGACCCAGTTATCTACCTGCTTTGGCTGTAGTGCCTTTTGTTCGTCATGTGAAGAGAAGTCTCACAGTCTATTCACCTACGCATCTCTCTAATTACTTTTTTTTTTCTTTAATGTGTCCGACTCTGGGCATAGGCTTCACAGCTTGCTCTGAAGGCCCAGTAGTCCTCCTACATACCATACACCTCTCTAAATGTCAGCACTTTCGGCGCTAACACCCACCGTCCATACATGCTAGGGCTGTCTCATACAGGACTGGTGTACTGGTATTAGCGGGGGTATTTTTGCGGCATGTCGACGGGTCTTCTGGTAGATCAGTAAAGTATGATTTCATGAAATTCAAGTCCTTTAACTGTTCCCTGCCCCAGCAGGGATTTGAACCTCGGTCCGGTAGGACTGCAGGCCACCTCTCTACCGACTGAGCCACTTTCCATCTATTATTGTTTCCTTGTATTTGTCTCCCTATACGAGTATAAATTGCATGGCTAATCCTTGCGTCTGTCTCTGTTATCCTGTCCCTTGTCTGTGTGTGTCTTTCCTTGGACCACCCACCCATCCATCCACCCACAAATACGCACAGACGCACCGACGCACTCACGTACGCACGTATGCACGCACACACAAAAGAATTCCCTGGAAAAGAAAAAAGAACTTGATCAACTATGAACACTAGAAGAACACTTCCTCATCCATCCATCCAACCATCCACTTACATCTTATCAGCTAATACATCTACCTCCAACTCACCCACCCACAGATCCTTCCACCAATCCACCTCCCTCTTATCCACCAATCCATCCATCCTCTTTTCCCTCACACATCCATCCATTCTTCGATATGTTGAAGCCTTTTGTATTTTAGTTTTGCTGACTTCTCATCACTTCATTAAGCTTGGAAATGGTCTCTCGCACTGAAAGGGTTCCAAACAGATCCTCTATTAACCTTTTCAGCTCAGAGACACTATTATTAAACCTATTAGTCATCTATATTTATAAAGAATAAAAAACACGTCCTCGGCTTGAAGGGGTAAAATAACCTATTTGGGGAAATTTGGGATATCAGTGGAAAAGAAACATAATGGAAGTTAGGGAAAATAGAAAAAAAAATGTTTTCGAGTTCAAAAAAGGATCAGAAAAGAAAAATATATAAAAAAGACGGCTGAGACGTCTGTGTGAACCCGGGCTCCTATGACTCACAGGCCACGGTTCCACCAGTCCTGATCACACCGTCTTAAGGACCAAACTTATCGATCGATCACTCTCAGGCTCCTATAACTCACAGCCAGATGATTAAAATCGAGCTAGTGGGAATATAACACAGAAGTTATCCCGACCATGAGAGAGTTAATGGTGACAGTATTAACACTCCCAGTCTAGTATAGGCTACTAATTTTTAGCTGTATGTAAGCATCTGACGTTCGCTGAAATAGTGCACTACGTTTGCTTCGACTGTGGACGCGTTAATTCTGATAGTAGTTAAACACTCAGACGCTTATGCTGATTCTTACGTGACTAAGCGTAGCAGCAGTTATTAATCAATTCCTTCAGCACGATGGCGAGTTGATGTGGTTAACAGCACTGCCTGGGATGTCTCATTCACTTCTGTTTTTTCCGTCTCCTGTTGATTCTAATTTTGATTTGGACAGAATATTCGAACTTTGTGTTTAGATTATGCAACAATTTCTTATAGCCTTCAAGACGCGAGGTCTTTCCTTAGCTTAATGGAATTCTCTAATGACTGTAGAAGAAAAAAAAAATCACTAACTTAAAGATAAACCTGATGCATCCGGACAGAAGAATTTGAATATCAGTGGAAGATAAATGTAAAGGGAAATAGTTCGCGACATGAAAAGCGCACGTAAGTATAATAAAAATAAAACAAACAAAAAGACGGTTGACGCTCGGCTGGATTGTAAAACCATTCTCCTATAACTCCTCGGCGGCCGTTCCATCCTTCATGATCACACCGTCTTAGAGGCTGACTAAACATATCCAGTTATTAATTACCATGGTTGTTGACTGAGTGACGGGTGTTGAGTTTGTTGATGTCCGTTTGTGTCGTGCCAAAAAAAGTAAATAATAATTGTTGTAAAGTGATTGTAACTGAAGGAGAAGGCGATTGTCAGATTGGTGTGAGGGTTAATGTAGAGACGAATTGGTAAGGATATTTAAGGATACCTACGTGCATTGGAACAATAGAGATATATGTGCAAAGAAGGTGAAAAGTAGGAAAACACATGGAAGGAAAGTGTAGAGTACTAGAACGCCTTGATACTATACAAAGGTTGCATTGTCGGGGCTGCAAAACGGTAGCATGAAAGTGTTTTCATTCGTCCTTCAATGTTGTGGGTGAAGCTGTGAGTTGATGCATGAGAACAAAGTCAAGAAGAGAGTCAGTGGAAGGGAGATTTTTTAGAGCGTCCAGTGGATAGGATAATACTGTAATTAACGTGACTGGTGCAAGCCGTGAAGTAAGCAAGTCTGATGACAATAGGATTTAGGTGAATTTGCTCAGATGTTATGGTCATATAGTGAGAACAGGGATTTCAAAGGAGTAGACCGTAGCACCAGTCGAGCAGGGCAGTACTCCCGAGGTGGATGGAAAGCTGATGACAGGGAGTGCTGGAGCTCCCGTTTCATCAGCCCTCAGGACTAGTTCCTGACCATCCCCCTTTGCTGAACTTTTTCAGTGTCTCAGTTACACAGAGAGTAGGCCAGCATGCTCTCCAGTACAAATTTCTCTAACTATATACACCAAACTACATGCACAGTACACACTACACTTCCTATTCAAAATTTAACAAATGGCGTCACTTTACCAAGCCTCGGAGTCCCCAGGAGGGGGGGACCATAAATGCCCCCACCATCAGCCCCTCTCCCGATGACGACTCGAGGTGCCTGGAACCACTGTCTGACTCTCTTCTTCTTCATTTCTGCAACATTCGCGGCCTTTCCTTTAACTTTCGCTCTGTTGAGCACCACCTCTCCTCCTCTAAACCTCACTTTCTTTTTCTAACGGAGACTCAGCTGTCTGAGACAACTGACAGCAAACTCTTTTCTGTATCCTCCTACTTTCTCTATACTCATTTCAAAGCCAAAGGTGGCTGTCGTGTATATATACGCAACGACTTATCTTGCTCTCGTGTTCCTGAACTCGATTCTTCTGAATTCTCTACACTCTGGTTTCGGCTTTCCTGTCATTTCTGACTAAATATATCTGTGCTGTTTACTTATCCCCTAATTCTACTATCAAAAATTCTTCGACTATCTTACTTCTACGATGGAACACATTCTATCCATTTCTCGTTTCTCTGAAATCTCCATTCTAGAAGATTTCAATGTTCACCACCACCTTTGGCTCTCCTCTCCTTTCACGGATCCACCTGGTGAACAAGCCTACATCTTTTCTATCCTTAATGACCTAGAGCAGCTTGTACAGCACCCTACCCGTATCCCTGACCGCCTTGGAGAGAGCTCCAACATACTTGACCTCTTCCTCACAACTAATCCTTCTGCTTACTCTGTTAATCTTTTCTCTCCGTTGGGCTCCTCCGATCACAACCTTATTACCTTAACCTGTCCTATCACTCCGGTACGGCCTGTGGACCCTCCAGGGAAACGTCATCTGTGGCATTTTGGAGCCGTGGACTGGGAGGCCCTCAGGCAGTACTTCTTTGATTTTCCCTGGAATGATTATTGCTTCCATGGCCGTGAGCCATCTGAGTGTGCCTTGCGCATTACGGAGGTTATTCTCTCGGGCATGGAAGCATACATTCCTTTCTCATATCCTTTGACTAACGCAAGAAAGCCTTGGTTTAATCACCCTTGTTCTAATGCTGTCCGCAACAAGGAGAGGGCCTACAAAAGGTACCGGAGCCAACCCACCCCTGAATCACATCATCTTTATGTTTCTGCCCGGAATCGCGCTAAGTCTGTTCTTCGCTCTACTAAAAATAATTTCATCCATACTAAATGCTCTCAACTCTCCAACTCGAATTCTTCCCGCTCCTTCTGGCACCTTCCCAAAATTCTTTCTAACAACTTTACCTCATCATCCTTCCCTCCTCTTTTCTACTCTGATGGTTCTGTAGCTATTTCTTCTACTGATAAAGCAGTTCTCTTCGCACAGACTTTCTCCTCCAATTCTACCTTAGACGATTCCGGTGCTGTTCCTCCATCACTTCCCCCCTCTGACTTCCTCATGGCTGACATTAAAATTTCTTCAGTTGATGTATTTTCTACTATCACTGGCCTTAGTACTAACAAGGCATATGGGCCTGATGGGGTCCCTCCTGTTGTTCTCAAGAACTGTGCTTCTGTGCTTACACCCTGCCTAGGCAAACTCTTTCGCCTTTGTCTGTCAACTTGTGCCTTTCCTTCTTGCTGGAAGTTTGCTCTCATTCAGCCAGTCCCAAAGAAGGGTGACCACTCCCAACCCTCCAACTATCGTCCAATTGCTTTAACGTCCTGTATTTCAAAAGTTTTCGAGTCAATTCTCAATAGAAAAATTTTAAGACATCTTCCCTATCACAACCTTCTTTCCGATCATCAGTACGGGTTCCGTCAGGGACACTCCACTGGCGATCTTCTCACCTACCTTTCAGACTCCTGGTCATCCTCCTTTCGGGACTTTGGCGAAAGCTTTGCCATTGCACTTGACATCTCAAAGGCTTTCGATCGAGTCTGGCATAAATCTTTAATTTCCAAACTGCCCTTCTACGGTTTCTATCCTTCCATCCGTGCCTTCATCGCTAGCTTCCTTTCTGGTCGTTCTATAGCCGCTGTTGTAGACGGCCATCGTTCTTCTCCTAGATCTATCAACAGTGGTGTTCCTCAGGGCTCTGTCCTATCACCAACTCTCTTCCTTTTATTCATCAATGATCTTCTAAGCTGTACATCTAACCCTATCCACTCATACGCTGATGACTCCATCCTTCACCTTTCCATTCGGTTCCCGCAACGCCCATCTCAACAATTACTTCAACAAACAAGGGATGAGGCTATGGCACACCTAATGTCTGACTTGGCTCGTATCTCTGACTGGGGTAAAAATAATATGGTTGTTTTTAATGCATCTAAGACTCAGTTCTTACACCTATCAACCCGACAAAATCTTCCACAGGTATACCCACTAATATTTAATAATATTCAGCTTAATCCTGCATCATCCTTGAACATGCTTGGGGTTTCATTTACTCAGGACTTATCTTGGAAAGATCATATTACATCTCTTGTAAAATCTGCTTCCAAGAGATTGGGTGTGCTAAGCCGACTCTGCTCTTTCTTTACCCCTGCACAATTGTTGACTCTATACAGGGGTTTTATCCGCCCCTGTGTGGAGTACAACTCTCATGTGTGGGGAGGCTCCCCACATACAGCTCTTCTCAATAGGGTGGAGTCAAAGGCTTTTCGTCTCATTAACTCTCCTCCTCTTACTGACTCCCTTCAACCTCTGTCTCTTCGCCGCACTGTTGCATCTTTATCTCTTTTCTATCGCTACTTTAATGGTCACTGCTCCACTGAACTGTCTACTTGCATTCCTCCACCTCTACGACGGGCGCGTAGCACCCGTCTGGCAGCAAACTCTCATCCCTTTTCTGTCCAACTCTCTAATGCAAGAGTTAACCGTTATTCCCAGTCTTTCATTTATGCAACAGGTCAGCTCTGGAACTGTCTCCCTCTGTCTGTATTTCCTGCTGCCTATGATCTCCAGTCTTTCAAACGCAGTGTGTCCAGGCATCTCAAAATGATCGGATCTTGAATTTGGCTCTCTATTGTATTATGTTTTTTTCTTGGAGGGAACTGTTACTGCGGGCTCATGGCCTTTGGTTCCTTCTTCCTCGCATTTAAAAAAAAAAAAAAATGTAATATAAATGGTGCATATGAGTGTTTCTGAAGGTGAGAGGCGTGGTGGGTTGAAGAAAGGTGAACAGATAATGGTAAAGGAGTGTATCAAAAAATGAACTATTGATGTTTGTCAGGCTTGGCAACTGACAGAGTATCGGGTTGGCTTCATAAAGTATGTATTTTAGAGAACATCAAAAGGGTTTGACACCCTCTTTTTAACTTGATAGCGGCCGGACTGACACTCGGAAAACCAATATACAAAGGATTTGTAGAGAAAAATATCCCTACCCAGACATAAGAAAAAACAGTGATGGAATGATTACGCCTTTAAAATGGAATAGGAATTCCTGTGACATGACTGCTGTGTCAGTCACTGTGTGGCACATTTCACTGACCATGCTGTTGGTTATTTTTCCCGCTATCGTGCTGTCTCTCTTTTTTTTTTAAATCTAGATCCTGCCTTATACCATCGTTAGGTTGGAAAAAGACATTGGCTTGATGATGGTGATCATGATGATTTTATTTAACAGATGCTCTCTGCACCACCTACCAACGTCTATAAAGTTTTAAAGAGGGATGTCAGAGAATTGCTTGGCAGCAACGATTAGTTATATTCAAAATAAAAATCACACTTCAGACAAGAACCGATCCGGGGCATTGGCACGGGTAGAGCTGCCTTCCTCACTCTCACCATCCACACCACCACACAGGCATTTCCCATATTGTTTCTTTCCTCCTCCCCCTCCTCATTCTCATCCTAGTCGTCGTCGTCGTCATCGTCGTCGTCGTCGTCGTCGTCGTCCTCCTCCTCCTCCTCCTCCTCCTCCTCCTCCTCCTCCTCCTCCTCCTCCATGGGGAGGGAGTAAAAGAATGCTTCTCCATCATCACTGTTTGTCGTATGAGGCAACTAAAAGGGCCGTTTTGTTTCCAGTCTTTCTCTCATTGCTGTCTTCTATACCACCTCTCTTGTTGATATTACTGTGTTTCTTCCGTCCCCTATTATTCCGTTATTCGTACAATGCCATATGGTCATATTATATATTATGGCTTGGCACTAATTTATCATTATTCATTCCTTCCCTCGTAATCATCATCATCATCATCACCATCATCACAGACAGGATATAACTTTCAGCGACGACAAGATGAACATATAGAGTTCACCTTAGTCAAGGGGCAAAAACTGGACACAGCCAGTATGACAAGAAGTGCACACACACACACACACACACACATGCCTACACCTAAGAGACTGTTCAGTAACAAAACTAACTGTATTTACAGAAACACTTCAAAAATATAAAAAGAAATCACAGGCTCAGGTGCTGGTAGGTTTCGATGCCGGGCCCAACAAACCAGACCCAATTATCCACCTGCTTTGGCTGTAGTGGCTTCTGTTCGTCATATGAAGGCAAGTCTGTCTATCTCTACATCTACGCATCTACCTAACTACCTGTATATCGCTCAGTCTTTCATTCCACCTATGTGCATTTCATATGTCTGTCAGTCAGTTAATGTTTCCCTGCTTTTGTCTTTATTTACAGGTATTTATTGTTTGGCTAATCCTCGAGTCTGTCTTTCTGTTATCCTCTCTCTCTCTCTCTTTCTCTCCCTCCCTCCCTCTCTCTCTCTCTCTCTCTCTCTCTCTCTCTCTCTCTGGAAAACACACACACACACACACACACACACACACACACACACACACACACACAAAGGGGAACTCAGACACACACAAAAATCATACGCACACACGAACACGTACTCACACGCACAAACACATATACACAAACAAACGAAGACAAACACCAAAAGAAACATACTACACACACACACACACACACACACACACACACACACACACACACACACACACACACACACACACACAAGACTTCGCCTTGAAGCGGTAAGATCAACGATATAAAAGAATTATGAATGTCAGTGGGAAACAAAAATAAGGAAAGTGGGGAAAATAGACTCGGTGTTGGACGTGACCTCGAGCTCCTATGACTCAAGGGTGTCACGGAGGGATGAGAATTTATGAATTAATGAATGCTTGATGATGTTGCTTGATAATAGAGACAATGAATTGACTTGTGAAAATAAAGCAGTAAGTTTTACTTTATGTCGATTTACTTCGCCGATTCTCTAAGGATGAGAATTTATAAACTTTTTCAACAGTACACAGCAGAAACTAATTACTCATGCGTGCTGTTTGTTAGTACTGTTAGCCTCTTGAGAAAGTGACTCCACCCCTGACAATCAATAACTAATGCTATTATTGATAAACAGGTTCCTGCAGGTCTATTAACTCCTGGCTGGCACAACGGATTTAAACTTGATACAAAAAAACTGGCCTAAGTACCAGTTATGAATAATGTAAAGCGTTTGTACAAACTAGGAGCGGCAACTAAAATATGCTTAATGTGGAGAAATAAAACAAGAGTTTAACTACATTAAGCTCAAGAAAACAACTGTAAATTTATTAATTACAATGAAATAAATTTACGTTACATGAGTCTCAAAAATGAATTCAAATAAAAGGGAGAATACACTCATTCGCTCATTCAAAAGCTAACACACTTAAACGTAGAAAAAACGAAAAGAAATACTGGTCAGTGGAGGGGTGCTGAGTGAAAAGAACTGGGCGCCTGTGCAGGACATCAGATGCTGCAATTCGTTTTACCGTCTTCGCCAATTCACCGTCTAGGTGGAGATTCAGGAACTCGCTGTACAATGGCAGTGCTGCCTCGTGCTGGGTACAAACGATCCTACTCTCGCAACGACTCAAAGCTGACTAACTTCAAACTATGAAAGAGGGCTAGGGATGGTCATGTTTGAACTTCAATGGTCAATGGAAAGAAAGTGAGCGATATACGCTCACAATAAATCACTCAGTGAAGGCACTAATGTCGTGCTTAAGAATGATCACTTGTGAAACAGTGAGAAATGTTCTGAAAACCATCTGATCGGAGTGAATACGAGGACTGTTGAATTGAGTGATGCCCAGTGGGATTTCCAGTAGAGTTCGTGGTTTTCTTACTTAGGTACTATGTCATGAATATATAAATACGCTTGCGCAAATTCTTGACATTATGCCCCATCAAAATCAAATTTTTCTTCAGAAAAATTTTCGATATACATACATATAAATCCTAACTCAGTCACACAAGATTCACACTGTGGTGTGTGTACTATCCTGCTACAGGAGAAAATCACAGTCGCCCATGAGTGTAAAAACTTCGTATTTAAGTTAATAGAAGCAAGCTTGAGGAAAAAACTCCATGACAATGGTGAAAAATCCTGTACTCAGGTCAAACTGAGCAAAAAGTTCGCTACATTTACATTAACAACTAACTGTTATGTAGTGTGATGTATGTAATACACGGTGTAGGTGTGACAGTTGTGGTGTAACTGTGCCTACTTGTAAAAGTATGTAATACAAATCAATAGTAAATAAAGGAGACGAGGCAGAAGAGAAGAGGCGGCAGCATACAGCAGAGACGATCAGCTGATCTCCACGACAAAATTCCTACACCCGCCAGCTGCACCTGCGAAAGCAATCAGGGTGGAGCATCAAAAGTGTCAGTGCGACAAACAATCTTTATTAAATTACAATTTCTCTGCCCAGCAGTCAGTATGTACGCTACAAAAAGTATGCCCTTGCCGAAAATTTTAAGTGACAGCCAAGCTTTGTACATTCGAGGTCGCCATTATTTTCGTATTGGATACATTATTAACCAGGAAACGTGGTCCCAGGACAGAATCTCAAAAGACCCTTACAGTTTTCTGGTTAAACCATAAACATACATTATTATTAACCAGGAAACGTGGTCAAACTGAGCGAAAAGACTGGGCACCTGTGCAGGACATCAAATGCTGCAATTCGCTAGGACCCAGATTACTGGTTAAACCCTAAACCTACATTATTATCAACAAGGAAACGTGGTCAAACTGAGCAAAAAGACTGGGCGCCTGTGCAGGACATCAAACACTGCAATTCACCAAGCCAAAGAACCCAGTTTACTGGTTAAACCCTACTCTACACTTACGATTAACATTGGCAAGCTGAGAATCCCTACTCAATCTCGGTCAGGTCACATTTTAACACCCACCGTGGGTGTGAACACTCATGTGGATAATGTGCATTCTCCGGGAATCCTCAGAGGCCCACAGCTCGAGACACCACAAGGTAATTCAAACACAGCCTCAGATTGTCTCTGTGGGGTTCTCGAACTTCCCCCTTAACCTACAGTACATATGTATGTACAGGCCCTGGACATAATGTGTCCTGTGGGGCCAACGGGCAAGACATCAGGTCTGCACCCACATTACCACTGCCCTGTTTCTTAACTGACTCTGAGATTATGGGTGTGGATTCAAACGGCACAGGAAGGATGCATCCCTGACTCGTGGTACGTTGACACATATTGCAGGAACGCACAGCTATCTATTTCTTTTCCCATCCCTGGCCAGAAAAAGTCAGCACGGATACGGCCCTGGGTTTTCCTTTGCCCATGTGACCTGAGGCTGAACAATGACCCCATTCTAACACTGCTAGACAATACTTAGCGGGAACGACAAACTGCAGTCGAACCTCACCCTGGGGTGTTTGTAACTCACGGTACAGCCGTCCTTGTTTACGAAAGAACTTGGCTTGACCTCCCCGTGAATACTTCATCACTCTACCCTTTTGTTTCTTCCGCACGGCAGCAAGTGTCGGGTCAGAATGTTGTTTTTGAACAACATCTTGGCTACAAATCAGATCTTGCGGTGATGCAATGGTCACCGGGGTGACACAGTTCAGAGCCTTGGCCATGGCTCGTGTCACTGTAGCCGAAGTCTGAGTAGCTTCATCTATGGTGCAACTATACTTGGTACCTGGAATATTGCCTATGATAAGGTCAAACAAAGGTTCTGGCATGACAACTGCGACTGTCGTACCAGTGTAAAATGGAGATGCCACCTGGATACGTGCCTCAGGGAACAATCTCACTGATCCATCAATAAGCTTAGCTTGGATCTGTCGACCTGTATACTCCTCAGGCCGAACTAGACTCTGCCTGACAGAGCAACCTGAGGAACCATTGTCTCTCAGGACCTTTACAGGAATGCCTCCCACAAACCCTGGCTGAACAAGGAAGGCACTGTTGCCTGTGGGAGGGCTGGTGGAGGAAGCAGCCAGCCATTGGTGAGACTGTGAAATGAATGATGCAGCAAATGTGGCGCCCTGAGAACTAGATACCTGAGGGGTCGTGCTCACCATCTGAGGAGTTGAAGCATTGATCACCTGAGATGGAGAGTTCACTGTCGCTGGGGAGCTAGTGAACTGTGGGGAAGTACCTGTACTGCTAGGGACGACACCACCGTACTGCTGTTGAGGAGTAAAGGCTGCATTCGCCTCCTGCCTCCGATTCACTTGGGCTGGTGCTGAAAAGGATTGTCCTGACCTTTGATTCCGTGGCTGATACTGCTGCTGGTTAGGGTACTTGTTGTACTGCTTCCACTCAGGTTTCTGAGTGTTTTGCCCCTGGTCCTTCTTCTGCGGTTTGTTTGGACCTTGGCCATTATTCTGAGAATGGCCTTGATGCTGGGGTTCAGTCTGAGATGGTTTCCCAGATTTGTCAGCTTTCCTGTTCCAGGTGTGTTGCTTATGAGTTTGATACCCATACACAGTGAAGAATGCATCAGCCTTTTCCCCCATTTGGCTGGCATCCCTTACCTGGCAGATCTTAAGCTGAGCCTGTAGCTCAGCAGGCCACGACTTTTTTAGCTGCGTGCGCAGCAAAAGGTCAATTATCCCCTCTCACGTGGGAGGACTATCATCTTTCTCCATCGATCAAGAAACTGAACAGCAGTCTCCTTTTCTTGTAAACGCACCCTCATAAACTGACTCTTGGCATTGTCAACTGTGAGACCATACACTTTGACGAGTGTGGCCTTCATCATCTCATACGTGAGATTGTCTCCACGAATTCTGTGGAGAATATCGAGGGCAGGGCCCTCAAACAGGCTAAGAAACTGGAGCCGCTTAGCTGCCTCATCCAGCTGGCACAGCTGAGCCATGTCTTCGAAATGAGCTATGAATGGTTCGATTCGCTCTCTTTCCTTGTATGGAGGAAGCTTGATGTGTGGGGTCGCCAGAACATGTGCAAGGAGAGCGCTCGTGGAGCTTGGGTTAGCTGCACTAGATGTGTCTGAAGCCAAGGAGTCTCGCTTGAGCTTCAGCATCTCAAGTTCATGTTTCTCACGTGCCTCACGCTTGGCACGTTCGTGTTCTCGTTGTTCTCGCTCGTATTCACGTTCTCTCTCTCATTGTTCTCGCTCATATTCACGTTCTCTTTCACGTTGTTCTCGCTTGTGTTCACGTTCTCTCTCACGTTCCTCGCATTGTTTTCGCTCGTGTTCGTGTTCTCTCTCGCGTTCCTCACGCTGAATTTGACGCTCTTCACGAGCATCATTTTCACGTTGCTGCTCGTAACTAAACCGAGAAAGTACGTATTCCTTGATTTTTTCGGGGTCGCTAAGCCCCATATCTTTGGCTTCCTGTACATAGATATTAGTAGTCATGACGCTAACTCAACTAAGGCTGGGTGAACTAAAGACTAAGTACTGACTGCTATTTTGCAGAGAAATGCCAATAATCAAGAATAAAGAATATAGGCACAGGTTGGTGGTGACCAGTTTTATCTAGTTAAGGACCAAACTTATTAAGAGCCATCAACACTCTCAGGCTCCTATGACTCACGGCCAGATGAGTAAAATCGGGATAGCGGGAGTAGAATACAGATGTTATCTCTACCATAGTAGGGTAAATTCTGACAATATTAACACTCTCAGGCTGGCATACTCACAGTTAGCTATATATAAGCATCTGGCACTGGGTGACGCTCTATAGGCTACTGCGTATGTCCCGGCCATGCAAGGGTTAATTTTTACAGTATTGACACTCTCAGCCTCCCGTGCTCATTCATGTAAGTAAACAAAGGAAGTCACGAATTAACTACTTCAACACGATGACGAGTTTTGAAGTTAATAGCGCAGCCCGGGAAGGTCTTTTTTCTTTTTCCCTTTCCTGATGTTTTTTGTTTAGAGTCGAAGGAATTGTCAAAAGTTTGTGTGGTTAGGATAGACTTAGATTTGTAGGCGTTAAAGGCAGCCTTTTTATATCCGCGTCAAAACGACAGGTCTTTCTTAAAATTAATACTCAGATTGTCTGGTGACAGAAAGAATAAACCAAAATGATGACCCTCGGATTCAAGGGGTTAATTTAAAGTATGCATGTAGTAGAAAGAGTATATCGGGGTAATAAAAAAAATTATAGGAAAATATTTCACCAGATGCTGAAAAAACTATAAATGGGAAATCAAAATATCGGTAAAAAGACGGAGAAGCTACTATGAAGGATATGAACCCAACCTCCTATGACGCCCAGGCGGCTGTTCTATCCATCCTAATCACACCGTCTTGGAGGATGACTACGCAAATCGATAGTTCTGAATTTTGGATCCATAGTGCTTCAGGGGCTGGCGAAGAGTTCTGTTGATATCTGTTAACGCCGTAACTGGAGAGTATATGTTGATAAGTGTGCAATGAACGTTGTTGTTGACAAGGAAAGTGACTATCAGTGTTATATGGTAGTGAATGAAGAGAGACGATTTAGTGATGGAATCTTGGTACACGGGTGAAGAAACAGAGAAATAGTTAAATGTGCAGACTGAGTGGAAACTAGAACAGAAGAAGGAAAGTGGTTGGACATACAAGGGCCTTGGATATGAGCAGAGGTGTGAATGTGGAGACGGCAAGAGGATTATATGAGGGTTTTTTAGTACCCATAGTAACATATGGATGTGAAACTTTGGTGTGATATTAGAACAAAAACTCAAGAGCAAGAACAGTGGAAATGGGGCTTTCGAAATGTGTGTGTGGAGTGCAAAGCGTGGATAGGACAGAGAATGGTCTAATTCTACAGAGACGTGGAGTAATGAAGTATGTTAACACTGGGCTGAACAAAATCTTTAGATGTTATGGTCTGATGAAGAAAATGAGTATTTGAGGAATGCAAATGATGTTAGTGAGTGAATATGATGAGGGCAGAACGCGTAGCAAACCATTAAGAGAGTTGATAGTCAGGGAAAATGAGTGGGTAATAAAAGGAGAATATGAATTTGAGAAGGCCAGGGACCTGACAAGCAATCAAGTTGGTCTGATGAGGTATTAAAGAACGGGAACATGACAATACTTAGAACTCCTTTTATTAACTTTACTGTTGTCCATGGACTGACCTGTGAGAGAAAACTGAAGCTCATTTATAAAAAATAAAATTAATAAACACAAAATATATACCTGCAGATAATTCCTGTGAGGTGAGCGATGATTCTAGGTGTTTGAATAGTAGTTGAATGCGTGTGTGTGTGTGTCCCATTGTATTGGCTATAGTGCTGATTTGCTTTCCCACTATAACTTTCTCTCTTGCTGCCTAGATCCTATCTGACCTCATCTTTGGGTAGCAAGAGGTGGTGGCGATGATAATGATAAAATTAATCACTAGCCAGCGCTCGCACGCACGCACACACGCACCCATGCGCACACACACACACACACACACACACACACACACACACACACACACACACACACACACACACACACACACACACACACACACACACACACACACAGTAGTGGCAAGAATGTTCTGGGAAAAAATAAAACTGAGTCGACTATAAACAAAAAAAATGAGAGCAGCTAAATACTTCACCCGCCCATCCATCCATCCATCCATCCCTTATGAACCAATATATCTACCCCCATTCACCTACCCACTGATCCATCCAGCCATCCATCCACCTGTTCTCATCTACCCTCTATTCACCACCACCAACTGATTCATCTATTACTCCACCTACCTCCCGTGCAGCAATACCTTATATATACTCCCTTCTCACACACACATCCATCCACCCATCCACCTGTCGCTCATCCACCAAGAGATGCAGCCCCTTGTCACTCCCATTTCCATCCATCCATCCACCTACCGCTCATCAGACAATCCATCCATCCGTTTCTCACTCACACATTCGTCCATCCACATACCCCTCATCCACCAATCCATTATGCCCCTTCTCGCTCCCTCATCCATCCATCCATCCATTCTTCGCTATGTTGACACCTTTTACATTTTATTCTTGCTGCTTCAGATCACTTTATTCAGCTTGGAAATGGTCTCTGGGACTGAGAGGGTTCGAGTCAGACTACTTAAACAGTTTCAGACTGAAGACGTCCATATTATTCCCATTCGCATTAAAATTATTTATCACCCGGCAGAATAACACGCGCGCACACACACACACACACACACACACACACACACACACACACACACACACACACACACACACACACACACACACACACACAATGACCTCAGCTTGAAAGGATTAAATCAGCGACATACGGAAATTTAAGATATGTGCTGGAGAGAAAAATAAAGGAAAGTGCGGAAAATAGAGAGAAAGTTCTCAGATAAAAAACTAGCAGAGATATTAAAAAAAAAAAAAAAGACGGCACAGCACTATAGAGTATATGAACGCGGGCTCCTATGACTGAAGAGCTACGATTCCACCAGTCCTGATCACACCGTCTTAAGGACCAAACTTCAGGTTACTTTATTCACCTTAGAAATGATCTCTAGTACTGAAAAACTTCGAGACAGACTCCATTATCTCGTCCAGTCCATGGATCGCATAATGGGGGATAAAAGAAAATATCTATCATAAACCATAATGGTATAAAAAGGGGGGGGGGATCGGTTGGGAGAAGGTAAAACATACCGGTAATAGAATTTTGGATATTAAGTAAAAAAATAAGGAAATGAACCGATAGCAACAATAAAAATAAAATCAGATGCACATACCACTAGGATACAAAATGAATATAAAAGTAAAAAGACGACTCGCACAGTGGTGAACCAGGGCTCCTATGACTCTCAGACCACGATTCCACCAGTCCTGATCACGCCGTCTTAAGGATTAAACTTGTTAAGAGCTATCAACACTCTCAGGCTGCTATGACTCACGGCCAGATGAGGAAGATCGGGATAGCGGGTGTAGAATACAGAAGTTATCTCTACCAAGGAAGGGTTAATGCTAACAATATCAACACTCTCAGGCTGGCATACCAGCTGGTAGCTAAATATAAGTACCGGTATTTAGTGTTATGTGACACTGTGTAGCCTACTACTTTCGTCCCGGCCACGAAAGGGTTAATTTTTACAGTATTAACACTCTCAACCTCCCATGCTCACTTCCAGATTACTTAAAATAGCAACAGTTGTTAATCAACCACTTCAGTACGATGACGAGTGATGTTAACAGCTCAGGCCGGGGCTATCTTGTTCATTTTGTTTTCGCCGTCTCCTGAAGATTTTTTTTTTTTAATATAAAGATTTACTATTAAACAGCAGGAATTTATTTCATCCTTTCTTTAAACACAGCAATACGAGATTGTTTTTCCAAGTTTAATAAGTTTGTTTGGTGGCAGCAAAAATACCCCAAAGTGACGTCGCCCAGATTCATGGCGTTATTTTAATTCATCCATTTAAATGAATGACGATATCGGTGGGAGGAAAGACTAAAAGAAATTAGTTTTTCAGATGCAAAAAGTACCCGAAAACAACTGTAAGAACGAAATAAAAATATCGCTAAAAGAAGTAGGAATGATACGCACCGTGGCTCCTATGACTCCCAGGCGGCCGTTCTATTCATATTGATCACACCGTCTTTGAGGTTGAGCAAGCACATCAACAGTTTTAATTTAGCATCACTGGTGCAGATTTTTGGTGAAATCTATGAGCGCCGTGTGTATATGTTCAACAGTGTAGGATGAATGTTCTTCCTGAGAGGGAAAGTGATTTGTCAGTGTTATCTGGTAGTAAATGAATAGAGACTTGAATCAATGAGGAAGTTTTGATTCTCGGATGTCGTAATGGAAGGGAGAGTTAAATGTGCAGACTAAATGAAAGTAGAACAACAGAGACGGAAAGTGGCTGAAGCTATGTGCCAACGGGCCTTGGTTATAAGCAGAGTTGCAAATGTGGAGGTTGCAAGAAGACTGGATGAAGGTGTTTCAGTGCCCACAGTAGCGTATGGTTGTGAGACTTTGGTGTGATATTAAACGAAAATTCAGGATCAAGAGCAGTGGAAATGGGATTTCTGAGGAATATGTATGAAGTGTAAAAAAATGGATAATATACGAAATGATGTGATTTGATAAAAATGTGGAGTAAAAAGTCTGTTGACACCAGTTTGAACAGAATCCTTAGAAATATCCGTCTTAGACATGAAATGGTTATAAGCAAAGGTGTGAATGTGGAGGCTGCAAGAGGACTGCATGAAAGTGTTTTAGTGCCTACAGCATCATATGGGTGTGAGGCTTTTGTGTAATTTTATAACAAAAACAAAGGTACGGGCAGTTAAGATGGGGATTCCGGGTTTGTGTGCGGAGTGCAAAGAGGGTACAGGATAAGAAATGATGTGATTCAAAAATGATATTGTGTAAAGAAGTCTGTTAAAACCAGGGCTAAACAGACTCTTGATTTTATGTTATGATCATATGCAGAAAAGAGGTATAAGCAGAGGAGTGAAAATGGTATATGTGGGTCACTCAAAAATTGGGAGAAGGCGTTGCAGACCATCAAAAATGTTGAGAGACTGGGAAAATGAGTGTGTAATAAAATGATTGCTTAGTGGTCAGAAGGGCAGACAGGAGGTTGGTGAGGGATGTTAATGTTATAGGGAGCGAAGTGTGTGTGAAGCAACAGATATTACTGATATGTGACATGGCGCTTAAGGAGCGGGTGGTAAGGAAAAGGATGTAAGCACCTAGGAGGAAAATATGGAAGTTGGAAAAAACAAGCATTAAGGGACGCATTCTGCTGAGCGATAAGCAGAATGGAGACTGAACAGAGACTTGCCGACAGAAGTGTTAATGAACAGTATAAAGCTCTCAAGAACAATCTGAGAGTTGCTGATTCAGTGAGTGGATAGACAAGCCCCCCCCCCCCAATACAACGTTAACATGGTGGTGGGATGAGGGTGTAGAAACTGCAGTTATGAAGAAAAGAAGGCTTTTCCGGGAATGGAAAAGGGGTGGTAACAAAGAGGAATACTTGGCTGCTAAGCGAAGGCCTAGAAAAGAGGTATACAGGGAAAAAATCTGAGTCAAAGATTTTTACTAGATAACCTAAACAGCGATGAAAGGTAGACTATGATATTTAAGGTGACAAATGAGATCAACAGGGGAAACACGGATATCATAGGTGGGCAGTGTGTGAAGAACGAAGAAGGAAAGGTAGTGGTGAACAGGGAGGATATTAAAGACTGGAGAAAGTATTATATCCGTTGCTGAATGAGGAGTTTGACTGGAACAGGAAAAGTCTGGAGTCAGCATGTCCAATGTTTGGCCCTAGGCCTTTGATTGACGCCACTATTTTGAGCAGAGCAATGGGCAGGATGCAGTTAGAGAAGGCAGCAAGTGTGTCTCGTTTGACTGCTGAAATGCTAAAGGCGTCTGGAGAGGCCGAGTGCGGTTCGTGGCTGATATAATAAATACGATTATGTATGAGTGAGTTGTCCCAGACGACTGGCTAATGAGTTGAATTGTAAATGTGTGCAGGAGGAAGGGTGATGCCTGGAACGTGGAAATTACAGAGGCATAAAGCTTTTGGGTCAGAAAATGAAGGTAATTTAAAGAGTTATAAAAGGTATGATTAGAGAAAGAGTAATTATTGATGAGATGCAGTTTGGGATTCTGCCATGCAAAGGGACCACTGATGCCATATTCATTGCTCAACAGCTTCAGGTAAAATAAATAGGAAAGAACGGGAATCTGTACTTTGATTTGTTGATGACGAGAAGACCTTTGACGAAATCCCTATAGAGAGGTGGTGAAGTGGGCAATGAGAATGCTTCAGATCGAGGAGTGACTGGTTAGAGTGGTTATGGGTATGTTCTCGTATTTTGGTGTGCATCAGAGGTCAGTTTTGAGTCCCATACTGTTTATCAAGGTGCTTGAAGCTCTCTCACGTAACTTTAAAAATTGACTGCCATGGGAGATGTTGTATGCCGATGATTTGGTATTACTTGCAGCGAATGAAAGGGATATGGAGGAAACATTTGGGAAGTGAAGAGATGGTGTGGGGCACAAGGGCTCGAGAGTAAATGCCGATAAAACAAAAGTGACGGTATCTGGGCCTGGTGGCGGTACGGTCAGAGAAGAGGGAGGGTGGCCTTAAGTGGGTTGCCACGAGGGAGTGGGAATTAATTCTATCTTGTGCAGTGTTTGTGATAAGTGGGTGCATAATACATGTAGTGGTATTAAAGATACACTGCGAGATAATGCTGATTCCATGTGTACTGTGTGTCGGGAACAGCATGTGGAGATAGTTGTGAAAGGACTGATCTGGCTAGAGAACCTCTTGAGTGTGTTTTGTTAACTGCGAGACATGTTATGTGTTGGAGGTTGGACTGGAGCTAGACCTCGGCAGTAAGGAAATACGATATTCGTAGGCTGAAACGTACAGAAATGACAATGATTAGGTGGATGTGTGATGAGTCCTTAAACGTGAGGACTGGGAGGGAATAGGTTTATCATGGAAGAGTTGTGAGGAAGGATGGGACTAGAGTATATTGATCTTTTGATGAGGAGGGGTAGATTGAGATGGTTTGGCCATGAGGGGTGGATGAGGGATGACAACTGGTTGCAGGAAGTGAGTAAAGTGTGAACGTTGGTGTTAGGGTTCCGAGAAGTTGAAGGAAAAAGACCTGGGACGAGGCCATTGAGTGTGACTCCAGGGTTAAGAGACTGAACAGAGAGGCTTCCAGACATCGAAAAGCATGGAAAGCTACCAACAGGTGACCAAGGCCGATGCACGGAAGAAAGATGGAGCCTTAATAAAAGAAACATGACGAAAATGACGTTGATGAGGCTAGGTAACTGACAGTCGATCGAGTTGGTCTGATGAACAATAGAAGGAGAACAACGTGACGATGCTTAAAACCCCTCTTCTGAATTTGTTCTCGACTTTATTATACGAAATACAAATATCGTTGCTAAAGGAAATATAAAAGAAAGAAATGTCCACGTGATCATTTCTGATTCTAGGTGTTTCAATGGTAAGCGAATGTGTGGCTGATTCTTTGGCTATGCGGTTTGGTTAGGTCTCCCGCTGTAACTTTCTTCCCTTGCTTCCTGGAACTTACCTCACCGCACAATTGGGTGGGAAAAATAGGTGAGATGATGATGGTATGGTTGTAAAATCATCAATCTCCAGCCAGGAAACACACACACACACACTCACACACTCACACACACACACACACACACACACACACACACACACACACACACACACACACACACACACACACAAAACATAATTACACCTACACCTTAGACACGCTTTAATGCAACACGAAACTAATTGAGAAACAGTTTAATAATTCAAAAGAAAGCACTTGGTATGACAAGTTCCAATCCAGAACCTCACTAATCACACCCAGTTATCTACCTGCTTTGGCTGTAGTGCCTTTTGTTCGTCATGTGAAGAGAAGTCTGACTGTCTTTCCATCTACACATTACCTAACTACTTATATATCTTTCAGTCTTTAAGTATACCTATGTGCCTATAGTTAGTCTGTCCATCCTCTACTGTTTCCCTGCATTTGTCTATATATTGTTTGCCTAATCCTCTCTCTCTCTCTCTCTCTCTCTCTCTCTGGAAAACAAACACACTCATACACAAACACAATCAGAAACAAACACACAAATTAACACAAACACAAACGTGCAAGGAAAAACACACACAAACGCGCGCGCACACACACACACACACACACACACACACACACACACACACACACACACACACACACACACACACACACACACACACACACACACACACACACACACAGCAAGGAAGCAAGGAAGACGGTAAGTGCAATGGCAAAGCACAAGCTTCAGTCAGCCATAAACAACTGCAAAGTATTAAAAAAAAAACAAGGCATAGGTCATGTAATTTTCAGGGTAGTTGACCGGCCTACTTCTCCTGGTGGCTTTACATGATCGACAAACTTCCAGTCACTCTGTGGGGTAACCAACTTATGCACGGCCGTCACTTCCACTGAGGCCTTCTAACCACTACACCACCAAGTAGGGCAATGGCAGCAGGTAAATACTTCATTACCATCACACCTTTTGTATTATATTCTTTCTGCCTTCAGTCCACTTTATTCACCTTAGAAATTGTCTCCTCTACTGAAAGAGTTCCAAACAGCCTTTTAAAACTCGTTTAGTTCAAGGATACTATAATGGAGTAAAACAATCTAGCACAAGCCAGAATGAGATAAAAGGCAAAAAAAAAAAAACTTTATCGATTGTATGAAAGTACAATACTTTTAATACGATTTTGGATATTAGATATAGATAAAAGTGATTAGGAAATGAAATGGCACCAAAAATAAAAATGCCAATGCCAGAAGGAATTAAAGTGAAACTTCTAGTAAAAAGACCGCGCAGCTACAAATGAACCCGGGCTCCTATGACTCACAGGTCACTATTCCACCATCCCTGATCACGCCGTATTAAGGACCAAACTTAATGAAAGCTATCAACACTCTCAGGCCCCTATGACTCACTCCCTGATGAGTAACATCGAGGCAGCGGAAGTAGAATACAGAAGTTATCTCTACCATGGAAGGGTTAATGCTGACAATGTTACTACTCTCAGGCTGGCATCCTCACTATTAGCTGAGTATGAGCATTTGACGGAAGGTGACACAGTATCCTACGTTTCTCCCGGCCATGAAAGGGCTAATTTTTACAGCACTAACACTCTCAGCCTCCCATGGTCATTCTCAGATGACTAAACACAGCAACAGTTTTTAATCAACGACGTCAACACAATGATGATGACGTGGTTAATAGCGCAGACCGTGGACGTCTTTCTTATCTTATTTTTACCGTCTCATGATGATTTTTATTTACATTTGGATAGAATTTTCGGAATGTGTGTGGTTAAATGAGTAGCTTACTTTTATCCCCCTTCAACACGAGAGGCCTTTCTTAAGTTGAACACCATTGCCTGATACCAGTAATAATTAAAAAAAGAAAGTACATCACCATGATTCAAAGGGTTAATTTAATTCATCCGCACAAAAGAATGAGTACAACGGCGTGAGGAAAGAAGAAAGGAAAATAGGTCCCCAGACGCAGAAACTATAAAAAAAAAAAATACAAAATCGAAATAAATATATCGATAAAAAGACGGACATACCTTGAAGGATATGAACCCTGGCTCCTATGACTCCCAGGTGGCCGTTCTGTCCATCTTGATCACACCGTCTTAGAGGCTGAGTAAGCACATCAACAGTTTTTAATTTAGCATCGCTGGTGATTCAGACTGGTGCAGAGTTCTGTTGTTATCTATGAGCACCGTGCTTTGATAGTACATGTTGATAAGTGTAGAATGAACGTTGTTGTTGAGAGGGAAAGTGACTATCAGTATTATCTGGTAATGAATGGAGAGATTTAAATCAGTAAGGGAGCTTTGATAACCTGGTGCAGTAATAGAAAAGAGTTAAATGTACCAACTAAATGGAACGTAGAATTGTACGAAGAAGGAAAGTGGCTGAACCTTTAAGGGCCTTGGTTATAAGCAAAGGCATGAATGTGGAGGCTGCAAGAGGACTGCATGAAGGTGTTTTAGTGCCCACATTAACATATGGGTGTGAGACTTTGGTGTTGTATTAGAACGAAAACTCAAGAGCGACAGTAGTGGAAATGGGATTTCTTAAGGATGTGTGTGTGGATTGAGAAGAATGAATAGGGCAGGATATGATGTGTCTGTAGAGAGATGTGGAGTAATGAAATTTATTGACACCAGGCTGAACAGAATATTTCGATGTTATGGGTATAAGCTAGGGACTGAAAATGATACGGTATATGTGAGTGAATGTGATGATGGGAGAAGGCGTGACAGACCATCAAGAAGGTTGAGACACAAGGAAAATGAGTGTGTAATAAAATGAGACACAGAAGCTACTGAGACTCGGGAACTGCCAGGCGACGGAGCTGCTGTGTTGAGCTGTGTAAGGAGGACAAAATTAGGTCTTAGCATCCCTTCTCTTTACTGGACTGCTGTCGATGAACTCGTGTTTTTTTTTTTTTTTTTTATAGGAAATATGAGATTCATGTATAGGGAAAAAATATATTTGGATCATTCTTTGAGGTGAGCGATGATTCTAGGTGCTGGAGCGGTAAATGATGGACTGTGTGACACACCTTAATAGCTATGCTGTTGATTATCTCTGACAGTATAAATCTTTATGCCTTGCTAATTTGTATTATACACGAGATTTTGAAGGTGATGGTGATCATAGAACCGTAAATCGCTTGCCACACACACACACACACACACACACACACACACACACACACACACACACACACACACACACACGGCTTCGACCTGACGAGGTTAAATAAAGTATTTTAAAGAACTTCCGACGCAGTACGAAAGAAAGATCAGGGCAAGTAAGGAAAATAGGGGAAAAAAGTGGTTTTAGAAGTGAAACATACTAGAACAAGAAGCGGTGCCAAAGTATAGCAAACCCGTCCGCGGCGGTCATTTTAGTGCTGACGTATAAACACGACAGGATATCAAGTCAAAGATGTCTCATATTAAATCTGGAGATAAACTGAGTGAAAACTGATGACTTTATGACCTTTGGTTAGGCCCAACCCACCTGACATTGACCCCCCTACCGCCAACTGGAGGGTGACCCCTCTGATGTAATGAGGCATGTTAGAGGATGCAGATTTGAAAGACACACCTTTAGGTTTTGGTTTCATGTCGATATGACGAATTTAAAAGGAGTTTTGGCAAAAAAACGATATTTTAAAATACATTTTTTGGGCCTTGGCCCAGTTTGGCCTAAAATTTAATCAGGTGATCAGAAGTTCATAGCACATCAACCCTGTAATTTTAGTCAAAATCGCACCAACAGTTTTCAAGTAAAATTGTTAACAGACAGACGACAAACAATCCGAGTGAAAACAAAAACAGTCCCCGAGCCCTCCGGAGCGAGGACGGGTAAATATTAACACACACACACACACACACACACACACACACACACACACACACACGCACACACACACACACACACACACAAAAGACGGCGACTGATGTCATATAAAATCGGGCTCCTATGACTCACGGACTACGATTCCACCAGACCTGATCACACCGTGTTAGAAACCAAACATCATTTTTTTTTTTTTTTTTTACTTAGAAATTGTCTCTTGTACTGAAGGAGCTCGAGACAGATCCCACTAATCCGTTCAGTCCAAGGGCAAGATGAACGTATCTAAAAGATTATCACATGCCACAATGAGAGAGAGAGAGAGAGAGAGAGAGAGAGAGATGCGGCTTCGGTTGGATGGAGGTTAAAGACGTATAACACAATTTAGGATATTACTGAATGAAAAAATGAAGTGGAAAGGAAAAGGAGAAAAATCAGGTGTAAATTCCACAAGGAAACAAAATGAAAATTAAAGTAAGAAGACTAGGACAAGAAGAGGTGAACCCGGGCTCCTATGACTCACAGGCCACAATTCCACCAGTCCTGATCACACCGTCTTGAGGACCAGACTTAATAAGAGCTATTAACACTCTCAGGCCCCTATGACTCACCGCCAGATGAGTGAAATCGGGATAGCGGGAAGTGAATACAGAAGTTATCTCTACCATGGAAGGGTTAATGCTGACAATATCAACACTCCCAGGCTGGCATACCAGCTGGTAGCTAAAAATAAGTAGTGTTACATGACACTTTCGTCCCGGCCACGAAAGCGTTAATTTTTACAGTATTAACACTCTCAACCTCCCATGCTGACTCTTAGATTACTTAAAATAGCAACGGTTGTCAATGAACCACTTCAGTACGATGACGAGTGATGTGGTTAACTGCTCAGCCCGGGGTTGTCTTGTTCATTTTGTTTTTGCCGTCTCCTGAAGATTTTTCTTCTTTTTAATCAACACAGACTTTTAAACAGTAGGGGTTTAATTCATCCTTTCTTTAAACCCAGTAATACGAGATTTTTTCCCCTGGTTTGACAAGTTTGTATGGTGGCAGCAAAAATAAACCAAAGTAACGTCGCCCAGATTCAAGGCGTTATTTTAATTCGTCCATTTTAATGAATGACGATATTAGTGTGAGGAAAGACTAATGGAAATTAATTTTTCAGATGTAGACAGTACCCGAAAACAACTACAAGAACGAAATAAAAATGTCAGTAAAAACACGGAGAAGCAGGAATGATACGCACCCTGGCTCCTATGACTCCCAGGCGGCCGTTTTATCCATATTGATCACACCGTCTTAGAGGCTGAGTAAGCACATCAACAGTGAGTGCATTCAAGTACTTGGGTAGTGTGATGAGTAAGGATGGAACTTTGGGGGATGAAGTACGTGAAAGGGTACAGCAAGGAAGGAAGGTCGTTGGTACACTGAAAGCAGTGATGAGAAATAGGGAGGTGAGTATAGAAGTTAAGAAGTCACTGCATGATAGTACTGTGATCCCTACCCTGACGTATGGAAGCGAGGCATGGACCTTGCAAGAGGGGAACAAGTCAAGAGTGAGAGCAGTGGAAATGAGTTACTTGAGAGGAGCATGTGGAGTGACGTGGAGGGACAGGTTGA